>NC_132925.1:95169511-95470941 GCF_047675955.1 Chlorocebus sabaeus | reverse complement strand
TACAAGTGTGAGCCGTGTGTGCCAGGCCTATTTTCTATAATGACCATGACCATGGATTTCACGTGCCAGTATTTTTCTAACAATAATATTTACAAAGCATACTATGAAAAATATTCAGAGAAAAAGAAGAATACAAAGTTGTAAAACTCATATATAACTAGTTTGTTTGTTTTTCTTTTTTAAAGGAAGAAAGAAACAAAGTAGATTGTCCAGGAAGATAGTTACTTCCACTTTGTATTTCTCTGGTGAACTCATTAGGAACGCAAAAAAATTCCAGGAGTAAAATCATGGGATCAGAGTACCCCGGCTTTAACTTCTGGTTCAGAGAATCCTAACAACTTACATTGTCACCAGCAAGTTCTTTGACTACTTGAGCAAATCTCACCTTAAATCAATTCTCACCTGACATTAAATGCTCAGCTTTCCGCTGATACATTGATTCCAGGAGGCTCCTTGAGTTCTGTGTGTTCAGCTGGCCTCCGGTGGCCCCATTATTATTTTCTGCCAGGTAAAGCTCAGTCACCTGCACACAGATCTCATCCTCACGATATGCTGCAGCTGGAATCAAACAAAGGCAAGCTGTTAGTGAACACATAAAACATTTCTCCATTATACAGCAACTCAAAAAAGGTTTTCATTTCTTTTGCTAGCAGTTTTAGAAAATTAATCATGCAAACCACTGTATCATTCTCTTGGAGAATAATCAAGCCAAGATTTTCAACCATCTCAGTGGTCCGCTGAAAAATTTTCATATCTATTTAAAATCAAAACCAGAGAGAATTCAGGTTAATGTACTTCTTGTTGTTGTTGTTGTTGTTGTTGTTTGAGACAGAGTCTCGCTCTGTCACCAGGCTGAAGTGCAGTGGCTTGATCTCAGCTCACCGCAACCTCGGAATCCTTGGTTCAAGCGATTCTCCTGCTTCAGCCTGCTGAGTAGCTGGAATTACAGGCACACGCCACCACCCCCAGTGAATAATTTGCATTTTTAGTAGAGACGGGTTTCACCATGCTTGCCAGGATGGTCTCAATCTCCTGACCTCGTGATCTGCCCGCCTCAGCCTCCCAAAGTGCTGGGATTACAGGTGTGAGCCACAGAGCCTGGCCTAATGTACTGTTTATTTAAAATTCTAAGGATCTTTAAATAATTTTCCATGGATCATAGTTTTATTACATTTTAAAATCATTTAGAATTTGCTTTCACACATATTCTCCCTCACTTGATCCTCACAACTGCCCTGGGAAGCAGGTTGGAGACAGAGTAGGGGCCTGTTAGGAGACAGATTTACACAATGCATAAGACAGCTCACTGTGAGCCGGGTGAGGAAGGGAGCCTTGGAGAATCATGAAGGCAGTATCTATGTCTATATTCCCAGCCCAACTACAAAGCCTGAAATTCATTAGGTATTTAAGAAATAGCTGCTGAATTATTGCCTAGGGGTGCTCAGTTGAAGAAGCACAATTGGGACTAACAGTCAAGCTTCCTGACTCTTAGCCCAATACTTTTACAAACACGTCACCTATTTTTCTATATCCGACAGAAAGTATAGTGCTTAAGTTGTACATAATGTTAATTCACTTTCAATACAGGTCAATCATGATTAACTGTCAGTAGCTTTTGTGACAAACTTAGTAAACTAGAAAGTTGAACCTTTCAGTGTTCCCATTCTCATGTCATATGCTATTTCTGTTTTAAAATAAAAATCCTTCCACATGAAACTTACTCCATCAAAATGACAGAGAAGTGAAAATAGATACAAGAAGAAAGCAAAACATTAATTTCAACATTGATTTGTCCATTTTGCTTTAAAAGTATAACCACCAAGCCATTTTTAGGAAGATACATTCTCTTTGAAGTGTTAGAAACCATAATAACTATTCTTAACTTTAAGTCCTAAATGACCAGTATGTCTATGAGTAGATAACTGGACACAGTGTAAAGTCAGAAGGGTGACTGAGTGTGGCAGAAAGGGCAGTATGTCCAGCAACTGCAGATGGATAAATGACAATGAGTCCAGAAATGGATTCTGATACAACCATTCAAATAATGCTCATGAGTACTTGATATCATCGGGAAAAGCTTAAGATACAGTGTTTTAGAAAAAAGGAAAGGTGAAAAAAAATAGATGGAAAGCATGACTTCAATCTTGCATACAAATGCTTCCACTTTATCCTTTTTGTTTGTTTGATTACTTTTGAGACAGGGTCTCACTCTGTCGACCAGGCTGGAGTACAGTGGCATCATGATCTCAGCTCACTGCGGCCTCTACTTCCTGGGCTCAAGCAATGCTGCCACCCTGGCCTCCTAAGTACCTGGGACTACAGGTATGTGCCACCATGCCCAGCTAACTTTTTGCATTATTAGTAGAGATGGGGTTTTGCCCTGTTGCCCAGTCTGGTCTCAAACTCCTGAGCTCAAGTGATCTGCCTGCTTCGGCCTCCTAAAGTGCTGGGATTATAGGCATGAGCCAGCACCTCTACTTTCTACTTTCTTGTTGAAGTAGACTGTATTACTGATTCCCCACCCGCACCCTCTTTTTGGATATCTGGCCCCTCCTCGAGTCTCTGGAAAGGGCAGCACTACAAATCCAGGGACAACTAGGGAACTCCCACCCTCACTGCTAGGCAGATCAGATTCTCTCTCCTGCTCATTGGAAATGACACAGAGAGTTTTCAATAGATTTTTTGCAGAGGAGCATCTGTATGGAAAGGTCCAGTAACACTGGGACCAGGGGTACTGTCAGGGCAAGCCAAAGCCTCAGAGGCTGGAGGAGCCTGGAGCACGTGCCGAATGTTCATCTGCAGAGCAGAGCACAAGCATGGAGCAGAAGTCCAAAGTGAAGGCATGCAGGAGAGGAAAATCACCTCCCAGCCCAGGCAGGCCTTCCATGGTGTGGTCATCTTTAGAGTTTTGTACTTAGATGTCTGTGAGGTTGCCTGTTGTATTCTTAATACAAATCCCACTTAAGCCAGCCTAGAATAGGTCAAGATAAATGTAATGACTTGACTTGGTTGGAGTGCAGTGGCGTGATCACGGCTCACTGTAGCCTCAACTTCCTGGGCTCAGGTGATCCACTTCTGCCTCCCGAGTAGCTGGGACTACAGGTGTGAGCCAACTTGCCCAGTTAATTGTTTGTATTATTCTCATGAAAATATTTTTCAGAAGAAATCTATATACATTGAATATCACTGACTGCTTTTTCTTCGTCTTCTGTGAATGTGTAGGTGTTTGAGTCTCTTGTATTTCTTCTTTTACACAGGATATGGGCAGTTTGAAAACTATTTCATTATCTTCATCATCATCATTCATTTCAGCCACTTCAGATTTTCGTTTCTTTAAAAATGTTGATGTACAAACCAATGTGGAGCCGTAGATATCCACTGTCTTCTCAGGAGTGTCAGAAGTGCCTAAAACCTTTTTCTTCTTCTTACATAAAACCTGGGCTATTGTAGACATCTGACAATTCATTTTTGAAATACTTTCCATTTTCTGTAAAATCAAAGAAGGAAAATCATAATCAATTCCTTTTTAAGCTAATTTCTTCCTGAGTAATCCTTCTTTCTTTTTAAATCGCTCCTCCTTCCATAGCTTTTGTGTAAGTGCTGATTCTAATTATACATTTCACTGATGGATATGATGGCTGCTTAAATGGAATATTCCAGTCTTGAAAGAGTTCTTTCTATACTTTTTCAGGTGGCATAAAATGACTCTCCAGGAGTCTTTCACCAAACAGGTAGTTGTTCATTGTTTCAGCACCTATCTTGGCAAAATCCTCAGACTTAAACTCCACAAATGCATAGCGTTTGCTATTTCCCGGCCTTTTATTTCTGGATAGTCTGAACCTTGTAACAGTGCCTTGTAACTGGGAGAAATAGGAAAGGTACTGGGTTTCATTCAGTAGGTTAGGTAGGTGGCACACATAGACTACTCCAGAAGAAAGTTGTTCTAGTTTTTGTGTTTGGTTTCGTTTCTGAGATGGAGTTTCACTCCTGTTGCCCAGGCTGGAGTGCGATGGCATGATCTCTACTCACCACAACCTCTACCTCCTGGATTCAAGCGATTCTCCTGCCTTAGACTCCTGAGTAGCTGAGATTACAGGCGTGCACCACCACACCTGGCTAATTTTTGTATTTTTTGTAGAGACAGGGTTTCTCCCTGTTGGTCAGGCTGGTCTAGGACTCCTGGACCCAAGCGATCTGCCTGCCTTGGACTCCCAAAGTCCTGCGATTATAGGCATGAGTCACTGCACCCAGTCCAGCCTTGACTTTGAAATATATGTTGTACATCCAGTCAGCAGTGAACTCTGGGGGAACACCAAAGATGAGAAAAATGAGAGAAGCGATACCTCCAATTAAAGGAGTTAAGACCAGATGCTTGAACTTATGTTTTAAAAAGTCACTGCAGGTTGGGCACAGTGGCTGATGCCTGTAGACAGAGCACTTTGCGAGGCTGAAGTGGGTGAACCACTTGAGCCTAGAAGTTTGAGACCACCCTGGGCAACATGGTAAAACCTCATCTGTACACAAAATAAAATAAATTAGCCGGGCGCGGTGGCGCCTGTGGTCCCAGCTACTTGGGAGGCTAAGGTGGGAGGTTGAGGCTGCAGTGAGCTGAGATCCACCACTCCACTGCAGACTGCATGACAGAGTGACACCCTGTCTTTAAAAACAAAAATCAGTGTTTTGTGGTTTTCTGGGTGAAACCTCTGTTTCCATAAGAAAAAAAAGGGGGGTGAGATAGTATGTATTACTAATTCAAAATCATAACCTGATGGTTAAAGTAAATCATTGTATCTATTGTTTCAAAAACCACCCTCAGGATTATTAAAAGTTAGTTTTATTGGATTTTTCTATAAGCTGGGCTGGTTCACTCAGGTCTGTCACTTCCAAGCCCATGTTTTCCTACTTTTTAACCCTATTTGGAAGGAAAACTGCAGCTAAGATTATGATCCATCCTGAGATGAAAAGTTTCACATATATACACCACACATACCCCCCACCACAGTATGATGACACAGTGACCCAACCTTAGGCTAATGGTACCACTGCCAGCAAATGCATTTTTTTCTTTATTCTAATTTTTTTCTTTATTTCTTCTAACAGCAGCAAATGCATTTAACCTTTTATTGAGATTCTCAACAGCTACCATTTGGTTTGTAGAGCAAATTGTTTACAAAGTAACTTTTTCCCATTTTTGATATTTTAATGAATATTATGTTCTTCAGTTTTAAAGCTCCGTCCCTCTCCCAAAGGAAGACTAATAACTACCTACCAAATAATGATTATTTAGGAAAAGAACAAAAGCAAAAACAGCTTTCAAACACTTCTGGAACATGGGTAAGCTTCCAAAGTCAAGACCTTCTTGGCCCAGTGGAGGTGCTAGGCTGCCTCAGGACACCATCAGCACTTCCCCATCCACAACATCCTCAACAGCGGGGAGCCATGCGCAGACCCCGGGGGCTTCCTGTTCCACAAGCTCCCCTCTCTTTTTCCTCTCCACCCTTGCTGCTGGGCATCCCCTCCAAATCTGCCTAAGGAAGGCAGCAGGGTCTTTAATACTGTTCGGCTTTGTCAGTGGGGAAAGGGTATTCTAGAAAGCTGAGAGATTCCCTGGTCCAGTCTAGGGGAGGAAAAAATACGCAGTGTAGCATAGATGATTTCACTTGTCCACTCAGACACATGCTCATACTTATTCGATGGATGTATCAGATGCTTCAAAAGTCCTGATGTGTAGTAGCATACAAGTTGCTTGTAAAAAGGAAGTTGCAAAATGGTAAAAATGTCTGCAGCAGTTCAGACTCCTGATGACAAAGCTGGTTCTGCTAAGTAGTTATTTTGACATGCACAGCAGCTTTCCCTAGAAGTCCTGTGTTCTGGGGGTTTCATTTAGACCACAAGAAGTTGAAATCGAAGTTTAAAAGGTTCTCTGCTGACAAAATGTGCTATATCCATTGGTGGACTTCTACTCAGTAACGAAAGGAACAAACTACCAAAACCTGTCATATGTCATGGACCAACCACAAAAACATTAGCTAAGTAAAAAAAACCAGACAGGAGAACACATATTGTATAATTCCAATGATGAAATGTCCAGAAAAAGCAAGTTGATGGAGACCGAAATGGTCTGATTTATTTGCCTCAAGAGGTAGGGATTCAAGCACTCTAGAGTACATGTGATACATATATGAGAAAAAATAAGGAAAGAAATTTGAATGTAAATAAATGAAAATAATACTTCTCCCTGATTATAAAGAAAATCACATTCTTTGTGTAATAATTTGGAAGACAAAATATGAAGAAAAGTCTTTAATGTTGCCACTCAAAACATTCTGGTTTGTTGTTTTTTATACTTCTTTATGCATTTGAACATTTTAAAAAGTAGAATCATAATAGTCTTTTGTCACTATGTTTTGGGCATATTTCTATGGCAGTAAATATATCCTTGGCATCATCCTTTTTAAAAGCTTGATGTATATTAAGTTCATCATTGCCACCCCAGAAGTAAATTTTCTTATATATATATATTTTAATGGATGCAAGCAAGCATTTTTGGGCTGAATTCATAGAAGTAGAATTTCTGGAGGAAAATAACATAAAACACTTTTAAGATTTTTCATAGAAATTTTCAAATTATCCTGCAGAAAAATTGGTTCAGAGTTTATACTCCCAAAGTGACAGAGCTCTAGTGTCCCCCTTCCATTTGTCCACTTTACTGGTTATTCAAGGAGAAAATCTCACTGTTTTCATTACATTTCTTTGGTTTCTAGTGCTTTGGAACTTTTTTTTTTTTTAAGATGGCGTCTTGCTCTATCGCCCAGGCTGGAATGCAACAGTGCAATCTCGGCTCACTGCAACCTCTGTCTCCTGGGTTCAAGCCATTCTCCTGCCTCAGCTTCCCAAGCAGCTGGGATTACAGGTGCCTGCCACCATACCTGGCTAATTTTTGTATTTTTTAGTAGAGATGGGGTTTCACCATGTTGATCAGGCCGCTCTCAAACTCCTGACCTCAGGTGTTCCACCCGCCTTGGCCTCCTAAAGTGCTGGGATTACAGGCGTGAGCCACGGCACCCAGCGTTGAATCTTTTTTATATGCTTATTGGTCATTTTTTTTCTTGTGGAAAGTGCCTGTTTCTCCATTGCCTATTTTCTGGCCAACCTCCAAAGTCACATTTCACTTAAATTTTATCCTGCTGATTGAAAGCATTTTAACATAAACAGGAGCAGGACAGACTGTAATTATGTAGCTCTTGCTCTGTCACCCAGACTGGAGTGCAGTGGCATGATCATAGCTACCACAGCCTTGTACTACTGAGCTGAAGCAATTTTCCTACCTCATCCTCCCAAGTAGCTAGGACTACAGGTGTGTGCCACGATGCCCAGCTAATTCTTAAAAATGTTTGTAGAGATGTGAATTCACTGTGCTGCCCAGGCTGGTCTTGAACTCCTGACATAAAGTGATCCTCCCACCTTGGTTTGCCAACGTGCTGGGATTACAGGCGTGAACTACTGCTCCCGGCCGAGAGCTCATTTTGTTTGCTAGTGGAGTTCTTGGTATATTTTTATGTTTGAGGCTTTGGTGCTAGTGCTGAAGTATTACACTCACCATCTGAGGTTTACAGGACTTTTGTTTTTAATATTGAACAGATGGAACTGTGTAGTTCTGTATCTTTGCAGGCATACAAAACATGCCTACCAGGATTCTGCTTTATATCCATTGAAAGCAAGAAGTAATACAGTAAAACTTTGCCTGGCTTACAGGCTTTGAAAGTATGGAGTATTTTGATTTCATTCTATTAACTTGGAAGTGTGAAGGTGAAAAGAATTCAAAACTTACATTTCTGGTTGAATGCAATTTGAAAATACAGCCAATCATTCCCCTTTTCTTCTGAGTAAGTTTGGACATTCCAATCTACTTGGTGTTTTATTGTAGAACTGCTAGTGTGCCTGAGACTAACATTGTGAAGATAAGTTTTTAAAACTTGAGAGGTAGGAGGGTGTAAATGGTATTGTATGAGATCAGGCTGGATGAGCACTGACACTTGTAAATATACTTTTTAGAGTGAATCTCTGATTGCCACTTGTTTTCTTATTAACTCATAAAAATAGAACACATCGGATGGAGGGTGGGAGTAGGAAGGAGACTTATGTGTTTTAATTGCATCTCATGGTTTCATATCAAGACAGAACGTATGGTATCCCTGGCTTTGGACTTACAGAAGGAAACACATTTTTCTACCTACTGTATGCCAGAGGTTCTTGAACATCTGGAGGGATTACTGCAGCACAGATTGCTGAGCCCTACTCCAGAGTTTCTGATTCACCAGGTCCAGGGTGGGGCCTGAGAATTTGCACTCATAAAAAGTTCTCAGGTTCTGCTGGTGCTGCTAGTCCAGAGACTACATTTTTGAGAACCACTCTTGTCTACTAACTGTAAATTGTAGAACTCTAGAAAAAAGCTTAGTTTGGTGTGGGAAAAGAAGCTCACAGGTTATGGAGCAAATCGTGAAAGATTCAACCCTTGATCTCAGCCTAGTGTGGAATTCAGGTAACAAGCAATACACAGTGACATAACACAGTTCTTGGTTTTCATGATTGCAAGTCACAGCCAAGTATCAAGTGAGAAATTCAGTTTCATTTGCAAGGCTTAGAGAGGTCAGGTGATTGTAGAAAAATAGACCTTGTATATACTTTAAACCAGAAAGAACTTTGAGTGCTGATTAAGTTGAAAGCTTTGTGGTTTTATTTACTTTTGATTCTTTTATTTTATTTGAGATGGAGTCTCACTCTGTCGCCCAGGCTGGAGTGCAGTGGCATGAGCTTGGCTCATTGCAACTTCCACCTCCCAGGTTCAAGTTATTCTCCTGCCTCAGCCTCCTGAGTAGCTGGGATTACAGGTACCCACCACCACACCTGGCTAGCTTTTGTATTTTTAGTAGAGATGGGGTTTTACCATGTTGGCCAGGCTGATCTTGAACTCCTGACCTAAGGTGATCCACCCGCCTAGGCCTCCCAAAATGTTGGGATGACAGGTGTGAGCCACCGCACCCAGACCAAAAGCTTTGTGTTTTTAAATATATTAGACATGTTTCTTGTTTTTAAAAAAATCTTAATAATGTAGGAGAATAAAAGAAATGTTTTTCCAAAAAAGAGAAATCATTGTGATTATTTTACCTTATTGGAATATTGGATAATATAGTCCACTTCATTAATCATCAAACATGCTATGGATTTTCCATTTTTATAGCATCTATCTCAATTGAGGTAATACTGGTAATTCTTGTACTCCATCTGAAGATGAAAAATGTAGGCCAAAATCATAGACCACGCATAGAAGCTGGATAATGAAGAGAGCTGTGGAGGAACATGTAGACACACACACACACTGACACACATCTATTTAGAGTATAAACACATATACTTTTTAAAGGTTATTTGGAACGTTTTAAAGCAAAAGCCAGCCACCCCACCCCCCAGTAGGCAGGCCCCGCCCCTCTCCCCAAGTGGGCGGGGACAGCAGTTGCATGGGCAGCTTTCCTTGTGATGCCACAGGTTCCTCTGGCCACACTGCTGCTTGGCCACGCCTCCTTTCCCTTTCATCTTTCTCATTGACCAATGGGCTTGGAGAATTAAGGCCACGCCCCCATTCTGCATTCTAGTGGGGCCCTGGTTACGCCTCCTCTGGCTCAGTCACACAGCCGCCTGATAGGTGACTGGAGGTGTTCGCTGATGTGGCCCCAACCCTGCCTCCCTCCCCACCCCATGATGTTAGAAGAGACTCAACGGAGTCAATTGGCAGCAGCCAAGAAAAAGGTAAGACACAACAGGTCATGGCCCCCCAACCTAGCCAGAGATCCCCTCCGATGACAAGACCACTGCCAGAGTGCATACGACTCCTGGGGCACACTGGGATAGGCCCCCTAACCCTAGCACCTCTGGGCTCCCCCCACCAAAGTCTCATCAGTCAGCCCTGCCCCCTCAGCAAGCAGCCCAGCCTCTGCCCTCGCCAGTCGCCCCATGGTGACTTTTGGCAGGTGCCTCCTGGGGCTCCCTGCTCCATACTCGCCCCTCACATCCTGCTGCCCCAAGCCCAACCTCCCTGGGTTCTTTGGGCTCAGCTGTCCGAGGACCTGGGTCCCCCAGCCCCAGTCCCCCACCACCGCCAGACATCCTCGGGTGATTTTGGGCTGCTGACTCCTGGGGTTTCCTGCTGCAGACTGTACTCTCCCCTCCTGCTGACCCAAGCCTGACCTCCCTGGGCTCTTTGGACTGGCATCTCCAAGGACCTGGGCACCAGCCCTATGTCCCACTCCCCCATCATGGATCAGTAACTCAGCCATTATACTGATGTGGTTCCCCCCACCCCCAGGAGGAGTGGAATGTAGTGACGTCACAGTTCCCCTAGGAACTGGCATTACTGCTTCAAGACTGGCCTATGGTCTTACAACCCAGTCCCCTAAGCATTCTCGCCCCATTTCTGGTTCCTCTGGCCACGGCACACATTTCCAGCTGGAAGGGGAATGGGGACTATGGGACTTAGGAGCAACAGGTTTCAGGTTGCCTTACTCCCTTTGCATAGACATTGACTTTGTGAAAAGCCTACACTTCCCCTGTGAGATCAAACGTTGACAGTATCTCTGGGTGGCAATGGGAGAATGGGTTTGGTTTGGTTTTCTCCCAGCCTTCTACTCTCCAGAGAGACTTTAACATATTTTTCTGAGTTCTCCACCTCATATTCTAATTCTCCACAGTTCTGGGACCAGACTGCCCTTCAGTCAGTGGTCTCTGAATTGAGATTTGCCTATCTTCTGTGGAATAGATCTTGGGAAACTGAACTTGACAGCTTGAATCTTCCTCATATCATCTCAACTTGGGGTACTTTGAGTGCCACAGGATAAATGTGGGAGATCTTTCTGAAGCATCAGTTTCCCTTGATTCTCTTGAGAGAGAAAAAACGTTAATGTACTTAGGGATGACAGTCACATACATTTCTAAGATTATACCAGACTTCTCTCTGAAATGAGACTTGGGTTGTCCTTTTTCTGATAAATTCCCAGATTTAACAAAAAAAGCTGCCTTCTGCCATGAGGACACATGGATATAAAAGTTTGAGAGGTCCTGGTGCACTTCTTCACACTTACAGACGTGTGAGGATGTATGACTCCAAACCACACAGTGTGCAGTTCCTGCCTACTTAATGTTTAGTTTTCTATCTCTGGCTCTGATTTTGGTCTCTGGCAGCGGCTGATTCGTGGCAAAACCCCAGAGCTTGGAGTCAGAAGACTGAGTTTAAGTCCCATTATTGCCCACCCTCCCTTTTTTTTAGCCATAATATTCATCCCTCTCCATCAGTAAGTGATTGTGAAAACACCTTGTACAGTTGTTGGTGGCATTAAGTCAGATGGTGTATAAGAGTATTTTGAAAAACTGTAAAGGGGGATGTGGCTGTAGGGGCTGGTAGTTCTCATGAGTATTACTGCTCTTCTTTCCCACAGCTAAAAGAATATCAGCAGAGGAACAGACCTGGTGTTCTGCCAGGAGTGAAGACAAAAAAGAAGAAAACTGGCAGTAGCCCTGAGACAACCACTTCTGGTGGTTGCCACTCACCTGGGGATGTGAGTCTTGGCTGGCCAGGCTCCTGGGGACAGGGGGCCCAAGGGGGCAGTAGAGGGTAATTGTTAAGATTGCTGGGTACTAGTTAAGAATTCTGGGTTTGAATCCTGCCTCTCCATTGGCTAGGGATCTGATTTATGGCAAGTTGCTTGAGTTCTTTGGGCCTCTCTTTTCATATCTATAAAATAGGGGTAGTGTTGTTTGATTTTCATTTCTGAAGTTTAAATGATATTCCATATTGTAGTTGTTTTTATGTTAATCCCTAGTACATGTCCTGCTGTGAACACCCAGGATACCCCAGAAATGGTCATTGCTGTTTGATTTTCCTGATCCCCAGTCTCAAGGGGGAGCTGGGCCGATGAGTACAGCCACTTGCTATCAAGCTGTCCCTTTAGGAGTCACAGAAGGGGGCTCAGGGTGTGGTGAGGAGAGCCCCAGGCACTAGGAGTAAGAGAAGATCTAACTTGCCACCAGCTTGCTGGGTGACCACAGAAAAATCACTTCTTACCCTGGGCCTCAGTTTTCTCCATTGTAAGATGACACTGGATAAGATCAGGGTCTTTCAAACTTGTTTTTTAGCTGGAGCCCCCTTAGTTCAAGTGAACCCTTAGTCAGGAGTCTGGTTTTTTAATAGAGGTGGAGGTCTGGAGCTCTACCAGATTCATCGTCCACGTCCTGGGCCTGAGGAGAGGGGTCCAGTGAGCATATTAAGAGCTGCATTGGTCAAGTGACTCCACCCTGTGACTGCATCGCTCAGGGAACATTTCCATCTATTTGTTCCTGCCCCTGGCAAGGCAGCAGGTGGCCATTTGGAAGAATGGCACAGGCCATGGTTTCAATCTCCTCTGCTCTTCCTCAGCGTTTTATTTTCCTGAAACCACATCTTTCTCCTACCCTGACTTTTTTGTTTCTCTCTACACCACTTCTGTCTTTCTCCCCCTGCCCTTGTTTTTCCCTTGTCCCCTCCTATAGATTCAGGACATTCTGAAGGTGATGGTGTCCAACCTTAACCATTCCAGTGGAGTAGCGCTCCCCCATTGCACAAGTGGAAGGTGAGGCAGTGCTGAGACCCCTCTCTGGCTTGCTCTCTCCAGCTGTGCATGCCCATGAGGCTTCTCTGGTTTCTGGGATACTTTGCCTCTGCCTTGTTTTATGTTGCTGCCATTAACCTTCATCCTGTTTATGTCTGCTTCTTCACCTGCTTGATCGATTGGGTTTTTTCCTTCCCTGCATCTTTTATCATCTTGGAAATGGTGAGACCTTACAGTTTAAAAGTAACTTGGGAATAACATACAGAGCAGGCATGTGCGATTTGGGGATTTTTTTTTTTTTTTTTTTTTTTTTTTTTTTTTGAGACAGAGTCTCACTGTGTCACCCAGACTGGAGTGCAGTGGTGCGATCTCAGCTCACTACAACATCTGCCTCCCAGGTTCAAGTGATTCTCTTGCTTTAGCCTCCTTAGTAACCGGGATTACAGGCACCTGTCACCACACCCGGCTAATCTTTGTATTTTTATTAGAGACGCGGTTTAACTATGTCAGCCATGCTGGTCTTGAACTTCTGACCTCCAGTGATCCACCTGCCTCAGCCTCCCAAAGTGCTGGGACTACGTTCGTGAGCCACTGTGCCTGGCCCCTTTGCTGTTTTTATACTTTCTCTATATCCATAACTGTTTCCCTGTAAGTTTTTTTTTTTTAATTTCTCTTTTTTATTACTCCTGCATCATCTGCTATCTTGAAGGATCTGGAGGTAAGAGGCCCTGAGCCAAGGTGCAGTGACCCTGCAGGCCAGCCCTCCAACCTCCTCTCACAGTGGGGGCTGGGTGCCCCTCTGCCAGCTAAGACAGCCCACACACACCCCAGCCCTAATGATTGTTCTCTCTACCTCTTCCCACAATCCTCCTCCAACTCCTCCTCTCTGCATGTGCCTCAGAGCCGGAACCAGGAACTGGAAGTAGCCCTGGACTCAAGCTCCGCAACAATCAATCAACTCTATGAAAACATAGAATCACTGGTAAGAGTCCAGTGGGGTCCTGTGATTCCACACTGCCAATCCTGGGCTTTAGTTTCCCCTTGGGGCTCTGAAGAAAGGGGCTGGGTCCCCTGGGGCCAAGGGCAAATGGGGAGCTGGAGCACCCAGGCCTCACCTGGAGGGACCCCAGAGCAAGGAGCATGCAGCATGGCTCTTCTGTCACTGCCCTCTTTGCCGACTCCCTCTTCTCCAGACACCCCTGCTCCGGTCCTTGCCACACATGCCCTGGGGTTGTCACCTCTCAGGGAAGCTCTAGCCTGATGGTTTGTCAGGGGCCCTGTATTTCTGCCATGACTCAGTCCCTAATTTGCTCTTTGAGTCTGGACAAGCCACCTCTCCTCCTTGCGCTGGTGTTTCCGAAGGAGGTAGAGCATCAAAGGTCTCGGTTAGCTCTGAGAGTCTGAGATTTAAAGGCTCCTAGAATGGAAACCTGAGGGCCAAGGGCTCCTGTCTGTCCTTTTCCATTCTATATCTGCTGTGAAGAACTGTACCTGGTTCGTATGTGCTCAGTAAATGTTTGTTGAATGAACGCACCTTCCTCAATCACAAGCTGGCAGAAGGGTGGGCCTTTCTCAGACTCCGTCCCTAGAGGTTTATGTTACTGTCCTTTGGAGAGAATCCAGATTCAGACTTTGAGTTCTGTGGCTGTGGGCAAAAACCAACAAAGACCCAAATCCTCTGTCCTTGCGAGCTTGAGGACAGTTGACCAGTTCATGTTGCCATTGGGTCTGAGAATGTTGTCTTTAAAATTCATTCGTGGCCCCTGCCTACCGCTTCCTGGGGGATAGAGTTGAGGGGGCCACTTCAGTCACCTGAATTTGACTGTCCCCACAGAAACAACAGAAGAAACAAGTGGAACATCAGCTGGAAGAAGTAATGTGATTTCTTTGTTTGCTCACAACATGACTGCTGGGTTTGGGGGGCACTCAGATGTAGAGGCACCAGTCTAGTCTCGCCCACTCCCAGCGTGGGGAAGAAGGCACATCCCTCAGATTCCACCACATCTCCACAGCGTCCCTGATAACCTGGTCCCATGGGTGGCCCTGTGCTGGGGCATTGGTGGCATTCTGGCGGCATGTCTCTTGCTGTGCCATCTCTGCCTCCCCATGGTAAGAGCTCTGTCTTCCTCTTCCTATAGGAAAAGAAAGCAAACAATGAAATACACAAAGCACAAATGGAGCAGTTAGAGGTGAGTGGAGGGTGGGGAGTTTTCTCCTGTCCTCCAGAGAATGTTTCTTTCCTTTCAGCACTTGCTTGGCTTTTCTCCCAAACATTCAATTTCAGACAATCAACATCCTCACGCTGGAAAAGGCAGACTTGAAGACCACCCTTTACCATACTAAACGTGCTGCCAGACACTTTGAAGGTGGGAATCTGGGCACCCCATCATCCTTCAACCTGGCACTTTGACAGGTCTTTAGGGGGAGTCCTTTGGGCCCCATCTCAACCTCTGTCATTACAGAAGAGTCCAAGGATCTGGCCGGCCGCCTGCAATACTCTTTACAGCGTATTCAAGAATTGGAGCGGGCTCTCTCTGCTGTGTCTACACAGCAGCAGGAAGAGGACAGGGTGAGTCCAACCAACTGCCCCGTCCCCTGGCAGCCTGGCTTCCCAGATGGAGGAGAGAGTGTAAAGGTCCCTTCTGGAGGATGCAGTGTCCTGCCCAGAAGGCAGCATGCTCATTTCTCGCTGCTATTGTGTGTGTTTGTTAGAGACAGCCTGGGGCTGAGTCAGCTGTTATGGGTGAGTTTAGGGGCACTGTGGGGAGTGAGTACTGCACACACAGCTTGAAGGCCAAGTGCCTGCCCTGCCCTTACCTGGCTGTGGCCTTGGCCAAATCCTAGGTGGGGTATTGGGTACTTGTACTGTGAAGGTACAGAAGAGTACCTTTAGTACATTACCATTTCTGTAGAGAGAGGAAAGGTGTGTGTGTGTGTGTGTGTGTGTCTGTGTCTGTGTGTGTGTGTACATACTATGATAATATGCATGAAACATGTCTGCAAGGGTTCGCAAAAAACTCAGGAGAGAGTAACAGGGTGGCTGGGAGACACTTCCATGGTGTACTTTCTGAGTTTTGGACTATGCGAATGTATCATCCTTTCAAAAAGTGAACAAAAGATTAATTTCCCCTTCCTTTCTGTGCCCCCATGCCCAGCAAGGAAAATGGGCTTAGAGAATTGGATAGACCTGGGTGTTCAAATCCCAGCTCTGTCTCAGTGATCTTAGGCAAGCACTTAACCTCGAACACTCCATGTTTTTCATCTACACAATAGAGGTAATCCTAGTAACTGTCTCATATGGTGGTTGTGAGGATTACATGGGATTGCTTGTATGGAACCTGGTGAAGTACTCCATAAAGGTTCAAACAGTGGTATTAATAACAGTAATAACAACAGCAATGTTATCTGATCTCTCTGGGCCTCTGTTAGCCAGCTGTAAGTTCGATCTCTTTCCCTGTCCCTTCCAACTTTACTGAGTTCTTTTAAAAACCAGGCCACAGGCTTGGAAATGCCTTGATCTTTACTGATTGAGTTGTACATTGAGCCTAGCCCTAGCCCTTTAAGGGGCACTGCCCAGGCTCCCCAGATGAAAACTTCTCACTCTTCACCATCAGTCCTCGAGCCGCAGTGAAGCAGTCCTCCAGCAGCAGTTACGGCAGACTGGAAAGGAGCGGGCGCTGCTGAACGCACACGTGACACAGGTGAGGCTTTGCAGAGGGAAGCTAGAGAAAGATGAATATGCTCAACATATAAAAGGAGAGAGGGCCCGGTGGCAGGAGAGGATGCGGAAAATGTCGATGGAGGTGAGACCTGACCCTTCAGCCCCCACCTTAGATAGGTCACTGGATCTTTCTGGGCATCTGTAAAATGGGAAGAGTACAGCTAGAGGTGGTCATGGGTTTGGGCTTAGTGGAGGTGGGGGCAGAGAAGTAGATGGTAGCCTGTCCAGCCACCAGCCCCTCTCTCCAGGGCCCTTTCCCCCTGTGCTTTGGGCAGGCTCACGCATTGAAGGAGGAGAAGAAGCGTGACATACATCGGATACAGGAGCTGGAGAGGAGCTTCTCCGAACTCAAACACCAGATGGGTAAGATGGGGCTGGTGTGACCTGGGAGCAGGACTGGCATCAGAGGGCTGTGGGGTGGCTTAGAGTGCCCCAGGGAGGTGGGTGGATGGAAGGGCTTTGAGGCAGAGGGAAAGAGGTCTGTGCCAGCAGCTGGTAAGTCTTGTCATCTCCATGAGCCTCAGGGTCCCCGTCAGCTAAGAGCGAGGAGTGCCCATTGTCAGCCACCCACAGTGCTCTCTAGCTGACATGGCTTGGAAATTGGCTACCATCGGGTGCGAGGAATCATTAGCAGTGAGGCCAAGTTTGGGAAGCCTGAGAGGAGCTTCATCAAGAGGAGGGCTTTTTCTTTGAAGGGGGGTGGTGGGTGGGGAATCCAGAGGCCCTTATTGTCTGCTTCATTTCTCAGCTGAGCCCCCATCCCCGGTGGACCCAGCAGGGACATCTGAGGTGGAACAGCTACAAGATGAGGCCAAACACCTGAGGAAAGAGGTGGAAAGTCTGGAGGGAAAGCTCCAATTCCAGATGGAAAACAATCAGGCCTTGAGTCTCCTGAGCAAGGAACAAAAGGAGAAGCCTCCGGGAGCAGGAGGAGAGGCTTCAAAAGCAGGAGGAGAGGAGGTTGCGGGAGGAGGAGAGACTATGTGAGCAAAAGGAGAGGCTTCAGGAGAAGCAGAAGAGGCTGGGGGAGCAGGGTGAGAGGCTGCGAAAGCAGGAGGAGAGGCTACAAAAGCAGGAGGAGAGGCTACAAAAGCAGGAAGAGAGGCTGTGGGAGAAGGAGGAGAAGCTACGAAAACAGGAGAAGAGGCTGCAAATGCAGGAGGAGAGGCTCGCGCTCTCCCAGAACCACAAGTTCAACAAGCAGCTGGCTGAGCCACAGTGCAGCTTCAAGGATCTGGTGGGTTGCTCCACCTGGGGAGCTTGCCCTCATCCCTAGCCCTCCAGGTCTTTGTTTCTCCACCTGTAAAATGAGGCAGTGTAGCCCTCACATGACATGGTACTTCTAAAGGCATCTGTGAGCCAGAGCTCATCAGGCCCTGCTCTGATGGCTGTAGGGGAGAGGGGATGATTTTTCTAACCTACTTCCACCCTTTCCGGTGACATGGGAGGCAGACACCAAGTTCTGGGGTCTCCGGCTGCAGTGGATGGCCACTGATTGCTTCTCTCTGTCCAGAACAACAAGAACAAAAGCGCACTGCAGTTGGAGCAGCAAGTAAAGGAACTGCAGGAGAAGCTGAGCAAGGTGAGGGAGATGGTAACCTCTGCCCCATCCAAGAAGGGGTGGGAGGCAGGCACCAGCCTCTGGGAAGGGGAGGTGCCAGGCCAAAGGCAGCTCCAGCTGGGGGGCAGGTGACCCTAGCACCTTCCAGGACAGCTCCATGACTGTTTCTTGCTTCCTACCCTCTGACTTTTAGAGGTGGGTAGCCCTGGGCTCCTCCCAGGTCTGGACATCATCTTCCCAGCTAGAGGCATGGATTCCCCCAATCATAGGGGTGGAGACAGTGGTATAAGAGGGTCCTTATGCCAGGCACAGTGGCTCCTGCCTGTAATCCCAGCACTTTGGGATGCTGAGGCAGGAGAATCACTTGAAGTCAGGAGTTTGAGACCAGCCTGACCAACATGGCGAAACCTCATCTCTACTAAAATTATAACAACAACAAAAAATTAGCCCGGCATGGTGTCACATGCCTGTAATCCCAGCTACTCAGGAGACTGAGGCATGAGAATCTCTTGAGCCTGGGAGGTGGAGGTTGCAGTGAGCTGAGATTGCACCACCGCACTCCAGTATGGGCCACATGGTGACACTGTCTCAAAACAAAAGAAAAAGCCTCCTTAGACTCAAACTGGATTCCAGCCTCGGTTCCACTGGTCACCATTCAACTACTTTTCATCTCTAAGTCTCTGTTTCTTTTGCTTCAAAAGGAAGTTAGCATTTTTCTTATGGAAGTGCTGGGGATTAAATGAGAGAACACATGGAAAGCATTAGGCGTGTAGCACACTTAGCAGATGGTGGTTGGCTCCTTCTGCTTTTCCACCAGTCCGTGGTCTACAGTTTAAATGGTGGGAAGAAGGACAGAAGATTTGAGACTGGGGAAGGAGGCATGGGGTTCTAGGCAAGAGGGGAAGTCTCTTAGGCCTGGAGCAAGGGGCCAGGATCCCAGGCAGGTGACAGAGCCCCACCGTGCCCTCGCTACCCTATTAACGGGCCCAGAATCTGGAAGCCAACCACCACATGCCCTCACACCCAGGGTCTTCCTGCAGATACAGCTGAAGAGCCAAGAGTCTCAGAGTCTGCAGCAGCAGCAGTGAGACTAGTACCGGGGTCACCTGCAACAGTACGTGGTCACCCATTAGCAGCTGACTCTGAGAAGCAGGCGCCGCACAGGCAGTTACTGCTGCAGACCCAGCTCGTGGACCAGCTGCAACAGCAGGAAGCTCAGGGCAAAGCAGTGGCTGAGATGGCCTGCCAAAAGTTGCAGGAGACCCAGGAGAGGGAGTCGCTGAGGACAGTGTCCCGAGGGGGACGACCTGGCAACCTCTGTGCCTTCTCAGTCTGTTTTCCATTCCCTTAGGAGTGCCTAGAAGCTGCCAGCCAGCAGAATCAACAGCTAGAGACCCAGTTGAGTCTCATGGCTCTCCCTGGACAAGGTACAGGAGACCACTCAGAGGAAGAGGAGACAGCCCCAGGAGGAAGGGGGGACTGTTAGCAGCATAGGATTGAGGGGTTGGAAGAGACCTTTAGAACAGCTGGTTGTTATGCCAACCGGGTGTCTGCACTAAGTTCGGCATCAATATGATGACCTCCTGGGAGCAGGGGGCCACCAGGTTGCCTAAGGATGAGTGAACTGGCCCAGATCAGAAAGGGAGCAGGTCAGAACTCCCGCACCAACCGGTAGTGTGACTGTGCCTGGGCAATATAGAATATCTTGGATCTTATAGGAAAAATAAAGAACAGCAGCTCATTCCCCCTCTGGCCACCTCCCCACAGGAGATGGAGGAGGACATCTAGACACTGAGGAGGAGGGGGTGCCTCGGCATATGCCGAGCATCCCAGAGGACCTGGAGAGCCGGGAAGCCACGGTGAGTCTGACTTTCCCTGCCCCAGCTTTGCCACCTTCCTCTGTGGTCCCTCCCAGACCCCCTTATGCTCTTGCTTTCCCTGCCTTCTGATTTCTCTGGACCTTCACCCCTTCCGGGAGCCAGTGGTCAGACACCACTTCACCTGTGACCAACAGGTGCACTCTCTGAGGCCCCAAGGGAAGGGGCTGTGCTCCACCTCCCTACCCCATTTGTTTTGTGTATGCCCCTACAAGAATACTCAGCTCTTGCCTTCAAGTGGCATTTTTCAACTCCGCTGGAGCCAGTGCCCAGGAGGAGCAGGCACGGCTATGTGGGCAGCGGAAGGTGTGAAGGCTGTGCTGCCTGCACCTGGCTCACCTGGTGGCCTCGGCCTGGAAGCAGCCAGAGGCAGAGGCCCCGGCCCCAGGGACTGGGGGTGAGTTTGTGTGTGGGGAGAGCTACCGGGCCCTGTAGGAGGCCATGGAGAAGGTGAAGGTGAGTGAGTCCTGGCATGGGCCAAGAAAAGTGGGGGCGGGGCAGGACAGGTCACTCCCGTGATGTGACCCTATTATTTTGGCTCCAGAGTGGCTTTATGGACCTCCCGAGGGAGAAGGTGGACGGGAAGCAGCAGGTGGTGAAACTAGACCTTGGATTCATCCAGCTCTCTGGAGTGACAGATGGCATGAGTAAGCAGGGGGCCAGGGCACGGGCATGGGGAGCTGCAGGGCCTTCAGAGGGGCCCCAGTGTCTGAGCCGTGTCCTCTCACAGGAGAGCACATCACGGTATATGAGATCCAGGGGGCAGGGCCAAACACGCAGCACAAGGAGGAGGAAGCCAGCAGGCTGGCCCAGAAGGAGGGGGAGATGAAGGTAGAGGGTGTGCAACATCTCTGCAGGGTTGGGGGTGAGGGTGGGTGCTGTCGCCAGCTCAGGCGTGGCAATTGAGAACACCTCCCTTCAGGTGAAGCTGCTGGAGCTGCAAGGTATGGTGTTGCCGGTTGTGGGCAACCACGAGGGGCATGACAAATTCCTCCCTGCTGCCCAGAACCCTCTTGATGAGCCCGCTCCAGGGGCCCCAGCCCCCCAGGAACTTGCAGCTGCAGAGGAGCAGAGTGGTGAGTAGAGCCCTCAGGCGGGGTGGGCAGGCCGCAGCAGGGGAGGCTCCCAGTGTACTCAGAGTCCCGCCTCCCTCTCTCCTAAGATTTTCAGGACAGCGTGGAGCCTGCACTGGGAGAGGCCAGGGAGGGTTCTCCCCATGACAACCCCACTGCACAGAAGATCCTGCAGCTGCTTCCTGTAACGCAGGACACCCAGGAGCACCTAGGCTTGGCCACCAAACCCTGCGTGCCATTCTTTTACCGGGCAGCCGAGAACAGAGAGATAAACATCATCATTATCTGAGAGCTGGTCAAGAAATTTAAAAACAACAACAACAAAAAGTTATGGGGTTAATCCCCTACACAATTCATCTACTTCATTGGAATGTTAGAGCCCCTCATGTTTGTGTTTCTAATTTACAGTTTAAATTTCTTTCTGAAAAGTTAAGGAAGTGTGGGTCTTTCCCTGATGTTCACTCTGGCATCCGTCAGCATTTTTGTTTTTAATTGATAATTGTAGGTCATTAGCTCGCATATCAAGTTTGCCCTTACATGGTGGGAGTTCAAACACACAAAGACCCACTATTTGCACAAAACTATTCTTACTGGTTGGGAATAGGCTGCCCTGCTTTTTCAATGTTATTGCAGCATGTATATTCATTACAGAATTCAGATAAAATCTGCTTATGTTCTGCTATTATGTTTGATCGATTCCTAATCACAGTGAGCTCTTCGTTAGCTCAATATGTGGTTTGCCCTCAAGTGCGCGCTGTTTCTTACTTTGTAATATGCCACTGTGAGTACCGACATTTAGAGTTGCTTAAAGGCCGAGAACTGGAAACAGCTTTTCCCCTATTTTCTGTGTATTGGGGCTGGGAGTAATAACATTTTGGGGAGCTTTTTAAATCTCACAGAAGAGGAAAGTGGCCTGCTCTGGCAGGTGTGGGCAGGATAGGGTGTGTTTCATTTGTTCTGGTGCCAGGAATGAGCGCGGTACTATGGTAGTTCCCTTAGGATTTGTATGTACTCTGGGCTCATGAAGATATTGCATCATGAGCTGCAGCAGTTGGACTCTTTCTCAATGACCTAAAAAGGGATTCTGAGGAATGAAAGGCTCCCATCATTGACTGTGGATGCGGAAAACCTTTTCTAGCTTAGAGCATTTATATCTACAATACATTTTAAAGTCAGAGTTCATGTTACCTGTTTTAATCACATGACTACACGTCCCAGTACACAAAAGGGCACTACTGCTTGGTATTCTTCTTAGTGTATTTAGTGAAGATCATAAGAAACCCTTTCAGAGTTTAAATATCCCTGGAACAGGCATACAGGCTCTAGTCAAGAATGAATTCGAGTGAAGGAAAGCTGTGTGACACCTGGCATTCCTCTATGTTCATGGAGCTTCTTTGAGGCTAGAAGACCGATTTTACCATCTAGACCTCTCTGGCTAATACCTATTCTTCAGCCACATTGGTTAATCTGACATAGGAATTTACTTCTTTTTCTTGAATGGAAAACACTTTAAAAATAATAACAACCATTTTAATAAACTAATACATGTGAGAGTATTCGTTGAAACAAAAAGCAGTTTTAGTAGACAGTGTTATACTACATTTGAAAATCAAGGAGAAGTTTATGCAACTTAAAATGTTTACAAACTACAATGCAATCTACTGTTTGTGAATGTCAAAGTATTATGAGTAAAAGTATCTATACAATCACAGAGTTATATTTCCTCACAAAGTTCTTTACAAAGAGTGAAATATGTTTTTATACCTCTCGGTTTCAGTTAGAGGCATGTTTTGTGCCATATTTATGTTACGTGCCTATACAGGATGAATGAATTATTTCAGTCATACGTTGCCTAAATCATGACTTCATGATGCTTGGGAAAGAATCAACAGTTAAAACTTCATGAAGTTCTAATGTCTGTGTTCCAAAATACGTCACAGTATTAGGATGTAGGGAGAGATGTATGTGCGCTCCCTGGGGTGTGCAATTCTAGTTACTAGACCATCTCCATTTTTAGCATTTGGCATCCTCATGATACTTTTATAAATATGACATTAATAGGAGAGCAATAATATGATTTTACAGACGAAATAACAGATTTGCCTGCATTCACTGAAAGAGTACAAATATTGGTCCTTCAACTGACTCTTCCAAATTGTATTAATTTATCAAGGTATTGGATAAACCCAGTTTCAGAATGATAAAGAAAAACGGTTAGACCAAATAGTGTGGCTAATTAACAGTGGTACAGTTTCTAAATACCGCTCTTTGTGTAGGGATTTTGTCCTATGTTTCAGAAAAAGCTAAAAAGAATGGAAATCCTATGACAATAACTTAAGTGTTTCTTCAAAGCATGCAGTCTTTGCAATACCTCATTCAGTCAAGTATTTGTTCTCTTCCTCATTCAATATAAGGCAGCTTTCAATTTGCTTAGAAGGCAACATTAGAAGGTTAGAGATCATCAGAAATATAAAATTTGAAAATGTGAGTTCAACTGAATGAATTTGAATTTCTGTTAGAAGAATCAAAGTACCTATTTAAAGACTGCAATATATGGTCATTATTTTTAAAGTTTTTGATTAAACCTGATAGGTTTTCCAGAAACGAAAAAAAAATCAATTCTAAAACCAAAGCTGATGTTTAGAAAATGTGAAAAGGTACATCAGACCTATCCATAATATAGTTTCTCTAAAACTTTATCTTACAGAGTCACTTTAAAATAATACAACTATTCAAAAATATAACTGCTATCTTAATGTTTTGAAATAAGTTAAAGTGTGTTAAAATGTGAACACTGTAGTTTAATAGAAAGAACCTGGGGGAAGGAAAAGTAGAGAAAGAAATGCCAATTCCAATGCCAAGCTTTATTTGCCGAGTTTTGTTAGAATGACTTTTACCAATTTGTGAATTTCTGTCAACAGAATGTATAATGGAAATACTGAAAGACTGTTGTCTAAAGTGCCATTATTGACTGCTACTGTGATGCTACTGTAATGCAATAAGTTAGGAAATTGTTGCAAAGTGCTGTTTTTGCCATAAAATTGTGTGTGTCTTGGAAACTATGGTGTTAAAGGTATTGAGACTGTGCAAATCCTGGGCACGCTTGGCATGAGATCATCAGATTTTATTTTTACAAAATTGTAACTATGCAACTGTGTTTATTAGAAGAACACAAACCAAAGTTACGGGATAAAAAAGTTGTAGATGAAAAAGTTATGGGATAAACAATGTTGTGGAAAAGTTGTGGCAAAAAAAAGTGTTGTGGAAAAAAAGTAGAATAACGTTTTATGACAAGTTTTTTAAAAAGTATTATGAAAAAGAAGTTATGGGATTAAAAAAGTCATAGGATAAAAATAAATAAAAGCAGGCCCCTATCAGCATAAGCCTGGAGAAGCGGGGCTGGAGTCTTCACCCCCACCGTGTCCCTCTCACCCCTTCCCAGTCACCCCTTTACCATTAGGGTAGCAAGACAAGATCCCTGTCTAATGGGGGGCAGACAACCAGACCCTTTGCCACCTTGACCAGGGCTGAGTCCTTACATTCCTGGACGGTGATGTTTGTTATTGAAGAGCCAGAGGCTGGTGGAGTTGGTTTGTTTGGAGGAGGCCTCATGGCCTCCCTACTCTCACCAAAGCAACTTTTCCCTCAGGGGAGCTCCCGTCTTCTTATTTGGAGAGGCAGCTGAGGCAGGACAGTGGGGCTAAGTGTAGAGCAGATGAGGGCACGGGCTGCTGGGGTGCCCCCACTTCCCCAGTGTACATATAGTATCTGTGTAACATTTTGTATATTCCAGGGGTTAGGGCCACCCCATGTATTGTACCTCATGAAGGTTGGAGCTGGCATATGGCGAGGAGGTTCTAGTCATTACTTATGGCTGGGAGACTTATTTATTGATAGCATAGGACAGAGGAAGGAGGTGGGGATGGGGTTGTGGCTCCCTGGTGATATGACTCCTGTTTATTTTGCTTTTCATTTTGGAATAAATGGATTTAGCCATACTGCTCAGCCTGGTGGGTTCCCGTTTCCCTCACCGGGTCCTAGAGTTTGTGCCACTGAATGAGGAGCCCCAGAGTGTCTGAGCATGTCCAGCTCAGCTGTTGGGGACCTTCCAGGCCTGTTACCTGTATGCTGCCTGGTGACACCTGGTGGATTTCATTGGGACTGCCATGGTGCCTATGGGGCACAGACAGCCAACAGGCTCAGAAGCCTGATCTACCGGTGGCCAGGAAGGCAGATACCAGCATTCA
Source organism: Chlorocebus sabaeus (assembly GCF_047675955.1). Taxonomy (NCBI): domain Eukaryota; kingdom Metazoa; phylum Chordata; class Mammalia; order Primates; family Cercopithecidae; genus Chlorocebus; species Chlorocebus sabaeus. Next base: position 95,445,824 of record NC_132925.1, on the reverse strand, counting down.
AGGGCACTGACTTCCATCCACCCCAGGCGTCTTCCATTTTGTCCCCCTGCCTCCCTCTCCTCTCTGCGCCTGGTAGCCTGTTCTGTCTGTCCCTCAGTGCACCTCGTGACCAGTTCTATCTGTCCCTCCAGAGTGCCAGCTGCCCCGCGGGCTCCCTCCAGGCTGAGTTCATCGCCCTGCACCCTAGTGACCAGAGCAGGCTTCACAGCACAAGTGCCACCTGAGCTCCAGGGGCTTTCCAAGAAAAGTGTCCCTTGGAAAGGGTGTGGCCTTTTCACCACTCCCAACAGCACCCTAGAAATGGCTTGGCCTTTTCCCTCCCCTGAGCTCCACAGAGAACACAGCCAGCAGAGGACACATTCCCTGTCATCCAGAAATGGGTTTGATTCTCAGCTGAGGGACAACAGGACTGGTGGAGACTTTCAGTCCACACGGCTGCCTGCACAGCACCCCCATGCTTGGCGGGGCTGGGAGGGATGGCGGAGGCTGGCTGTCCACAGGCCGGGCATGACAGGAAGGCTCACTGGAGGTGGCGCAATTTGGAGGGGAATGTCAGGGGAGAGCTTTCTCTTGCTGGGCCACAAGATTCCACAAGGACAGCACGGTGACTGATTCCCAGCGCTAGAGGTGAGGCGGTCAGCCGTGTGTAGGGGTGTGTGTGTGTGTGTGTGTGTGTGTATATATGTATATGTATGTATGTATTTATAGATATTTCTAGAACAGGGCAGGGCCTACCACAGAGTATTTATAGATGTTTATAGAACAGGGCAGGGCCTACCACAGAGTATTCATAGATATTTATAGAACAGAGCAGGGCCTACCACAGAAGGGGCACAAGTTTGCAGCAACGGTCACACCTGGATGTGTCAGCTCACCACTACAACAGACTAAGTCACAGATGAAGGGGGCTGGCTTTGGGCTGGGGAGCCACTGTAAGTCACAGGACACCCGCCCAGGCAGGCGTGGAAAGGGAGGCCTCAGAGAAGAGGACTATCTGTTTAGAGGTGAAAGTGGGGCCTGGGGCTCTCAGGACAGGATGGATTTGTCTGACCCAATCAGCTGGCTGTTGGAGAGAAAGCAGAGAGAAAATGGGGAGAGAAAAGTGAGCAGAGAGCTGGTGAGGCAAGCGCAGAGCAGGGGTGTGCTGCAGCAGCTGTGGAAGGGCTGAGGAGGGGAGGGCACAGGTGCAGGTGTGGCAAGATTCCTGGAAAAGAGGGGCTCGAAGGGAAAGGGGAGGAAGATGGAGGGAGGAGCCAGAGCTTCGCAGTTAGTGCCTGGGGACTGTGGTGGCCCTCCCCAGCCCACACACGCTGGCCTCTCCCATGACACCCAGGTAGTGCACTCACAATTCAGACCAATGCTCAGCCCCCTGGGGCTTCCCTCTTCTCTGGTCACCCTGTCTTCCAACCCACTGGCCCAGGGCCACCTCTCGCCTTGGCGAGCTCCACCCAACAGCCAACAGGCCTGATAGAGAAAGAACACTGCTTGACCCAGGATGGTGAACCTTAAAGGGATGGATGGCTGGAGTGAGTGCCAGAGGCCCCTCTGGGTGGTCAGAAAGCCCAGAACCCTCTGAAAGGACCCTGGGGGAGGCAGGAAGGGCACATGCCACTGGCCATAGACTTATAAATCTAAGAGGGGAGCCTCAGCTGGTTGCAGGGTCTGCAGGTCACATAGGTGAGTCTGGGCCCTTCCTGCTGGGAAAAGCAGAAGAGGGAGAGTCTGTGACAGGGGAGGTGGGTGGGCTCGCTAGGCGGAGTTCAGCTGGGCCAGCAGGTACTGTGGTTCCCTTGGTTGAATAGCACAGTTGACCCCTAGGAGCAACAGGCCAAAGTGCCTTAGCCCGCTGGCTGGTGGTACTGCTTCAGTGGGGGCCAGGGACCCTGCCTTCAGTCACATGCTAGCAGCTATGATGGTACCTGGGAGGAAGGGACGGGACCTGTGTGTTCCTGCCTGGCCTGTGAGGTGTGTTGTGGGATGACCACGTGTATGGGACTCTCAAGATTTTATCCTAGATCACCACTGGATTGCCGACAGATAGAGGAGGTGGGACCCTGACTATCACCGCTGCTCTGCAGTGGATTCGGCTCTCGGCACTCCCAGGCTGGGAGCTGGATGCCCTGCCCTGGCAGCATGACTCAGACTGCATGACAGGTATGGTGTGCCCACGATGATGTTCCTAGGCCTCTGGCCACCTCACAGTCCAGCCCCACACACAACCGCCTCCCAGCTCCCAGCCCCTACACCATAAGCCATGAGCTCTCTGTCCTCTCTGATGACTCCAGAGAGCACCCACACCTGCCAGCTTGGGAATGGAGCCTGTTCCAAGAGCCCACAGGCTCAGCCATGGAGGCTGGGGTCCTTTGGGGCTGTGGGGGACAGCCCTGGTACTTGTATCCAGCTGGGATGCTCTGCACCTGCAGCCAGGAGTCATCCATGGGCCCCCGTGGGCATGTTGTTGGTGGTTGTGTTGATGTCGCTGATGATGCTGGGCACCTCCCTCAGCACGTGATGCATGCACAGCATCTAGTTGCACCACTGTGCCTGCTCTGCCGACTCCTCCATCAGCATGTTCTGGTCTCCACATGAGTGCAGGTTGGCAGCAGATCCGAGAAGATGAACTCCTTGAGCTTAGAGTGGGCAAAGAGGGAAGGAGGTTGGGACCTGATGTCTGTGTCACCCCGGCCACCCGGCCAGTCACTGCTGGGACTGTGCACTGGACTTGGAGCTCCAAGTGTGGCTTTTCATATGCAGCTTCTACACCACTTAGACTCGAAAACCCACCTCCACACTGCCTTTTTTCACTCAGATGGGGACACTGAGGCCAAGAAGAAAAGTCACCTGTCCAAGGTCACAGATCTGGGAGGGGAGTCAGGACCTATCATGACACCAGGACACCTGTCTACTCAGTTTTTTACTTTTGGAGATAGGATCTCGCTCTGTCACCAGGCTGGAGTACAGTGGGCGAGATCACTGCTCCTGCAGCCTCAACCTCCTGGGCTCAAAGTGATCCTCCAACGTTAGCCTGTTGAGTAGCTAGGACTACAGGCACATGCCACCACCAGGCCCAGCTATTTTTTAAATGTTTTTGTAGAGACCAGGTCTCACTATGTTGCCCAGGCTGGTCTCAAACTCCGGGGCTCAAGTGATCCTTCTGCCTTGGCCTCCCAAATTGCTGGGATTACAGGCATGGGCCACTGTGCCCAGTCCCACGTTATAGTTCTATGGGACAACTCTGGTCTTGACCATGCCCCTCTCCCTGGACCTGGTCCCATAGGGCTGGTTGGCTTCTCTGCCAGACCAGCATGGCCACCTGCATCCCCAGTGCCACAGGAGCCCCCTGCCCCCATGAGGCGGTGCATGCACGTTGTTGATCCTGAGATGCATGGTGGTCTTGGGCATGAGACCAACCATGAGGTCCCACACGGTCTTGTTAACAATGGCCACATAGGAGTCCACCAGGCTCTGGGTGGTCTCCATTTGCTGCTCCAGCTGTGGGTCCATGGAGTGCATGAAGCTGTCAGAGCCATTCTCCTCGGCCTTGCTGGCCTGCCATGGAGAACACAAGGGCATCAGGGTGGCCACGTCATGCAGCCAGGCTCCAGGCATCCCCAGGATCTCAGCCCCTCCGAGGGTACCTGGAACATTGAGGCACAGGGAGAAGCAACTGGCCAGAACACACACCCAGCTCCCCACACACTCTAAATGGTTTCACGCCTCTGCCTCTCAGGACCCCAGGCCCCCTTCTATTCAGCCTTGTGTTAGTTCTGACTCTAGTACCCAGAATTTGCCTCCATTTCCCAATCCAGAAATTAGAAAAGAACATCTCCAGGTCCCTTGCTTGAAGACCTGGCCAGAGCTGGTGCCAGGCTGCAGACACCTGGCAGGAGGTGAGAAGGGCATACTCACTTTCCCCTTGTCCTAGGAGGCCCACGCACCAACATTGCCACCACCGCTGCCACCTGGGAGCACAGCCAAAGTAGACACACTCACAGCAAAAGGGGAAGGGTTGAGTCAACCTGGGACACTGCACCCCAACTTTAATGTGTTGATGAATTCAATTTGCTAATATTTTGTGGAGGATTTTTGCATCAATATTCATCAGTGATATTGGCCTGTAGTTCTCTGTTTTAGATGTATCTTTGGTTTTGGTATCAGGGTAATGCTGGCCTTGTAGAATGAGTTTGGAAGAGTTGGGTAAGGTCTCTAGTTTTGGAATAGTTTGGGTAAGGTTGGTATGAGTTCTTCTTTAAATGTTTGGTAGAATTGAGCAGTGAAGCATCAGGTCCCAGACTTTTCTTTGCTGGGAGACTTTTTATTACTACTCGACCTCATTATTTCTTATTGGTCTGTTCAGATTTTGAATTTCATCATAGTTCAATCTTGGAAGGCTGGATGTGTCTAGAAATGTACCCATTTTTAGTAGGTTTTCCTATTTCTTTGCATACAGTTGCTTATAATAGCCGCTAGTGTTCCTGTGAATTTTTGAGGTATCAGTTGTAATGTTTCCTTTTTCCTCTTTGATTTTATTCACTTGTGTCTTCTTTTTATCTTAGTCTTAGTCTTAGTTAGGCTAAAAGTTTGTCAATGTTGTTTATCTTTTCCAAAAACCAACTTTTCATTTCATTGATGCTTTTGATTGTTTTCTTCATTTCAATTCCATTTATTTCTTCTCTGATCTTTATTATTTCTCTTCTTCTACTAATTTTGGGTTTGCTTTGCTCTTGCTTTTCTATTTCTTTAAGATGCATTGTTAAGTTGCTTATTTGATGCTTTCCTACTTTTTAAAAGTAGGTGTTTATAGCCATAAAGTTCCTCTTAGTACTGCTTTTGTCGTTTGCCATAGGTTCTGGTATGTTGTGTTTCCATTATCATTTAAGAAATGTTTCAGCTTCCTTCTTAATTTCTTCACTGACCCACTGGTCATTCCAGAGCATATTATTTGATCTCCATGTGTTTGTATAGTTTCCAACATTTCTCTTGTTACTAACTTCTAGTTTTATTCCACTGTGATCAGAGAAGATGTTTGATATTATTTCATTTTTTCTAATGTTTTAAGATGTGTCGCGTGACTTAAGACATAGTCTATCTTTGAGAAGGATCCATGTGCTGAGGAAAAAAATATGCATTCTGTAGCCCAAAGGAGAAGACACCCACCCCCACTCTGCTACAACATACAGTGCTCTGCTCAGGGATGCGGCAGTGGTGTGCTGTTGTTAAACAAGGGGCTCTCTGTCAGGGAGGGAACAGAAGTCTGAGGATCAGGCTTGTTTGGTGGAGGAAAAAGAGACTGCCGCTCAGGGCTGCTAAAATGTGTGTGGCAGAGTATCAGAAAGGATGGAGTTGCAGAGAAGGAGCCCCAGAAATCTTGCAGAGGTTGCTGCAGGTCCTTGGCCAAATCCCAAATGATGAATGTGTGGGTTGAGACTCTGCAAGGCCCAGCACAGAACAGCCGATGGGGAGCTGAAAGCTGAACAGTGATTTCAGTGGTCACAGACTACTGGAGACACATCTGAATTCTGGCTCAGACAGAGTCTCCACTCTTGGAATCTCAGGTCTTGATGAATATCCCAGACATTCACAGGAGGGCCTAGAAGGCCATGTCTTGGGATTAAGGAAGATTCCCTAGGAATCAGGGCAAAACTGAAAAACAGCTCACCCTAACAAAACCTAAAATGGAGCCTTGACACACATGACCAAGTGAACCCATCAGTGATTTAATTCCCTGCCAAAACAAAACTCAACACTAGAGTAGGATCACATAATCCACATCTTTACAATGAAGGTTCACAATGTCCCACAGGTCAAGTAATACTTACTAGATGTGTGAAAAAGTGAGAAAATATATCCTAAAATTAAGAGAAAACCAGTCAATATGAACAGACCCACCGTGCATGGTGGCTCATGCCTGTAATCCCAGCACTTTGGGAGGCCAAGGCATCTAGGTCACTTGAGCTCAAGACTTTGAGACCAGCCTGAGCAACATGGCAAAACCCCATCTCTACTAAAAATTCAAAAATGAGTCGGGTGTGGTGGTGTGCAGGGGTCCGTAACCCCCGGGCTGTGGACTGTACCAGTCGGTGACCTGTTAGGAACCAGGCTGTGCAGCAGGAGGTGAGTGGTGGGCAGCGAGCGTTACTGCCTGAGCTCCACCCCCCATCAGATCAGAAGGCGTTAGATTCTCATAGCAGTGTGAACCCTAACGTGAACTGCACATGCGAGGGATCTAGGCTTCACACTCTTTATGAGAATCTGATGCCGGATGCTCTGAAGTGGAACAGTTTCATACCGTAACCACTGCCCCCGACCCCAACTGTGGAAAAATTGTCTTCCATGAAACCAGTGAGGACTGCTGGTAACACGTGCCTGTGGTCTCAGCTACTTGGAAGGCTGAGGTGGAAGGATGGCTTGAGCCTGGGAGGTGGAGGTTGCAGTGAGCTGAGATCATGCCACTTCACTCCAGCCTGGACAACAGAGTGAGACCTTGTGTCAAGAAGAACACAAAAACAACAACGACAACAAAAGAAACAGGGCCAGGCACGGTGGCTCATATCTGTAATTCCAGCACTTTAGGAGGCTGAGGTGGGTGGATCTCCCGAGGTCAGGGGTTCAAGACCATCCTTGCCAACATGGTAAAACCCTATCTCTACCAAAAATACAAAAATTAGCTGGGCATGGTAATGTGCACCAATAGTTCCGTCTGCTCGGGAGGCTGAGGTAGGAGAATTGCTTGAACCTGGGAGGCCGAGGTTGTAATGAGCCCAGATGGTGCCATTGTACTCCAGCCTCTACAAGAGCAAAACTTCATTTAAAAAAAGAAAAAAAAAAAAAAAAAAAGCAGACCCATAAATGACTCACACATTGGAATTAGCAGGCAAGAGCTTTCAAGTAACTACATACATACTTTAAAGAATTTAGAGAAATATCAACACTTGGTGAAGATGGTTAAAAGAGAATTTAGAGAATTAATTTTTAGTATTAGTATGTCCTAAATATGCATGGTATGTACTTACTAATTATTTGCTATCAGAAATCTAAATTTAACTGGGCATCCTATATTTTATCTGGCAGCTCTACCCCAAAGCCAAGCAGGAGAGAGTCCAGAGTCCTATCTTCCAGCAGGTGACCTAGCCTAGGACAGGGCCTGGCCAGGGGCAATTGTGCATTGGATGGGTTCGAGATGCCAGTCATTCAATGTGTCAAAGGTTTGCCAGACCTGCATACAATCAATATTATTTTTATTTAATATTTTTGTCTAAAGAAACTTTAAAATTTTAACCTTTTATTTGGAAATATAGATTCAGAGGAAATTTCAAAGATGGTACAGAGAGGTTTCGTGGACTCCTCACTCAGTTTCCTCCAAAGGTTCTATTTTATATTAGTGTAGAACAATATCTAACAATGTCACATGTCTAGGTCTATGCCATTTTATCACATATGTAAACTCCCTTAACCACCACTGCAATCAAGATACAGAACTGTTCCACCACCACGAAGATCCCCCTCCTGCTATTCCTCTGCACTCATTCCTGGCTCTTCCCCTCCATTATTCCTACTCCTGGCAACCACTAATCTGCTTTCTGTCTTTATAATCTTGTCACTTCAAGAACATTACATAATGCAAAAATTAGGCAGGCATGGTGGCACGAGCTTGTAGTTCCAGCTACATGGAGGCTGAGGCAGGAGAATTGCTTGAACCTGGGAGGTGGAGGCTACAGTGATCCTGCCACTGCAGTCCAGCCTGAGAGACAGGGTGAGACTCTGTCTCAATGAATGAATGAATGAATGAAGGCCTGGCATGGTGGCTCACACCTATAATCCCAGCACTTTGGGAGGCTGACACGGGTGGATCAGTTGAGGCCAAGAGTTCAAGACCAGCCTGAGCACATGTTGAAACTCCGTCTGTACAAAAAACAAAACAAAAAATATCCGGCATGGTGGCATGCACCTATGGTTTCAGTTACTTAGGAAGTGAGGTAGGAGGATTGCTTTAGCCTGGGAGGTTGAGGCTGCCATGAGCCATGATTGTACCATTATACTCCACCCTGGGTGACAGAGAAAAGCCCTGCCTTAAATAAATGAATAAAAGGAAATTTGTGATTAGTGGTTCTCAAAGTGTGGTCCCTGAGCCAGGAGCATCAGCATCACCATCACCTGAGAACGTTAGAAATGCAGATTCTCAGGCACCACCCCAGACCTCCTGAATCAGAACCTCTGAGGAGTGGGTTCAGTGATCTGTGGTTTAACAAGCCCTCCCGGTGAGACTCGGTCTCATTTACTACAAATAGAAGGTAATGGTAAAAATAAATGCATCTGCCTATCACCTGAAACCCTCTTGTGGGCCCCAGGCTTGCACACCACACTTTCAGGCAGGAGCCCCACCCACAGAGGCTATGACAAGAATGCTCCTGCCCCTGGGGCTGTGCGGTGACAGCTCACACAGCTCCACGTGGTGCTTCTGAGTTTGGGAAGCGCTGATGCGGTCCTACTACAGACCTCCCTGCCCTTCACTGGACTGAGAAAATCCAGGCTCTGAGGAGGGCGAGACTTGCCCAAGGTCACCCAGCAACATGGTCAGTCTCCTTTCCCAGGGCCCTCACAATGCCTGGCCTGTTTAAAGCCTGCCTCTATTTACTGCTGAGTGAAAACTCCAGCTCCAAAACAGAATATGGGGAAGGATACTATCTTGGGCAGCTTATGTTTATAGCTGCAGATACATGGGAAAAAAAGTCCAAGAATACTGTTGAAGCAGTTATTTAGGAAGAGAAGAGGTTTGCTGGTTTGTGTTTTTAACTTTTCTGTATTTCATAACTTTTATCATAATAATCGTATTTAGTTACATAATCAAAATGTATTAAATATAATAATAAAAATCAACATGAAGCCTGATCCAGCCACAGCCTATCATTGACAGAGTCAGGAAACCTTCCAGATAGAGCAGCCCCGCACCTGCCCCAGGTCACACCCTGTGCCTGGGCACATGCTAGGACCTGTGTCTGGACACCCTCACCCCATAGTGGCCTCCACGTCCATATCCACCAGCACCACCTGTGGGCAAGACCCTCCTCTGCAGGCAGCCCTGGGCACCCCCTAGCCCAGAGGGCATCTCATGGTGTGAGAGTCCGCCTGTCTGTCTCTAAAGAGTGGAAAGCTCCTTGGGACATGTGTTGCGCTTGACCATCACCCCTGGCCTGGTACAGAAAGGTGGACAGTGGGTATTTGGTGAATAAATGAATGAATGATTGGAATGAGTCCCCAAAATGGTAATTTCCTGAGGCCCTTCTCCAGCTGGCCCAGGCGGAACCGGTTCCACTTTTCACAGGAAAGCCAGGTGTGAGGAGCGGGGCAGGTATGTGTGAGGGGCCAGGTTCTCGAAGGCTGGATGGACGCGGGGCTTGTGGCGGGTCTGGGGATGGCAGTGCTGCTGTGGAAGCCTCAGGGAGGGCTCATCCCTGGAATCCCCCAGGGTATCCTGGTGCCCCCAGCTGCTGTGTGGTGTGAGAAGGCCTGGCTGGTGGGGACGCACAGGGACTTGTTTGGATTGGCCACCGGGTCCAGTCCAGGGAGCTGCACCTCCAGCCCCTCAGGGCAAAACTCACTTTTGATGTGTGACAACAGCTGCAGGCAAGGGGAGGGAGAGGTGTGCTGGGCCTTGGTCTTAGAATCCAGAAGCCAGTTCATGCCCCTACCTTGGTCTACGTAGGAAAGAGATGGGACCTAAGCTAGCTCTAGGGTCCTGGATTATGGTAAGGGCCCTCCCTTATAGACTCAGTGACTCGGGCTGATCCAGCCCCTCACAGAGCCTCATCAGTAAAATCAGGGCTGGGCCAGGGCTCTCGACAACTCTCAGCTCCGACCTCTGGCTTTCTGCCCAGATGTGCCTGGAGAGCCTGGTCTGCTACACCCCACAGCCTGGTCACAACCTCCCTGCCTTCAGAGCAGCCCTGGCCCAGGGAAGAAGCTGGTCTCTGCATCGAATGATAGGTAGAAAATGGAAGTGGGGACGATAGCTCTGGAAAGGAGTCAGGGAGGGCGTGCCTTCCCAATAATGTGGAAGGTTATTTTTTCCAGAATGGAACTTGACCGGTGCGGACAACCATCAGGAGGTGGGAAGGGTGGCTCCCTCTGTGGGAGCTGGGGCGACTTGCCTGGGCCAAACGGTGGTAGGCTGTGGGTAAGGCAGGCAGAGCTGGGGTGCCCAGAGCCTGGGGTCCCTGTCCTTGCAGAGGACTGGAAAACAAAACAAGTGTCCCCTGCCCTCTGGCTGGGGGACATTCTCTACTTCCAAGCCCAGACACACACCAGCTGCCACAAGCACCTGAGGCTCTTCAGAGGACAAATGGGCAGCCACACCCATGCTGGACCAGCCTGCTGGGCCCACCTGCACCCTGGTCAGAGCCCATGACTGAGGGGACTCTCTGGGGACAATGGGGGCAGTCTCATGCTGCCCTCTTACAGGTGGATCAGTCCCTGGGATCTGGTGTTGGGCTGGGGTGGGCTGAGGCTGTTCTCTGCCGGGGTGCCTGGTGGACAGCAGGTGGAGCAACTTCTCCTTGGCTTTCCTGGACCCCAGGACACAGCCGAACACTGTGCTTTACCCTGGATGCCTTCAGATCTTTAGGGGACCCTGGGAAGGAAGAGGAGCTGCCCCTGCAAGGGGCCAGGACACTGGCCCATGCTTGCTCCCTGCAGCAGGCACCTCCTCTCCAGATTGACATCACCAGATTCCTGAAGTCCTGGGCTACTGACCAGAGAGAGCCCCAACACCCTCACCAAGGCCTGTTCTTTTTTTTTTTTTTTTTTTTTTTGAGACGGAGTCTTGCTCTGTCGCCCAGGCTGGAGTGCAGTGGCCAGATCTCGGCTCACTGCAAGCTCCGCCTCCCGGGTTCACGCCATTCTCCTGCCTCAGCCTCCCGAGTAGCTGGGACTACAGGCACCTGCCACCTCGCCCGGCTAGTTTTTTGTAATATTTAGTAGAGACGGGGTTTCACCGTGTTAGCCAGGATGGTCTCGATCTCCTGACCTCGTGATCCACCCGTCTCCGCCTCCCAAAGTGCTGGGATTACAGGCTTGAGCCACCGCGCCCGGCCATAAGGCCTGTTCTTACATCAGAGCAGCTAGTACATGAGTTCGGAGCTGAAGGGGGCGGAGAGAGAACACAGGGCTCTGTAAGAGTTCTTGGCTCCCTGCTGCGGTGGGCCCCGTAGAAGGCCCCCCAAAGATCTGCAGCTGCTGTAAGTCACTGGGAGGAAGCTGCGGCAGACATGTGTTTCCCAGCCTGGTAGATGCAGAGGGGTGTCCAGGCCCCCAAGTGGAAGGCCCAGATGAAGCCTTGGATGTGGCAGTGCAGGAATTCTAGCCAGCTCTGGGGCCCTGGGCAAGTCATTTAAACTCTCAGAACCCCACTCCTGGTCACCATGGGGCTCTTGTGTGGATGTAAAGGACCCTCAGGCCACTTATGTCCCATCAGTGGAAGCCTAGCGTGGGTGGAGATCCCCGAGACTGAACTCAGTGGTGGGATCCAGCCTGCCCAGCTCTCCTACTTAGAGCCCAGAGCCAGCAGGGTGGGCTTGCTGGGGAGCATGAGCAGGCGTCCCTTTGGGAAGGTGGAAGAGGCTGTGGTCAGTTGAGGCCATCATGAGGCAGAGCTTGGGCAGAAAAGGCATGATGATCGGGGGATCTGAGACCTGACAGAGCCTGGACTGAGGACACTGTGCCACTCAGGCGGTGGAAACGGTGATTCTGGGACACAGGTTTTGCACATTCTGGTTTATTCCTTGGCTCGCTGCCACAGAGGGATAGCACTGCTTCACACACCATGTCCAAGAGATGTCCCACCTTATCTTTCTAAATCAAGCTGAATGTTCTCAGCTGACAGTATATCATCAGTGCTATGGGGACTCGCTCCCCACAACCCGAGATGAAGTGAGGCGGAGACTGTGGAGCAGATCTGTGCTGACTGCATTCGCCCTTCCTGACCTGCACTGCTGCTGGCCGGGGCTGTGTCTGAGCTGACAGAGGGCATTGATTTGGGGACCGGGGAGGGGGCAGTACTGGAGAAATGCCCCTCACCTCCCTCAGCTCCTCCTGTCCACCCAACACTTGGTCACCAATGTCCCTGACTTCCAGGCCCCAGTCACCACTAATAGGGTGCTGCATGGGAACAAAGTGTAGGCCCAGAACCTGGAGTTCAGGTCACTCTTCCTTCCAGTTGAGGCCTCTATCCTTCCCAGGTGATTCCAGCCTCATTCCTCCATGGGCCAAATATCCTAAACAAAGGCCCATGGACAGGGGGTCTTTATCCACGTGCCCAAAAACACAAGCAGAAAGGCTCTGCATGTCCCCGTGGCCTGCGAGAGGTAGGAGCCTGCCCGTCAAAATGCACAATCCTGGTTCTTGCAGGAAGGTGAGGAGTGGAGGAAGAAAAAATCCATCTCATTCTTTTAGCAGGAACCTAAACCTGGGAAAGCCAGACCCAGTACATTTCTTAATCCTGATACTTTTATAGCTGGTTACAGCGGGATCACAAGCACAACTGTTTTCCAACATCTTTCAACTGGCCACATAACACTATGTAATTTAGTTTTTTGTTTTTATTTTTTAAGGCCGGGGGAGTGGCTCACACCTGTAATCTCAACACTTTCAGAGGCTGAGGCAGGAAGACTGCTTGAGGCTAGGAGTTTGAGACCAGCCTGGGCAACATAGCAAGACCCCATATGTAACAGAAAAACCCTGTCTCAAAAAAATTTTTTTGAGTACAATGGCACGATCACAGCTCACCATAACCTCCAGCTCCCGGGCTCAAGCGATACTCCCACCTCAGCAGCTGGGACTCTCAGAGCACACCACCACATCTGGCTGATGTTTTGATTTTTGGTAGAGGTGCAGTCTCACTATGTTGCCCAGGCTGGTCTTGAATTCCTGGCCTCAAGAGATCCTCCCAATGTGATCTTGCAATGCCCTGGGGTTAAAGGTATGAGCCACCATGCAGCCCCTGCAAAATCTGTTCTTCAGGTGCTTCTTTTGGACCTCCTAGCTAGACTGTCATTGGCAAATACTAGTTTATTATTTTCCCACATTTATGTTAACGGATTTCCCATGTTTTATTTGTCTAGACTAGGGTTTCTCAGCAGCAGCACTATTGACGTTTTGGGCTGGATAATTTTTTGTTTGGAACTGTTTGTGCCTCACAGGATGTTTAGCAACATCCCCAGCCTCCGCCTGCCACATGCCAGTAGCACTCCTCAGTGTGACAGCCAAAATGATTTCAGATATTGTCAAATATCCCTAGGGAGGCAAAATTACCTCCAGTTGACAACTGCTGACCTAAAAACTTCTGGAACAATGTTAGATCATGGTAATGATAGCACATACTGCTCATGACCTTAATGGGAATACCTCTAGCATCAAAGTATAGTAGCACCTGTATACTACTGTCTGGGCTGTTATTAGTACACTGTAGTAGTCCATTCTCATGCTGCTATGAAGAAATACCCAAAACTGGGTAATTTATAATAAAAAGATGTTTATGTTGACTCAAGTTCTGTGTGGATGGGGAGGCCTCAGGAAACTTACAATTATGGCAGAAGGCAGCTCTTCACAGAGCAGCAGGAGAGAGGAGAGCCGAGCAAAGGGGAAAGCCTGTTATAAAACCATCAAATTTCATGAGAACTCACTCACTATCACGAGAACAGCATGGGAGAAACCGCCCCCATGATTCAATTATCTCCACCTGGTCCCACCCTTGACCTGTGGGGATTATTGCAATTTAAGGTGAGATCTGGATGGGAACACAGAGTCAAACCACATCATATCCTTTATATTAGCATACTGTATCAAAATATAATTTTCTTTCTTCATTTTTTTTTCTTTGAGACAGAGCCTCGCTCTGGCTCTGGCTGTAGTGCAGTAGCATGATCTCAGCTCATGGTAACCTCTGCCTCCTGGGTTCAAGCAATTCTTGTGCCTCAGCCTCCCAAGTAGCTGGAACTACAGGTGTGTGCCACCACACCCAGCTAATTTTAATTTTTTTTTTTTTTTTTTTTTTTTGAGTACACATGGGGTTCAACATGTTGGCCAGGCTAGTGTCAAACTCCTGGCCCCAAGTGATTCTTCCGCTTCGGCCTCCCGAAGTGCTGGGATTACATGCGTGAGCCACTGCACCCAGCCTGAAGTATAATTTTCACAATATGAAAAGCTTGACTTTCACACAAATAATGAAGAAATATGTATATATATTTTCTTTAATTTACAAGGGAGTCAGCCACACGGTGAAGCTAGTTCGAGGAGTGTTTTGAGAGATAGTGGCTGCAATGCTCCAGGAAGGGCATTTCGAAATGCATTCTGAAATAGAGACAAAACTTGTTAATATCCTAAAGGGAGGTTGAGTGTGGTGGCTCATGCCTGTAATCCCAGTACTTTGGGAGGCCGAGGTGGGAGGATCACCTGAGATCAGAAGTTCAAGACCAGCCTGGCCAACATGGTGAAACCCTGTCTCTACTGAAAATATAAAAATTAGCCAGGTGCGGTAGTGGGTGCCTGTAGTCCCAGCTACTGAAGAGGCTGAGGCAGTAGAATCGCTTGAACATGGAAGGCAGAGGTTGCAGTGAGCCGAGATCATGCCACTGCATTGCAGCCTGGGTGGCAGAGCAAGATTCTGTCTCAAAAAAAAAAAAAAAAAAAAAAAATCATATTGGGAAAAAAACTGTCCTCTTTGGGAGTTATCTTTCCTACTGGACAGAAATCTGTAAGTTAACTTATATACATATTCTCCAGTATATTCATAACATATTCTCTAGTATATTTCCCTACACTAGTGGTTTTCAAAGCATGGTCTCAAATTGGAAGCATCAGCATCACCTGGGAACATAGACATGCAATGCTCAGGCCCCACCTCAGTCCTACTGAGTTAGAAACTCTGGTGTGGGGCCCAGCAGCCAGTTTCACAAGCCCTGCAGGTGATGATGATACACTCTAATGTGTCAGGGTCGCTGCTCTAAATAGTCAAATAATCTTTAATTATAAAATAAGTATCTATGAAAAATGCTACAGTATGACATTAAAAGGGCACACCACCCACCATTAACTTTATTTTTGAATTTAAATATTTTGTCTGTCTGATGTTAAATTTGCTGTTTTGTTTTTCAAATACTCTTAAGACAGTTTTCATCTGTTCCTAATTTTCTCTTTTTAAATAAAAAGTGGTTTTCCAAATCTATCCATTTTTCTCTTCTTTAAGCTATTGATAGGATGAAACTAAAGTAGAGCCATTCTTCTGTCTTTTTTTTTTGCTTTTTTTTTTTTTTTTTTTTTTTTTCATATGGAGTCTCACTCTGTCACCCAGGCTGGAATGTAGTGGTAAGATCTTGGCTCACTGCAACCTCCACCTCCCAGGTTCAAGTGATTCTTGTGCCGCAGTCTCCCGAGCAGCTGGGATTTACAGGCACCCGGCAGTATGCCCTGCTTTTTATTATTTTTTTTTTTAGTAGAGAGAGATTTTGCCATTTTGGCCAGGCTGGTCTCCCGTTCCTGACCTCAGGTGATCTGCCTGCCTTGGCCTTCCAAAGTGCTAGGATTACAGGCATGAGCCACTGCGGCCAGCTTTTTTTTTTTTTTTTTTTTTTTTTTTTTTTTTTTTTTTTTTTGAGATGGTCTTACTCTGTTGCTCAGGCTGGATGGAGTACAGTGGTGCCATCACGTGGCTCACTGCAGCCTCCACCTCCCAGGCTCAAGAGATCCTCTGACCTCAGCCTCTTAGGTAGCTGCAACGACACGTGTGCACCAGCACAAGTGGCTAATTTTTTATAGTGACTGGGGTCTCCTAATGTTGCCCAACCAGGTCCAGAACTCCTGGGCTCAAGTGATCCACCGGCCTTGGCCTCCCAAACTGCTGTGATTACAGGTCTTATGTTCTTAAAATTTTTCTTCTATGTGGTATAGGATGGTTTAGTAACTTAACATACTGTTGTTTTCAAGGGGCTAGTGCTTATGATTTGTAAAAGAACTCTTCAGAAATGAGCTCAATTTTACCATGAATTGGGACACTTTCCATTTCTTTCTATTCTATAGAGCAGTTTACTTGTCATGAGCTCTGTCTTTTGAAAACCTGAAAGCCTGCAACAATCAAACCAGCTACACCTGGTGCATGGGATAGGCATGGAATTGAGGAGAGAGCTCAAACTACAGTCAGCCCTCTGTATCCTCGGGTTTGGGATCCCTAGGTTTTACCAACTGTGCATCAAAAATATTTGGAAAAAGTAAAATAATAAAAAACAAACATTTATAAATACTTCATAACAGGTATTTACAAAGCATTTATGTTGCATTAGGTATTATCGTAATCTAGAGATGATTTAAAATCTACAGACAGATGTGTATAGGTTATTTGCAAATGCTATGCCACATTATCTCAGGGACTTGAACATCGGTGAATTTTGGTATCTCTGGGGTCTTGGAACCAATATCCTGAAGTTACTAAGGGATGACTCTATTCAATTTCTTCTCTGGTTATTAGTCTATTCTCTAATGTATTTTTGTTGTTTTGTCTTGTTGTTTTCACCTCTTGAAGTCAATGTCAGAAACTTAGTTGTTCTAGATTACCCATTAGCTCAAAGCTACCAGTAAGCTGACTACCACTGCAATCTAAGCAACCGATTTTTTCCCCATCAGATTGGCAATAATTAAGAATCTATTGATGTTGAAGCTGTAAGGAGTTTTCCTGAGCATGTTAATTATGACAGTCTTTTTGCTGGGCAACTAGACGACTCATCAAAATGAAATAAAATACCCATGCACTTGAAGAAGTTATCTGGTTATTTCCTTATCTGGGTGCTGGTTATGTGAGGTCTACAGTTGATGAAAACTTATTAAGCTTTATATTTATAATAGGTACAACATTCTGTATGTGTAGTAGATTATTTTAAATAGTTTTTAAAATGTCTTTTGCCACAGCCCGCAGCTGTGTCTAATGTTAATCGCTTAACAGTGGAAAACATGGCAATGACCTGAATCCCCCTGGCTCCCGGGATCCTGCCCGCTTAAGTTAAACAAATGAAATAACTCCCACTGTCAGTTAAACTGGCGGTGGGCGCTGGTTTTCTCCAGGGAAGGATTCTGGGAGACGAGGAGGAGACGCCAGCTTTTCGCCCCGGCACCTCCAGTGGGCTGCGGTCTCCCCCGCCCTCCCAGAGTCCGTTAGTCCAAGTCACGTGATCGTGGAATCAGCTGACCCCACGCGACTGGAAAAAGAAATTCCCGGGCCCTGGCTTCCTGGCGCGATGATGAGGCGCCAGGGGTGAAGCAAGGCATGGGCTGCTGGAGCGGGAATTCGGGGGCGCCAGTGGCTCCGGAAACGGGGGGAGGTTGTCTGCCCTGACCTCTCCGCAAATACAGTGTGTGCGAGCCTGAGGGCTGCCGGCCTGGTAGAGGAAAGTCCACCGCCATCCCGCTCCCTAGACGGCGGCGGGGGTTGGGGGCGAGTAAGACAGAGCAGGCCAGCCGACTCAGAGTCCCCGTGCTTCCCTGGCGGGAGGAAGGGCCCCTGTCTCCGGGGGCAGGAAGTGGGGCTTGTCTGGAGCTGGCAGTCCTTTCAGGTCTTCCCCAGCCCCAAGAGGACCTCCCAAGGACACCGTCTTCCCCAGCCCTCCTGTGGGACTTGGACACTTGCTTAGAATCAGTCTCACTCTTCCACAGTGTTAGGAAGCCCCTCCACTCTCTCCAGATCCCGAAAGTAGTAGTTTTGGGGTTGAGAGTTATCTGTCCATCCATCTAATCCACCCATCCATCCATCCATCCAATCCACCCATCCATCCATCCAGTCCATCCATCCGTGCGTTCTAAGCGTCTAGACCATACCATGAAGTGTGCTAGGCACTGGGACGACTTGAGCCGCGAGGGAAGGGGCAATTGGAGGCTTGAATTGGCAGTCATAGTTAAGGCTCCAGGGGCAGAGACCTAACCACGCCTCGTGTGTAGTGCTAAGGGGCCTCCCGGAGGATGCCATCAACCTTAAAGGCCGATGGCAAGAACTGGCTGGCTGAAGTAGAGTTTGTGTACCAGGGGTTGGGAGGCAAGAGTGGGAGGTGTATGTCTTCAGACAGGGAACAGCATGTGCAGAGACCAGGTGAGAGAGAGCATGGCTCCCCAGGAATGAATGCATTTCCCCTAGCTGGGAGAGTATCATCTGGAGGTTAGAGAAAGGTGAGGTTGCATAAGTAAAGATCAAATCTTCCTGGCTCTTGGATCACCACAATCAAGATAATGAACATATCCACCCGCCCCCAAAATTTCCTTGTGTGAGGGGCTATTTTAGGAAGTATGATCAAGAAGGGCCAGCCTGGCCGGGTGCAGTGGCTCAAGCCTGTAATCCCAGCACTTTGGGAGGCTGAGGTGTGTGGATGACCTGAAGTCAGGAGTTGGAGATCAGCATGGCCAACATGGTGAAACCCTGTCTCTACTAAAAATACAAAAAAGCCAGGTGAGATGGTGCATGCCTGTAGTCCCAGCTACTTGGGAGGCTGAGGCAGAATTGCTTGAACCCGGGAGACGGATGTTACAGTGAGTCAAGATTGTGCCATTGCACTCCAGCCTGGGCAACAGAGCGAGACTCCGTCTTTAAAAAAAAAACAAAAAAAAAACAGGGAGGCTGGTCTAATGAGGGGTCACTTGAGCCGAGAGTGGAATGAAATAAAGGATAGCAAGCCACACAGAGAATGCAGCAGGCATGGCGGCGGGAGCAAGGCTGGTGTCCCCGAGCAGCAGCAGGGAAGCCGGAGTGACTGGACTTGTGTGGGTATGGGGAAGAGGGGAGAGAGATCACCCATCTGTGTGAGGCCCAGGACTTTGTTTTATCCCCTGCTGTACCCCCAGCACTTAGAGTGGGAGCTAGCACAGAGAAGTCGCTTGATTGATGTTTGCTGAGCAGACAAGAATGCCTGGAGTAGACCTCAGAGCAGGGTTTGGTGGCAGGGTGGGTCAGGGAGAGAGTTCACTCCACACCCTGGTGATAGGGGAGAACAAGTGGCCAGAGGGTGTCCATCTGTGATGGGGACCAGGGGTCCCTGCTGGACACAAGTGTGGGAGACACGGATCCTGGCCACACCTCAGCCTTCCCTCCAGCCTGATTACCTGCCTCCCTCCCTTGCAGAGGTTTTGGTTCTGTGGTGATCTGGACTGTCCCAAGTGGGTCCTGGCAGAGATTGGCACGCTGGCCAAGATGGTTGAGTGCACAGGGTCTAGTCTGGGTGGAGGAGGGGTGCTGGGGCTGGGGATTGTGGGTGTAGATGATGGTGAGGTTTTCTGGGGCTGGGACCTCAGTGGTCTCAGCCTGTGCTACCATGCTTTGTGACCTTGATCAGCAGCTGGCCTGCTCTGAGCCAGTCCCCAGGAAGGAGGGGTGAGGTTTGCCAGCCTGGCTGATGTAAGGACTTCCCTTCCAGTCCTCTGTGAAGTTGCAGCTGCTCTGCAGCCAGGTACTAAAGAGCTGCTGGGACAGGGGAATGATGTGAGTACAAGACCCAGCACCCCATTGTCCCATGACCTTATGACCCCCAGTGCCCTGAAGCTCTGCACTAGGCCCGGGGAGATGGGTGACCCAGCCTCGAAATCTCTCTGGGCACCTCTCATACTTCTTTCCAGCCTGTCTGTTCTTATTGCAGGATCCAGGCTAAGGGTGAGGGGCTGGTGAATAGGGTACTGGCACCCCCGAAGGTCTCCTTTCCCCATAGTATGAGAAGATCCTGAAGCTCACGACTGATGCCAAGTTTGGTGAGTACCCCGCTGAGTTCACAGGCCCCAGGCAACCCTGGGACTTCGACATGGTGCCTGGTACAGAGGGGCCCCCACCCCTCCCTGCAGCATCCTTAACTTACCTTCCATAGTGGAGGAGCATGAGGGAAAGAAAGACATTCGCAGTCCCACCTTCCTGTCCTCTGCCAGCTCCTGGTGGAGCAGGAGCAGTGCCTGTGGCTTCAGGAGGCCTGGGAGCTTTGTGCTGAAGTTAATAGGGCAACTGGGAGGTGGCTGGGGCCACAGTGACACCCCCTGCCCCACTCACGTGTCCATCAGAGTCAAGCGATATGAAGGCCACAGTAGCAGTGCTGAGTTTCATCCTCTCCAGTGCGGCCAAGCACAGTGTCGAGTGCGAATCCTTGGCCAGTGAACTGCAGCAGCTGGAGCTGCCCAAAGGTATGGGTTGTGGGTGGGCAGCTGGGCAGCCTGTGTGGGCCAAGGGCTGCTGCCAAAGCCCTGTGACCCTGAGGTGTACTCTTCCTCGTCTGGGCCAGGAACCCAAGCCAAGCCCCCACCTGCTACCTCCAGAGCTACTCCATTCTATCCCCAGGTTATGAGGAGAAGCAAAGCCCCTTGCAGAAGCACTTGTGGGTCTGCAGCCTATGCAGCAAGTATGAGGCCAGCCAGGGTCCAGGCTCCTTCTAGAAGGTGCACGCAGCATGCAAAGTGCATGGAGAGTCCAGGGAGACAACTTAACCATGGTCACATACCAAGCAGCTGCAGAGCTGGGACCTGGCCCTGGCTCTCCTGACTCTGCAGACTGTGTGATGTGTACCTATGGGATCAGACCTTGCCCTTTCCTCCTGGCTGACCCTTCCCTAGTCCCCTGTGCCCCATGTGTGAGCACCCAGCTCTCTCTTATTCCTCCCTCTCTGAAGCGTGGTCCCTGGGAGCACCAGTGGCAGAAGGGGCAGCAGAGACTGTGGACCCCTCAGCTGCACTAAGACCTCTGTGTGGTCTAGCTATGTGTGCTGGGGGAGGCTTTTGGCCACCATTTCCCCCTCTGTAAATGAGACCGATACCTGTGGCATGGAGGGCGGGAGGCCGGTGTGAGTGCCAAGCACTTGGAGCAGGGCCCTGAGTGAGCATGGACTTGGAAATGGGTGTTCCTTGACCTTATGCACCTTGGGAATGGGAGTGGGGCTCCCTGCGTGGGTTGACAATTCATTGCTTTCCCCTACTCCGCCTCTTTCCCAGCCCTGCAAGTCCAGTCATTGGGGGTCCAGGAGGGAAGAAGCCCCTGGCTGTGTGACTTCGGGCTGGTGCCTGGCTCTCTCTGGCTCTGAGTTCCTGGGAATGTCAGCACTCAAGGCACGCCCTCAAGTTTAGCACCTTGACAAGAAAGGCGGGGACACTGGGATCAGGCCCACCCCCCTGGCTTTAAACCCCGTGGCCTCAGCTGGTGGATGAGGACGTGCTGGGCTTGGATGGGGGAATCAGGGGTGTAAAGGGACCTGCTCGCCCCTCAGCTTGGCTCAAAGGCTCAAGGCATCAATGGTTGAGCCTGCCCCTCAAGAAGCAGCCCGGGCCCAGCCAGACACTCACCAGGACGAGGGCAACTCTGACGAGCAGGAGGCCCAGGATGAGAAGAGCCACGGCATAGCTGGAGATGAAGACATCCAGCGGGCTGGAGGCTTTGGGGCCAGGAGTGCCTAGAGCAGAGCAAGAAGGCTATGACCAGGCGGGGCCCTGCCTCCCAGACTTCTGAAAAGGCAGAATCTGGGCCCAGAAGGTGCTGTGGGACCAGAGATCTGGGGCTAGGAGCATCTTGGAGGGCTCCATGAGGAGGGGAGGCAGGCTTCAGATCAGGGCATGTGGAGTAGGCAGATGGACAGAGGGAGAGGGCCTGCAGAGGGAAGGAGGTACTGACCGAGGTCTGGGATGATGGGTGTGCAGACCCTGGTGCAAACAGTCCCAGGAAGCTTTTACTCCTGGTGGGAGGCAGAGAGGGAGCAGGCCTGTCGCATGGTGAGAGAGGAAGAAAGAGAGAGGAGGCATCAGGCTCTTTCTAACAAGCAGCTCTCCTGTGAACTGATAAAAAACTCAGTCATTGAATCACTTGAACCTGGGAGATGGAGGGTGCAGTGAGCTGAGATCGCACCACTGCACTCCAGCCTGGGCTGTGAGTGAACTCTGTCTCAAAAAAAAAAAAGAAAAAAAAGAAAAAACAAAAGAAGAAAACTCACTCATTACCATGGGGAGGGCACTAAGCCATTCAAGAGGGGTCCCCCACCATGACCCAAACACCTCACACTGTAGGCCCCACCTCCAGCACTGGGGATCACATTTCAACACGAGGTGTGGATGGGACAAGTATCCAAACTATGTCAGAGGCCTCCCCCTCCCTCTCATCAGAGTCTTCTCTCCTCAGTTCAGGTGCATGCTGGCCTCCATGCCTGGCTTCCTAGGAAATCATCTTGGCCCCAAGGGGTTGGGCAGGGCCACTAGGCTGAGGGTGGGAGCCCTATCTCTCCTAGTCCCAGCCTGGGTCTCCATCACTGGCTAGCCCACTCTGCTTGCTGCGTTCTCTCCACACCTGCTCCCTGCAGCCCAGGGGTCAGTCTGGGTGCAGGCCTGGGTAGAGGTCCAGAAGCAGACTCTGCACCCCCGGAGCTCACACCTCCTGTGCACCATGGCAGCCAAAATGCACCAGCATGGCCAGGAGTGGTTGCTTGTCCCTGTAATCCCAGTGTTTTGGGAGCCTGAGGTAGAAAGCTCTTGAGACCAGCCTGGGCAACATAGCCAGACCCTGTCTCTACAAAAAATAAAATTAGGCATGGTGGCATGCACCTGTGGTCCCAGCTACTCAGGAGGCTGAGGTGGGAAGATCGCATGAACCCAGGAGCTCAAGGCTGCAGTGAGCTATCATTGCACCACCGCACTCCAGCCTGGGCAACAGAGCAAGACCCTGTCTCTAAAACAAGAAACAAAGTGCACCAGTGTGTGGATACCAGCTTCTCCTGGTGTGTGGACCTGACCATACTTGGCCCCATCGGTAAGAGGCTGCCTGCTGTCTTCCAGAACATTCTCACCACTACACGTGCGTCCCTCCTGCATGCTCTGGCAGACTTTGTGAGCGGGCCTGTCACCTACCTCTCTGGCTGCCCTAAGGCCCAGCTAAAACCATACCTGCCCCTGAGAACCTTGTCCTGACGAGTCTTTCCCCCACCCATAGGTCCCTTCATTTCAGAACTTTTGGTAAGGTGAGTATAAGGATCAACTCTCTGCTACCAGCCTCAGAGGAATTGTCCCTAGGGTTGGGTCTCTGGATGGCATATGAGGGTCTAGACCAGGACCCAGATGCCTGTAACCTGAAGGGCAGGCTCTCGGTTGCCCCAGCTTCACAGAGCCCCTCATCCAACCTGACCTTCCGGGACAGGCCCGACCCCTGCGTCCTTTGGTCTTGGTCCCTACTGGGAACTCTGGTTACCCTGGCTTACCTACTTTGACTCCAGAGGTAATGCTAACATCCCCTGTGAGACACAGTGACAGATTGCTTACTTGGCTCAGAGTCACCATGGCCAGGCAGAGCTCAGATCCTGGCCCTGTTCACCTTCTGCCTGCTGGGTTCAAGTGATTCTCCTGCCTCAGCCTTCTGAGTAGCTGGGAGTACAGGTGCATGCCACCATGCCCAGCTAATTTTTTGTAGTTTTAGTAAAGATGGGGTTTCACCGTGTTAGCCAGGATGGTCTTGATCTCCTGACCTCATGATCCACCCAACTCAGCCTTTCAAAGTGTTGAGATTACAGGCCTGAGCCACTGCACCCAGCCTCCCTAACACCCTTCTAGCTCTGGTGCCCTGCAGGGTCTACTTTGGAGCACCTGGAGTCCAAGAAGCTGCCCCTCACCTTTGTAATCCCAGGGACCCCCTCCCTGATCATGAAGAATGCAGACCCAAACCCACTGTGGTGCCTGAAGGAGCAGGGTCAGCCTCTGCCTCCCACAGCCTCTCTGATGGTGAGGATGTTATCCCAGCAGCGAGAGCTGGGAGCAGAATCAGGAGGATGGGGGGTTTTCTCTGTGGGTAGCTCTGGGCTCCAGGGTGGAGCTCTTTTAACCTGCTCCCTCCCCTGTGACTCTCCTTGGCCCCAGGCAATGAAAGCAGCTTGCCCGAGGTCACCTGTCAGGTAGGGACAGAGAGGGATCTGGGTTCTTTCTCATCTAGCCACAGCTCCCCCTCCTCCTGGCCCCTTCCCCCAGGTGATAGAGGACCTGGCATGGTGTGCCCCATAGAAGAGTTCCCTTTCCTTCTGGTGACAGATGGAAACCAGCTTGGGGTGGGAGGGATGAGGGATCTGGGGGCTCTCCCAGCCCTGCCTCACATTTGAAGGATGGCATCTGGGTGACAGCATGGTTTAGGCTGGACAAGGCGGCCTCTAGGTTTATAGCCTGGCCTCGGGCAGGATGCCGCCATGCCACCTTCTCTTCTGCGCATCCTAACCTGGCACCCTACTTAACTAAATGTCCTCAGGCCTCCTGCACCTTGGGCATTGCCCCCACTCCCTGCACAGGCATAGCTCTCCTTGTCCTGGACTAATCTTCAGAGATTCTTGCTCAGCCCACAGCTTTGCTGGACATCGCAGGCTGGGCCAGGCCCCCTGCCCAGCACTAACATCTCTTTGTGAGTCTCAGCCAGACTGAGCTGCAGCTTCAGGGTCAGGGTAGGTGCTGACTTAACTGATGTGACCCAGGACAAGGGGGTTTATTGACAGTGTCACATCTGCTTAAGCTCTTGGCCTCTGTGGTTTCTTTGGGGGCAAGATACTCCTCTGTCCCATGCTTAGGTGCCCACATGTGGCCACAGTGCCTTTCCTACCACCATCCCTACTGGAGGCCAGTGTCCAGGCACCTGTGGCTCCAGGCAGAAGTCTGAGTGCAGAGCCAGGCCTGGGCAGATGTTCTGCAGGGGCTGCAGGAGCTGAGAGCCCTGGCCACACAGCCCGTGGCCATCCATTCCCCTTCACTGTGGCTGGCCCCTCATCCACCATCCTTCCAGGGGCTAGGCCTGGGGCCAAACTGACTTTTGCCTGCCCCTGGTTCCCCTTCTGCCTGCCAGGTTCTTGGCTGAGCATGATGGTCTTGTCCATTTCCTTGATTATCCTCAATCAGAGGCTTATAGAGCCACTTGGGGACATCACATCTCCTGTCTACCAGGTCCTCACTAGAGACTGGACTGCCTTGGGCTGGGCCTATGATAGTCAGGGGTCACACTCGCCTGTTGGGACCTAGCTTCAGTGGCTTCAATCTGGGCAATGGCCTGATGGGCGGCTGCACCTTCTCATCTGCTTTGGGGAGGCAGGAGAGGAAGGTCAAGCAGGAGATCTGCTTCCTGCCCACCTGAGGCTGGTTGGAAGCAGGGCGCCCACCTGTGCCCGTCTTACCTTGCTGTAGGTGCAGGGAGTCTGAACCCCTCTCCTGATCTCCTGCAGGTGCGGATTCCAGGTTTACAGTAGGTGTTGGAGTGGGCTCCAGAGCTCTCCTGGCCCTAGGAAACCCTGGGCTCCAAGAGTCCATGGCCTAGCCAGATTGTTTCCCACACTGTCACCTCCCCAAACATGGGGGTGCATGCTGTGTGCCCTGGGTGGGGCATTGGAAGGAGTTCCAGCTTCCAGGTTTGGATCACAGTAAAGCCTCTGCCATGGGGATGTGCTGGCTGAGACAGATGGGGTTGAACCAGCCCTGTCACGTTGGCCTTGGGCAAGTCACCTGTGCCTTGCTTCCCTTTCCCCAGCAGCTGGACAGGGATAATAGCACCTATTTCACCCATACTCAGGTGCTCACTTGTTAGCAGGAACTGAGTCCTGGAGGAGGTGCAGGCGGAGCCATCGAGGCAGCACTGTAGCTGGACCTGGTCTGAGTCCCAGCTCCTGGCTGTGAGATGTGTCTCTCCCTCTGTTTATTCATCTGAAGGATAGGGCTGTGCTGTTCTGGGGTCACTGTGACAATGCAGCTGCTGTGTGCGTTGGTGGTGGCCTCCTGAGATGGTTTGAGGTGGACTAGAGGTGTGTCTTGAATCTCCCCTCACCCCCTTGAGGAAGAACCACTTCGGGAAGACTGATGTGTCTGTATGAAGGAAACCAGGTTCCCCACCCCTCAGCTGTCCTCTGTCACTTCCCAGCCCCCTCTGCTGTCCTGCAGGCTCTGGCAGTGGCCATCCAGCTTGGTGGCCATCTGGCTGGTCCACACTTCCAGGTGGACCCTCTCTCCTCACATGGTTCATGTGTCATTTTGTCACCTGCAGACAGGCCACGCTAGCCACAGGGCCTCCTTTCCCTGGTACCCAGCCCCCACCACTAGGTATGTGCCCCCTCCCTAAAGCCCACTGCGTTCACCAGCTGTATTTGAACTCTGTCTCTGTGCAAGGCTTCATGGAAAGCCTGAAACAGCCTGGCTTGTAGAGGGCCAGGAGACCAAAGCTTGAAGACAGAGTGATGGTCTCCCAGAGTCCACTTAGCCTCAGCCTCAGTGCTGCATCCATGCTGTTTCTGGCTTCAGTGGGTCAATTCTCTCCCGTAACATCTGTAAGTGCTCCTGTGGTGATGGAGGTGGCTGGAGAGAACAGGCTGCCATAACCCTCCCTCCCTGAGAAGGCCCAATGGGGAACGTTTTGGGCATCAGGGCATTCCGGGGAACATCTTCCAGGGACCCTCCTACACCCTGCCCCGCCCTGGCTCTCTAGTCAGAAATCGTAGTTGCTTGGACAGCTGGGCTGATCCAGGACAAATGCATCTACTAGGCTGGTCTTCGGGGTGCTGGGGTGGGGGCAGGGGCACTTCAGGGATAGGAAGGAGAGGCCTGTGTGTTCCAGAAGTACAGAGGAACCTGGTGCCGGCCGCAGTCAACCCCGATGTGATGACATTTCTACCCACCCTCTTTGATGTCTTGGTGCTGGCTGCTGTCTTTGGCCAGGTAAGCTCATGGTCTGTGCTCCTGGGGTCCCCTCACTGGGCCTGCCCACTGCCTGCAGGTAGGGGAGCCTACGGGCCAGGACTGTCCTTGGCTTCCCCTTGCAGGTCGTGGGTTCAAAGACCATTCCTGGGTTCCACCACCACCAAGCCTCAACGGTGTCCTGATGGGCACAGGAGCTGCTGGGGCTTTCTAGGTTAAGACCCTTGCCTATCCCGGTGTTCCCCCCTGCAGTAGGGGGGCTGCAGGGGTCAGCCTCAGTCTCTGCCCTGGGAGCCTGCCTTACCTTGCCCGGGCATCCCCACACCTCCCCTGGAAGACCCCCCACACCCAGTGGCTCTGATCCACTGTAGAGCAGCCAGGGCACCCGTTGCTCACACCCTCTGGCCTGAGGCTGACTGGCATTGTGGCTGGGTTTGGGGGTCAGGGTTGGGGGTGGGCCTTGCCCTCAACAGCCCCCACTCCCACTCTGACCCCTTTTCAATCTTCCTCCTCTTGTGGGCTCTATCCTTGGACCCTCCCAGCTCCTCACACCGGATGACTTTCTAAATATCCAGAAATCACTTTTTAAAATACCAGCTTCAGGGCTAGGAGTGCCTAGAGCAGACCAAGAAGGCTATGGCCAGGCAGGGGTCTGCCTTCCAGACTTCTGCCCTCAACCCCAGACCCCAGGGCTACCCTGGACCCACCAGAATTCCTCCACCACCTCTTGGTCAAAGTTTTGTAGAGGTCTGAGGACAAGGGTCAGCTGGGGGATCAGGAGAGGATGAAGAGGGTCACAGCTCTAACAAAGTCTTGTCCAGTCATCCCCCATCTTCCCGAGGGCTCTTCCCTGACCTCCCTACTTCATCCCGCCACTTCACCCATCTCGTCAGCTGCCCCTCAAGTGCCCAGAAGTCAGGGCTGGTTTTGTCCTCCAAGGCCTTGGTGTAGTGCTGGCCCAGGATCTGCAGCCAAACTTCATACAGCACCAGCTCTGCCTTCTCCCCTAGAGAGATGGGGTGGAGGTGGCATCAGCCTGCACTCCCTCTCCTGGAAGCCCTGGGGTGGGACGTGCACCCGAGCTCTAATGCTCCATCCAGGGGTCAGCTGCTGCTGGTCTAAAAACGAGATTTCTTGCTGCCTGTGTTTGTGTGACCCATGAGCTAAGAATGGATTTTACATGTTTAAATGGTTGAAAACATGGAAAGTAGAATCTTATCTTGTGACACATGAGAAGTACATGACATGCAAACTTCCACATCCATAAAGAAAGGTTTCTGGGAATGTGGCCATGCTCATGTGCTGACATGTTGTCTAGGGCTGCTTTCTTGCTACAGGGGAGGGTTTGAGTATCTAGTGATGGAGACTCAGTGGCCTGCAGAGCCTTAAAGAGTTTCCATCTGGCCCTTTACAGAAAACGCTTGCTAACCCCTACACTGATCCATCTAATGGAATAATGCTGCAGACTCCGAGAGTTGATCCTAGTAGGAAATGTTGCTGACAATTTAACAGATGCTGCTTTTATGATTTATTTTGATGCTGCTCTGGTGGGAGACATGTAAGAAAATTCACCCCCTGGGAGGAGGTCATGGTGGGGCTTGTGGCCATCAATGGTGAAGCCTCTTTAAGAGGATGCGTGGGGAGCTCTACCGTCTGCTGAGGGTGTTGTAATGGGCCCTCTGTGTTGAGGAATGAAGAGGGAACATGGCCTGTCTGCTGGGAACTGGCTTTCTGGGGAGCAGAAGAGATGGTAGTTTGGGCCTGTGGAGGCAGAGGCCCAAACCAATCTGGTGTCTGGGGCGGCCGGCAGGGGGCGTAGCTGTGTAGGAGTGGGTGCGAAGGCAGAGCCCGAAGGAGGGCACCGGACCACACTCCCAGGAGGCTGCGGTGGTGGGGGTGGGGCAGCACTGTAGGAGGACCAGTGCCTTCTGTGGCTGAGGGGTCCTTGGAGAGCAGCTCCGGGCTGTGCATACGTGGAGGGGACTGATTTCACCCAGCGCTCTCCCAACCTGGGTGTGGAACAGCTCTCCCTGTTAGGATGGCATGAGCCTGCAGAAGTCATCCTATCAGGAGGCGTCAAGAGGAGATATGGGTTATTTGCAGCCCTGCACTGGGGCAGAGCTGAGGGGTTTTGCCTGTGACTTGGTGGGACAGATCTTGTCATGCATGTGAGGACTCAGTGAGGTCCTGGGCAATCGGGGAGGTGACGGAACCCTCTTGTCCCTCTGATCTTGACTGCTTCTCGCCTATGTCCAGCTCCTTGCTGAAACTCTATGCCCCATTCCTCTCTGTGGCCCCAACACATGAGCAAGTATTGTCTGAAGAAAATTCTGCCCATTCTCTAGAAGGGGAACACCGAGGTTTAGAGAGGGGAAGAGCCTGATGGCCCAGAGACACACAGGGATCACAGCCCTACTAAAAACACAGAAATTAGCTGCTGCAGTGGCACAGGCCTGTAATTCCAGCTACTAGGGGGGCTGAGACACAGTAATTACTTGAACCCAGGAGACAGAATTTACATGAGCCATGATCTCACCACTGCACTCCAGCCTGTGCAACAGAGCGTGACCCTGTCTCAAAAAAAAAGTTAAAACCCATTTGTCCAGTATAACATTTTTCAAAATATATACTCAAACATAGAGAAGTCTAGAAATGTCACCAATGGTAATTTCAGGAAAGAATTCTAAGGTGACTTGTTTTGGTTATCTGCATTTTTTTTTCCTTTTATTTTTTGGACACAGGGTCTTGCTCTGTCACCCAGGCTGGAGTGCAGTGACCCGATCAGGGATCACTGCAGCCTTGACCTCACAGGCTTAAGCCATCCTCCCACCTCAGTCTCCTGAGTAGCTGGGATTACAGGCACATGCCACCACACCTGGCTAATTTTTGGATTCTCGTATTTTTTGCAGAGATGGGGTTTTGCCATGTTGCTCAAGCTGGTCTTAAGTGATTCACCCACCTCGGCCTCCCAGAGTGGTGGGGTTACAAGTGTGAGCCGTGTGTGCCAGGCCTATTTTCTATAATGACCATGACCATGGATTTCATGTGCCAGTATTTTTCTAACAATAATATTTACAAAGCATACTATGAAAAATATTCAGAGAAAAAAAGAATACAAAATTGTAAAACTCATATATAACTAGTTTGTTTGTTTTTTTTTTTTAAAGGAAGAAAGAAACAAAGTAGATTGTCCAGGAAGATAGTTACTTCCACTTTGTATTTCTCTGGTGAACTCATTAGGAACTCTAAAAATTTCCAGGAGTAAAATCACAGGGTCAGAGTACCCCGGCTTTAACTTCTGGTTCAGAGAATCCTAACAACTTACATTGTCACCAGCAAGTTCTTTGACTACTTGAGCAAATCTCACCTTAAATCAATTCTCACCTGACATTAACTGCTCAGCTTTCCGCTGATACGTTGATTCCAGGAGGCTCCTTAAGTTCTGTGTGTTCAGCTGTCCTCCGGTGGCCCCATTATTATTTTCTGCCAGGTAAAGGTCAGTCACCTGCACACAGATCTCATCCTCACGATATGCTGCAGCTGGAATCAAACAAAGGCAAGCTGTTAATGAACACATAAAACATTTCTCCATTATACAGCAACTCAAAAAAGGTTTTGATTTCTTTTGCTAGCGGTTTTAGAAAATTAATCATGCAAACCACTGTATCATTCTCTTGGAGAATAATCAAGCCAAGATTTTCAACCATCTCAGTGGTCCACTGAAAAATTTTCATATCTATTTAAAATCAAAACCAGAGAGAATTCAGGTTAATGTACTTCTTGTTGTTGTTGTTGTTGTTTGAGACAGAGTCTCGCTCTGTCACCAGGCTGAAGTGCAGTGGCTTGATCTCACCTCACCGCAACCTCGGAATCCTTGGTTCAAGCGATTCTCCTGCTTCAGCCTGCTGAGTAGCTGGAATTACAGGCACACGCCACCACCCCCAGTGAATAATTTGTATTTTTAGTAGAGACGGGTTTCACCATGCTTGCCAGGATGGTCTCAATCTCCTGACCTCGTGATCTGCCTGCCTCAGCCTCCCAAAGTGCTGGGATTACAGGTGTGAGCCACAGAGCCTGGCCTAATGTACTGTTTATTTGAAATTCTAAGGATCTTTAAATAATTTTCCATGGATCATAGTTTTATTACATTTTAAAATCATTTAGAATTTGCTTTCACACATATTCTCCCTCACTTGATCCTCACAACTGCCCTGGGAAGCAGGTTGGAGACAGAGTAGGGGCCTGTTAGGAGACAGATTTACACAATGCATAAGACAGCTCACTGTGAGCCGGGTGAGGAAGGGAGCCTTGGAGAATCATGAAGGCAGTATCTATGTCTATATTCCCAGCCCAACTACAAAGCCTGAAATTCATTAGGTATTTAAGAAATAGCTGCTGAATTATTGCCTAGGGGTGCTCAGTTGAAGAAGCACAATTGGGACTAACAGTCAAGCTTCCTGACTCCTAGCCCAATACTTTTACAAACACGTCACCTATTTTTCTATATCCGACAGAAAGTATAGTGCTTAAGTTGTACATAATGTTAATTCACTTTCAATACAGGTCAATCATGATTAACTGTCAGTAGCTTTTGTAACAAACTTAGTAAACTAGAAAGTTGAACCTTTCAGTGTTCCCATTCTCATGTCATATGCTATTTCTGTTTTAAAATAAAAATCCTTCCACATGAAACTTACTCCATCAAAATGACAGAGAAGTGGAAATAGACACAAGAGGAAAGCAAAACATTAATTTCAACATCGATTTGTCCATTTTGCTTTAAAAGTATAACCACCAAGCCATTTTTAGGAAGATACATTCTTTTTGAAGTGTTAGAAACCATAATAACTATTCTTAACTTTAAGTCCTAAATGACCAGTATGTGTATTAGTAGATAATTGGACACAGTGTAAAGTCAGAAGGGTGACTGAGTGTGGCAGAAAGGGCAGTATGTCCAGCAACTGCAGATGGATAAATGACAATGAGTCCAGAAATGGATTCTGATACAACCATTCAAATAATGCTCATGAGTACTTGAAAACATCGGGAAAAGCTTAAGATACAGTGTTTCAGAAAAAAAGGAAAGGTGAAAAAAAATAGATGGAAAGCATGACTTCAATCTTGCATACAAATGCTCCCACTTTATCCTTTTTGTTTGTTTGATTACTTTTGAGACAGGGTCTCACTCTGTCGACCAGGCTGGAGTACAGTGGCATCATGATCTCAGCTCACTGCGGCCTCTACTTCCTGGGCTCAAGCAATGCTCCCACCCTGGCCTCCTAAGTACCTGGGACTACAGGTATGTGCCACCATGCCCAGCTAACTTTTTGCATTATTAGTAGAGATGGGGTTTTGCCCTGTTGCCCAGTCTGGTCTCAAACTCCTGAGCTCAAGTGATCTGCCTGCTTTGGCCTCCTAAAGTGCTGGGATTATAGGCATGAGCCAGCACCTCTACTTTCTACTTTCTTGTTGAAGTAGACTGTATTACTGATTCCCCACCCGCACCCTCTTTTTGGATATCTGGCCCCTCCTCGAGTCTCTGGAAAGGGCAGCACTACAAATCCAGGGACAACTAGGGAACTCCCACCCTCACTGCTAGGCAGATCAGATTCTCTCTCCTGCTCATTGGAAATGACACAGAGAGTTTTCAATAGATTTTTTGCAGAGGAGCATCTGTATGGAAAGGTCCAGTAACACTGAGACCAGGGGTACTGTCAGGGCAAGCCAAAGCCTCAGAGGCTGGAGGAGCCTGGAGCACGTGCCGAGTGTTCATCTGCAGAGCAGAGCACAAGCATGGAGCAGAAGTCCAAAGTGAAGGCATGCAGGAGAGGAAAATCACCTCCCAGCCCAGGCAGGCCTTCCATGGTGTGGTCATCTTTAGAGTTTTGTACTTAGATGTCTGTGAGGTTGCCTGTTGTATTCTTAATACAAATTCCACTTAAGCCAGCCTAGAATAGGTCAAGATAAATGTAATGACTTGACTTGGCCAGAGTGCAGTGGCGTGATCACGGCTCACTGTAGCCTCAACTTCCTGGGCTCAGGTGATCCACTTCTGCCTCCCGAGTAGCTGGGACTACAGGTGTGAGCCAACTTGCCCAGTTAATTTTTTGTGTTATTCTCATGAAAATATTTTTCAAAAGAAATCTATATACATTGAATATCACTGACTGCTTTTTCTTCGTCTTCTGTGAATGTGTAGGTGTTTGAGTCTCTTGTATTTCTTCTTTTACACAGGATATGGGCTGTTTGAAAACTATTTCATTATCTTCATCATCATCATTCATTTCAGGCACTTCAGATTTTCGTTTCTTTAAAAATGTTGATGTACAAACCAATGTGGGGCCGTAGATATCCACTGTCTTCTCAGGAGTGTCAGAAGTGCCTAAAACCTTTTTCTTCTTCTTACATAAAACCTGGGCTATTGTAGACATCTGACAATTCATTTTTGAAATGCTTTCCATTTGCTG
This sequence comes from Chlorocebus sabaeus, assembly GCF_047675955.1. Lineage (NCBI taxonomy): Eukaryota > Metazoa > Chordata > Mammalia > Primates > Cercopithecidae > Chlorocebus > Chlorocebus sabaeus. Next base: position 95,412,681 of record NC_132925.1, on the reverse strand, counting down.
TAAAATCAAAGAAGGAAAATCATAACGAATTCCTTTTTAATCTAATTTCTTCCTGAGTAATCCTTCTTTCTTTTTAAATCGCTCCTCCTTCCGTAGCTTTTGTTTAAGTGCTGATTCTAAGTATATATTTCACTGATGGATATGATGGCTGCTTAAATGGAATATTCCAGTCTTGAAAGAGCTCTTTCTATACTTTTTCAGGTGGCATAAAAAGACTCTCCAAGAGTCTTTCACCAAACAGGTAGTTGTTCATTGTTTCAGCAACTATCTTGGCAAAAGCTTCAGACTTAAACTCCACAAATGCATAGCGTTTGCTATTTCCCGGCCTTTTATTTCGGGATAGTCTGAACCTTGTAACAGTGCCTTGTAACTGGGAGAAATAGGAAAGGATCTGGATTTCATTCAGTAGGTTAGGTAGGTGGCACACACAGACTACTCCAGAAGAAAGTTGTTCTAGTTTTTGTGCTTGGTTTTGTTTCTGAGATGGAGTTTCACTCCTGTTGCCCAGGCTGGAGTGCGATGGCATGATCTCTACTCACCACAACCTCTACCTCCTGGATTCAAGCGATTCTCCTGCCTTAGACTCCTGAGTAGCTGAGATTACAGGCGTGCACCACTACACCTGGCTAATTTTTATATTTTTTGTAGAGACAGGGTTTCTCCCTGTTGGTCAGGCTGGTCTAGGACTCCTGGACCCAAGCAATCTGCCTGCCTTGGACTCCCAAAGTCCTGCGATTATAGGCATGAGTCACTGCACCCAGTCCAGCCTTGACTTTGAAATATATGTTGTACATCCAGTCAGCAGTGAACTCTGGGGGAACACCAAAGATGAGAAAAATGAGAGAAGAGATACCTCCAATTAAAGGAGTTAAGACCAGATGCTTGAACTTATGTTTTAAAAAGGTCACTGCAGGTTGGGCACAGTGGCTGATGCCTGTAGACAGAGCACTTTGGGAGGCTGAAGTGGGTGAACCACTTGAGCCTAGAAGTTTGAGACCACCCTGGGCAACATGGCAAAACTCCATCTGTACACAAAATAAAATAAATTAGCCGGGCGCGGTGGCGCCTGTGGTCCCAGCTACTTGGGAGGCTAAGGTGGGAGGTTGAGGCTGCAGTGAGCTGAGATCCACCACTCCACTGCAGCCTGCATGACAGAGTGACACCCTGTCTTTAAAAAAAAAAAAAAAAAGGCCGGGCGCGGTGGCTCAAGCCTGTAATCCCAGCACTTTGGGAGGCGGAGACGGGTGGATCACGAGGTCAGGAGATCGAGACCATCCTGGCTAACACGGTGAAACCCTGTCTCTACTAAATATTACAAAAAACTAGCCGGGTGAGGTGGCGGGTGCCTGTAGTCCCAGCTACTCGGGAGGCTGAGGCAGGAGAATGGCGTGAACCCGGGAGGCGGAGCTTGCAGTGAGCCGAGATCTGGCCACTGCACTCCAGCCTGGGCGACAGAGCAAGACTCCGTCTCAAAAAAAAAAAAAAAAAAAAAAAAAATTAGTGTTTTGTGGTTTTCTGGGTGAAACCTCTGTTTCCATAAGAAAAAAAGCAGGTTCAGACAGTTTGTATTACTAATTCAAAATCATAACCAGATGCTTAAAGTAAATTATTGTATCTATTGTGTGGCTAAAGAGTCTCTCCACCTATGACCCTCCATCTCCTCATCCTTTAGAGAGTGGAAGAATGAGATCACCCACAGATCCCTACTCATCCCACTTCCATCCTCCCTACCCTTTCCCTACCACACACACAAACGTATTCTGGCCTGGGAAGAAGTTACTGTTTTATTAACTGCAAGGACCCTGTCATCCAACACAGGGCACCAGGTCCACGTGAAGGGGGGCCACACCCACTGTCGGTTGCATTTTCAGATTAGAGATCCTGAGAGCTCAAACTGATAACTGTCTTGGAAATGGGCAACAAGGCCAACTTTAATAGGAAACTGCTACCCAGGTTTTTTCATACATCCACTGTCAGCAGAAGAGGCCCTGCCAGGCCACAGGGCAGAGCACTGAGCCATGCTGTCCCACAAAGGCTCTAGGTGGCCTGTCCAGGGGATTTGTTGCCCTGGAGACTGCTGGTGTACACTAAGCCCTGATCCCCACCCCAGGGTGAACTCAGATTCCTGCTGCAGGCTGGGCTTGTATCCCTCTGGGCAGCTCTATGACACTTGCTGGGGTTCTTGCGGGTTGGAGGAGCATGAGGCTTAAGAGCCCAAGCCAGGTTAGGACTGGAGGCCCTGGTCCCAGTCACTCTGCCCAAGAGACCCACAGCCCCTGCCCCGGCCACCTTTCCCTCCAAGGCCCAGGGCCCAGATGACCTTGCAGGCTCCGGCCCTCCCTCTGTCCTCCAGCCTGGCCTGCTCTCCATTGTTTGCTGACCATGTGGCCATGCACAGGTGGATGTCCTGGAGCACGTCATGAGTGCCCACCAGCAGTGACGCCAAGGACTTCATCAAGGCCACTCTGCAAGGGGGACAGGGAGTGCACACCCGTCCTCCTGCCCACCCTGTGGAGCTGTTGGGCCCTGCCCTCTGCCACCCTCAGAAGCAGCCAGGCCCTCAGGATCAGCTGACCCCAGCCCGGGGCTGACCTCCATGCTACCTCTTGTTCCCAGTGCTTTGTCACAGCCTGTAGGTTGAGCAGGCTTGACAGACTGGCTTGCTCACTCCCATATTGTGCAGGGAGGGAAACTGAAGCCAAGGTAGGTAGAATCCTGCTGAGGTCACAGGACGTAGTGGCTGCAGATTTGAGGCTGGATCCCAGGCCCGTGCCCCCAGCTCAGAAGGATCAGGGTCTTCCATGGGCCCATTTCCTGGAATAATATAGAAGCCCTAGTCAGAAAGAGACATGGAGCCATCCTAACCTTTGACCTCTCACCTGCCCCACCTAGGATGAAAGGCTCTGGAGGCCTGGGTTCGGCCAAGAATCAGATGAAACCTGGGAGACACCTGGGTGTGATGATTGCAGGGCTGGGCTGGTGTAGCCTGCTGAGGGGCATGGGAGGTGTTTCTCCACCAGGACCCTGTGGTTAGGCACCCATGAGCCAGGAGCACCAGGGCCTCCTCTTTTGGGTAGCTCTGCTCTTCCTCGCCCTCAGAAGTCCACTTCCTTGATACCCAGCAACTCAAGCTCCTCGTGGCAGGGAACAGTCCTCCACTGGCAAAGCCAAGGATGCACTGCAAGGCTGGCTAAGGCTCAGCTGCGCGTCAGATACTGGCCGCACCCACCTAGCATTGCTCTGCATGCCCCACTCCCCTCCGGTGTTCCTGGTGTACTTCAAGTCCATCCTGATGACACATTTCACCTGGAGCTGCTCCGGTACAACTTGGAGCCACCCAGCACCTGTTCAGGGACACTAGTGGGGCATTTCCAGCAGCTTCTCCTCAAACTAGGTCATTCTGTGTGCCCAGGTCAAGTCTGCGTCCTTCCCCCAGCACGCACTCCTGTTTTGCAAGGCTTCCTCCAGCCCTTGGCCAGCCTGATCAAGGAGGGCCAGGTCTGTGATGGGGCTGCTTCCCACACTGCCTGAGTCACTCCATGCCTGGAGGGCTGAGAGTCAGTACCCAGAGAAAGCACAGAGCTGGGGACAGGGGTGACCCGGCCTAAAAGGGTGGTGTCCACTGCTGGCTTCCTCTAGCCTCAGGCTGTCTCAAAAGGGAGCTCCATGCAGGGCCCCAGCTTCTCCCTGCCCTGGATGCTGTCCTCAAGCCCAGGAGGCCCCAGGCTGTGCCCCAGGGACACTGGGCCTGCAGGTCCGTCATCCTGGCTTGTTCCCATTCCCACTCAAGGAGGTCTGGCTCTGGCTGGAAACTAAACATATTGCTTTGACACCAATGTCAGAAGCCCAAAGAATTAAGAGTAAAATACCAAGACGGTTTGGTATTTTAAAGGAAAGTAAAGGAAGCTCTAGGAAACGTTATGTCAAAATCTAAATAAAATTTTACTGGGTTTGAAAGCATTGGGCACGTTCCCGTGAGACCCCCAGGGTGAGGCCTGTGCTTCCAGGGAAGGCAGATGGGGCCCGCAGAGCCTGGCCACAGGTGGCTCAGGAAGGTGCTTAAAGAGTGTGGCCAAATTTTCTTAAGATTCAAAAGGAAAACCAGTTATTCCCAGTAAGGACATTTTTCAGCTTGCAGGTGAAGTCCCAGGGTGCAGAAGGGCTGAGAGGAGAGGTCGAGATTGGTGGCTGAGGGGCTGGTCCCAGGGGCCCGAGTATGGGCAGAGTCACTCCTGGTGATGAGATGGTGACAGGGATTGCTGAGAATGGTGGGGGGCTCCTCGCTCCTCCGGCTTTGGCCTGGCCCCAGGTCGGTGCAGACGGGCGGGGGTTACCTGAGCCTAAGTCTTTCAGAGAAGCCTTAGATGGAGGTGCAGGGGCAGGCCTCTGTGCAGGCGGGCCCTGGGGACTGCAAGGAGCCCCCTGCATGCTCCTGGGCCAAGATAGGGGCTTCTCTTGTGGGCTCCCAGGAGAAACAGCAGGTGCATCTGCCTTCTGCGGGGAGTAGGTGATTTCTCCGCTTATCTCGTTCACCCAGAAAAACATGTCTAGAGGTTTCTGCCCCTGTCCAAACTGACTTCTAGACATACCTAAAAGGGAGAAAAGTGACAACACAGGTGGGCCTTCCAGCCTCCAGATGTCGGGTGGAGGGTCAGGGGGAACTGCCAGGGCCTGGGCTTCCCTCAGCCTGAACCTCTTACTAGGGGACTCTCTCTCCTGGAGCGCCAAGCCTTCCCGGGACAGGGACAGGCCTAACTCGAGGCTCCAGATGAATTCTAGGGTCATTTTCTTCTTAAATGGTCTTTTCAAAATGTTTTAATCTTAACCAAGTACATGCTAAGTATACTTTACATCCTGACCTAGTTCAGAGATGTGTGTGTATACCAATAATTTCATGGAATGTAAATAGTTATACGCAATAGTGTCTGATATTTTTTATGTAATTAAATCTACTATATTCCTTAAGAAAATGCTGATTGCCATGCGAATTTGTGTTGTAAGGAAAGCAGCAATGATGAACCATAGCTTGAAAAACACAGTCTTCAATTAAGGATGGAGAATCTGATACAAAAGACCAAAAAAAAAAAAAAAAAAAAAAATTCACTCTTGCAAAGTTTACACAAACATGACTATGTGTGGTTAGCAGAATGGTCCCCCAAAGATGGCCCTGCCCTAATCCTTGGAACCCATAACTGTGTTTCATTATATGGCAAAAGGGACTTTGCAGATGTAATTAAAATTATGGACCTTAAACTAGGAATATTATCCTGGATTATCCACGTGGCCCAATCTAATCACTCGAGCCCGAAAAGGCAGAGAGCTTTCTCTGACTGGCATCACAGAGATGCAGCAGCAGGAGAAGTGAGAGAGATTCTAAGCATGAGAAGGACTCAACCCACTGTTGTTGGCTTAACGATGGAAAGGGCTTAATGGAAACTCTGTCAACAAAATGAGCTTGGAAGTGGATGTTCCCCAGAGCTCCCAATAAAAGCTGGAGGTAGACAAAACCTTGATGTTAATCTTGTGAGACCCTAAGCAGAGCCACGCTTGCTGACTTAGGGACTTCAGTGGTATGAGACAATAAATGGGTGTTGTGGCTGGTTCGGTGGTTCATGCCTATAATCCCAACACTGGGAGGTAGGAGGATTGCTTGAGCCCAGGAGTTCCAGATCAGCTTGGGCAACATAGGGAAACTCATCTCTACTACTACTACTAATAATAATAATATAAATAAATTAGCTAGGTGTGGTGGCATCCACCTGTGGTCCTAGCTACTCAGGAGGCTGAGGTGGGAGAATCGCTTGAGCCCGGGGTGGTCAAGGCTGCAGTAAGTTGAGATTGCACCACTATGCTCCATCCAGCCTGGATGTCAGAGGGAGACCTCGTCTCTAAATAAATTAATAAATAAATAATAAATAAATGGGTGTTGTATTGAGCAGCTACACCTGTGGTCATGTGTAAGAATAAGTCATTTCCTGGCCGGGCGCGGTGGCTCATGCCTGTAATCCCAGCACTTTGGGAGGCCAAGACGGGTGGATCATGAGGTCAGGAGATTGAGACCATCCTGGGTGAAACCCTATCTCTACTAAAAAATACAAAAAAAGTTAGCCAGGCGTGGTGGCGGGCGCCTGTAGTCCCAGCCACTTGGGAGGCTGAGGCAGGAGAATGGTGTGAACCCAGGAGGCGGAGCTTGCAGTGAGCCGAGATCACGCCACTGCACTCCAGCCTGGTCGGCAGAGTGAGGCTCCATCTCAAAAAAAAAAAAAAAAAGAAGAAGAAGTCATTCATTTTCTGTTCTTACAAATGGCCACAAAAGGAAACTTCTATGCCATGTGAACACGTTCTCAGGATCAGTACAGGAGGCAACCTGCAAGTCTGGGCAACTCTTCCTACTTTTTTTCCATCAAATTCCTTCACCTTCTTTAGAACGGACACAATGACTGTCAATCCTGAGAAACTTCAAGGTGCGCTACCTAGAATATCAACCAGCTCAACCAGAAGCTGATCCTGACACCTGCGTCCTACAGGAAGTTCTGATTTGCTCAGGCGGACAGGATCTCCCCAGCATCCCCTGGTGGTTGGAAACAGGGGGCTCAGGGGCTCAACAGTTAGAGGCTGGCCAGGAGCTAGGGAACTGGATAGGTATGAAGGGTTTGAAGCTTACCTGTTGGAAGGTTCTGGGGTGGAGGAGCCTGTGGAGGGAGCTTCAGAGAGCAGGAGGAACATTAGAAGGCTGGGCCCCCTGCAATCTAATCTTTATTGTGTAATGCGTTTCCCACCCTATCCCAGCCTAGCTTCTGCCTGGCGATCTCAGACCCCTGCAGGGAAGCTCCCCACTCACCCCTGCACCATCCTCGCTGTCACAGTGCCTGATGCCTCCAACCTGGAAGTGTGCCTGCCAATTGCCTTTCCCTGCCTGATTTCCAGCAGTCCCATCACAAGGCTCCAAAAACAGCATCGGGGTTTTTTTCTAGAACCCAAATTTATAAACAAGGGGCAATGTCCTCTGACAGGGTTGGTTTGTGTTCAGTATGGTGGTAGCCAGGGCCACCTGGATTAGGAACATCTTGTGATCTGCTCCCTACTCCCCTGGGCCTGGCTTGCTGGGCCTCACACCCTCTCCACACCCTGCTCTCCCTGAGAATTAGATGCAGCCCCCATGTCACCAGCTGCTTACTGGGACCGCCCAGCCCAGGCCCACCTTGAATCCTCACCAGGTTCCCCACTCGGTGGACGCAGCGGCTGCTGTGTGTCCCATGGAGCCAGCCCATGGTGCTGGCAGAAGATGGAATGGTCGTCCTTCTGGGCTGGCCCCAGGTCACCCAAGCAGGCTTTCTCCTCTCCTCACCTGCCTGGTGGTGCCCACCCGATGTGGGGCGGTCCATAGGGCTGCTGGAGCTGAGTGAGAGGGGCTCGCCCAGCAGCCTTTTCCCGTTGGTGCTAGTAGCCTTGGGCCTTCCCAGAGACTGCTGCAGGCCTGTCCTTAGCATGAGGCCATTGCTAAGGTGAAGGAGGAGCCTCTGTCCCCTCTTCCCTCCCTGGCTCAGCTCGCCTACTCCGGCATTGTGCTTGGTGAGGCCAGGTGTGCTTCCTCCCTTCCTCCCCAGGGCCTCTCCCCTTCGGTCCACACAGGGGCAGTTTCTCCAGGAAACTCTAACTCATTCCATTACCTTCCCCCAGTTGATCTTGGAAACCCCCTTGCTGTGAATACTGGCAAGCTTAGGAGCTTATTCCTCCCACCACGTCATCCAGCTCTTGATCAGCGTGCTCTGAGGGCTTTGTCTTCCAAGCTTTCGACAACCCTGGATGCTGGTTAGTCTTTGGTTGGCTCCAAGACGCAGTGTCACACAAGCAGCACCCTGTGGACACGCTGAAGTTCCCATGGAGTCCTTTCTATTGAAAACTCGGCCTCTTTCAGGCCAAACACTGGCTCCCTTTTTGTGCATAGCTTTCTAACTGGCACAATTTCCCCAAAGATAATTGAGAATTATAGTGATCACTTTGGGGAAACTCTGATACAGACAAAACAAAAACAAAGCAAAATTCTGAATTTCCAAAGGTCTGCTGTCTTTAATTGGTATGAGGAGGCTCCTAAACACTATTTGGACTCAAAAAGTGCCTCTCTAAAATATTCTTTAGCTGTAACTAATATGAGCATCTTTCCTTTTCTTTGTTTTTTTTTTTTTTTTTCTTTTTTTTGAGATGAAATCTCACTCTGTCGCCCAGGCTGGAGTACAATGGCACCATCTCAGCTCACTGCAAACTCCTCCTCCCAGATTCAAGTGATTCTCCTGCCTCAGCCTCCTGAGTAGCTGGGATTACAGGCATGCACCACCATGCCCGGCCAATTTTTGTATTTTCAGTAGAGACAGAGTTTCCTGATGTTGGCCAGGCTGGTCTCAAACTCCTGACCTCAAGTGATCCACCCACCTCAGCCTCCCAAAGTGCTAGGATTATAGGCATGAGCCACCGCGCCCGACCAAGCATCTTTAAATGTTGACATTTCCAATGCCCTTTCCATGTTTTGTGAAAGGCTTCAGGTTCAAAACTGTACCTATGTTGGATAAACAAAAAAAGTTGGCTGGCAAATCACTCTATTGTATAAACATCAATATTTGGCTAAACTTTTTTTTTCTCTTTTTTTTTTTTTGAGATGGAGTCTCGCTCTGTTGCCCAGGCTGAAGTGCAGTGGCGCGATCTCAGCTCACTGCAAGCTCTGCCTCCCAGGTTCATGCCATTCTCCTGCCACAGCCTCCCCAGTAGCTGGGACTACAGGCGCCCGCCACCACTTCCAGCTAATTTTTTTTTTTTGTATTTTTAGTAGAGATGGGGCTTTACCATGTTAGCCAGGATGGTGTCGATCTCCTGACCTTGTGATCCACCGGCCTCAGCCTCCCAAAGTGCTGGGATTATAGGCATGAGCCACCGTGCCTGGCCTTGGCTAAACTTTTTAAGGAGACTCTGGGTACCAAGAATAAAAGAACCCTCATGAGGAAAATCTTTGTCTTGTTTGCCTAAATGACAGATCATTTTGTTTCACAGGGAGGCATCACTTCCTTCCTTTCCGTATGTTGGAGATTAATACATTCTGACTTTTAAAAAAAATGTATGGCTTGATAGAATTGTCAAGAACTGAAATTATGTCAAAACCAGATATAGGACACTCTCGTGTGTGTTTTGTATATATGTCTAAACTTTCATCCCTCTTCTTACAGAGAAAAATGATCAGTTATTTGTCTAAAGCCAGCTCCTTCTCATTTTTATCTATCCCACTTCCTCTCCTTTTCCCTCTTTTGAAAACGTGAAAGACTTAACAAAAATTACATTCAACTGTTATGCATATATTCTAGGAATTTTTAGTTCAGGTAAATTTAATCTAAATTGTCTTTAAAAAAAGTTATTGAACTATTTTTTTATGGACACTAAAAAATGTATTTCTCTGATAACCTTTTAAACTAGCTATGACATAAGAAAAGACGTCAACTTCAAAATAAAGGAAAACGTTACCATGATTCACTCTTTAATTATTAGTTTATCTTTTTAAAAAAATGTTAGTACAATATTTTGGTTTATTCCGGACCAAAATTAGATTTCTCAAATTTCCTACATTAATTTTATGTATGTATTTATTTTTTGAGATGGAGCCTTACTCTGTCCCCAGGCTGGAGTGCAGTGGTACAATCTCAGCTCACTGCAACCTCCTCCTCTCAGGTTCAAGTGATTCTCCTGTCTCAGCCTCCTGAGTAGCTGGGATTACAGGTGTGTGCCACCATGCCTGGCTAATTTTTGTATTTTTAGTAGAGATGGGTTTTTGCCATGTTGGCCAGGCTAGTCTCAAACTCTTAACCTCAGGTGACCCACCCGCCTTGGCCTCCCAAAGTGCTGGGATTACAGGCGGGAGCCACAGCACTGGCCTACATTTATTTTATAAATGAAATGTTTTCATCATTTCCATAATTTATTTAAAATAAAAAATTTTGGCCTGGCATGGTGGCTCACATCTGTAATCCCAGCACTTTGGGAGGCCGAAGCAGGTGGATCACTTCAGGCCAGGAATTCGAGACTAGCCTGACCAATACAGTGAAATCCCATCTCTATACCAAAAATACAAAACTTAGCTGGGTGTCATGGCACACACCTGTAGTTCCAGCTACTCGGGAGGCTGAGGCACAAGAATTGCGTGAACCCAGGAGGCGGAAGCTTCAGTGAGCTGAGATGGTGCCACTGCACTCCAGCCTGGATGACAGAGCAAGACCCTTTCTCAAAAATAAATAAATAAAATAAAATAAAATAAAATAACACATCTAAATTCACCCTTAAAATATAGAGCACTCTCAAAAACTGAATTGACTTCACTCTCCCAGAAATCGAAGCACATATGACTAAAATAATTGCCCTCACCCAGGCAGGCCAACTTGTGAAAGTGAAGTATGTAGTTATGCTGTTGGTAAAGGGGCTTTTGTCCACAAATTCAGAATGCTTAGAGAACCCCAGGGGAGGAGCTCAGTGGGTGGAGTCCCCAGGGATTTGTTGGAGGCTGTTGAGAGAGTAGGAGTGAGCGCTGTGATTGGCTGGGACCTCAGTGTCACAAAGGTCAGGGGCAGCTGCCAGAGAATGAAGCAGAGGGCTGTGGGGTGAAGGGACTGCCAGTCTTCCGCCACTCCTTTTTGTGGTCCTTCCCTTCGCTGCCTTCCTTCTCCCAGACACACTGGGCATCCAGTTCCAATCCAAAGGCTGCCCCTTTGACCAGGCCCATCTCCTCCACCTCACATCAGACGGTCAATCAGCTGCTCAGACCTCTAAACCTCAGTAACCTAGCAGGTAAGGACTTTCAGATTTCACCAGGAAGGATTATCTCTTCATATCCTATGAAAGTAATAGAACCAGCTGGGTGCAGCGGCGCATGTCTGTAATCCCAGCACTTTGGGAGGCTGAGGCTGGTAGATCACCTGAGATCAGGAGTTTGAGACCAGACTGGCCAACAAGGTGAAACCCCATCTCTACTAAAAATACAAAAAAATTAGCCAGTCGTGGTGGCGCACGCCTGTAGTCCCAGCTACTTGGGAGGCGGAGGCAGGAGAATCACTTGAACCCGGGAGGCGGACGTTGCAGTGAGCCAAGAGCACATCTTTGCACTCCAGCCTGGGCAACAAGAGCGAAACTCTGTCTCAAAAACATAACAAATAAAAACTAATAGAATCTATAAATTCAGAGGAAATGGCTCTTGGCAAACGTGTGTCAGGAGAGGATGACTTGGAGGTGTCCACCGTGTTTCTTACTGAAGGTTTGTTCAAACCTAGAAATTCACTTGGGACAGCTTATGAGTCCTCTCCTAGTCTTGGAAAACCTTTTAAAGTGTCTGACAAAGTCTGTACCCCTGGGGCATGGATTAGTTTGTTGAAGTCCACAGATCACACAGTTTCTTGGAAGGTGTGCAGCGTGAGGGTGCATTCCTCTATTGCCCACTGATGGAGAACTCACTTAGGCTGTCTTTCCTCTCCTTCAGATGCCTAGAAGTCATTGGGGTCAAGGAACAAGCCTCTACTCACATGCATTTGGGCAAATGAAGTCACAGAACAAATAACCTACCCTGCATCCAGGTTAGATCCTCCTGCACCATTTCCTGCTTCTCTGCGGAGCCTGCAATGTGGACCCCTGTCTGGATGTGGGGCTGGGGAGGTGGCTCCTCCCCTGTCCCAGAGGCCCATCTGGTGTTCCCACACAGGCACTGAGTCCAGGGACACCCTCTGCTGCTGCCTCACCTAAGAGAAAGTGGCCCAAGAAGCATTGGCCCAGTGCCTGCTGATGCCAGGAGCCCTCTGCCACAGACTGACACAAGCATCCTGCACTCTCCCCTCCCAGCCCCTCCCCGAAAGTGTGGGCCACAGGTACCACTCCCTATGCCACTGAGCCCCACACGTCCCATCCCCCAAGCCACCCCCACCCAGCCCCAGAGCTTTCCTACATTTATGATTTGTCCAAAAAGGTGACGTCCTTCAGCTCCCAGAAGGTCATCCTCCAGGCTGTGACCATCACACAGGATGTCTTGCACGGGGTACTCCTGGGCCTTCAGCCCAGCACAAATCGTGGTTTGGTTTGACCTTTGAAATATCTCAACATCGGCCGGGTGCGGTGGCTCACGCCTGTAATCCCAGCACTTTGGGAGGCCGAGGCGGGCAGATCATGAGGTCAGGAGATCGAGACCATCCTGGCTAACACAGTGAAACTCTGTCTCTACTAAAAATACAAAAAAATTAGCCAGGTGTGGTGGCCGGCGTCTGTAGTCCCAGCTACTCGGGAGGCTGAGGCAGGAGAATGGCCTGAACCCAGGAGGCAGAGCTTGCAGTGAGCCAAGATCGCGTCATTGCACTCCAGCCTGGGCGACAGAGCGAGACTCCGTCTCAAAAAAAAAAAAAAAAAAAAGAAAAAAGAAATATCTCAACATCTAAAATTCAGAGTTTTTTTGGAATATTTATCATTTTCCATAGATATAATTCTTTCAAATAAATTCCTTAGAAAACAATATCCAGTGTTTCATTCTTTGTGCTAACATGTGCTTTTTCCATTTTGGAGATGAAAAATATCATTAGAATTAAAAACTCAACAGACAGATTAAACATCAGATAAGATGCAGTTAGCAGGCCAGGCGCAGTGGAGGTTGCAGCGAGCTGAGATTGCGCCACTCTAGCCTGGGCGACAGAGCAAAACTCCATCAACCACACACAAAAAAGGTAAGATGCAGGTAGCAGAGGTGTCAAGTGAACTTGAACAAGATCTGAAGTGTAATCTTCCTTAAGGAGTCCAGAGATAGGAGACAGGACATTTGAAGGAAAAGTTCCAACAAAGCACAGACAGGCTCTAGGAGATCACACAGGGAAAGGGGAGGCTACATCCAAGAGATAAAGCTGAGAATTCCCCAAAACTGATGGAAGTTTTGGGGAAGACAGGAATTCTCAGAGTGAGGGATGCCACAGAATCCCACAGAGGATAACTGAAAACATCCACACTTAGTTACATTGTAGCAAAACCATGAAACACTGAAGACAAATCTTGAAAGTTGCTAGAGAAAATACTTGATGACTTGAAATTTAAAATGATAAAGTTTAATGGAATAATATCTTTAACACACTGGAAAAAATCAGACATCTCAGATTTGTATGTTCAGTTAATTATCCAACAATTAGGGAACTATGAAGACTTTCAAGATAAAAAGTTTACCATGAGCAGATCTGGACTAAAGGGATGTTTTTCTGAAGCATGGTTTTGGTCTGAGCACTGTGGCTTATGCCTGTAATTCCAGCATTTTGGGAGGCCGAGACAGAAGCATCACTTGAGGCCAGGAGTTCAAACCAGCCCAGCAAGACCTCCATCTCTACAAAAAAGTTTTCAAAAAATTAACTGGGTGTGGTGTTACGCACCTGTAGCCCCAGCTGTTCAGGAGGCTAATGTAGGAGGATCACTTGAGGCTAGGATTTTGAGGCTGCAGAGGATAGCACCACTGCACTTTAGCCAGGGCAACAGAGCAAGACTCTGTCTCAAAAATAAAATAAATAAAATTAAATAAAATAAAGCAGTGTTCCTTAATCTTGGCACTCTTGATATTTGGAACTGGATAATTCCTTGTTGTTGAAATAGCACTGGGTAGTGTAGAATGTTTAGCAGTATCCCTGTTCTCAAGATGGGGAGGCCGGCACCTCATGTAAAATGTTCGGCCAGGTTGCAGCCTGCATTAGCTTGGAGGGTGGATCACAATTTGACCAAATCTGTGGCATTAGGAACTAACTGCGAGAATCCAGAATGCTGGTTTTGTTGGCTCCTCCTTGGCTGCTTTTAACAAAGTCCTGTGAGAAAGGTGGTCTCTGGCTGGAGCTTACCAGTGTGCAAAGAGAGGTGGTAGGACCCAGAGTGCTGCTAATGTAGGTAACCCCTGACTGGCCTGCCACACACAAACAGTTGAATAATTTGGTGCCTTGAAAGTTTGAAAAAAAGTCAGTCACTCTATACACCCCAGCCAAGGCAGTTGTGAGCTGTGGCTCTGAAGAGGTAGTCTTTGTAGGAGATAGCCTTGGTGCTGCTAGCAAAGACAAGATTTGGGGTGTTGCTTTTCATAGCAAATCTGTGATATTAGCAAATGTGGAGAGATCTGGCACAATCAAGCGTTGCTAAAAGGAACTCAAAGGCCTGCTACAAATTTCATAGAACTGGACATAGGCCATCCCCAGTGAGCCAGGACAAAAACTAGGCAGAGCCCAGTTTATTCAAAATTTACCCTCACAAACAGTGGGCTGGATGGCTGAGTGTGGTGGCTCATGCCTATAATCCCAGTACTTTGGGAGGCCAAGGTGGGTGAATCACCTGAGGTTAGCAGTTCGTGACCAGCCTGGCCAACATGGTGAAACCCCGTCTCTACTAAAAATACAAAAATTAGCCGGGTATGGTGGTGCATGCTTGTAATCCCAGCTATTTGGAAGGCTGAGGCAGGAGAATCACTTGAACCTGGGAGGTGGAGGTTCCAGTGAGCCGAGATATTACCATTGTACTCCAGTTTGGGTGACAGAATGAGACTCCATCTCAAAAAAAAAAAGAAAGAAAGAAAGAAAAGAAAGAAAGGAGAGAAAGGAGAGAAAGGAGAGAAAGAGAAGAAAGAGAAGAAAGAGAAGAAAGAAAGAAAGAAAGAAAGAAAGAAAGAAAGAAAGAAAGAAAGAAAGAAAGAAAGAAAGAAAGAAGGAAGAAAGGAAGGAAAGAAAGAGAGAAAGAGAGAAAGAGAAAGGAAGAAAGGAAGAAAGGAAGAAAGGAAGAAAGGAAGAAAGAAAAGAAAGAAAAGAAAGAAAAGAAAGGCCGGAGCTCCGTAGTGGTACCATCACACACAGAATACCATGATATAATGAACACACAGCATCACCACATGCAATGACATGCATAAAACTGACAAACACAATTTTGAGCAAAAAATGCAAGACAGACAATACTTTATTACTTCATTTCTATAAACTACAAAAACAGGCAAAAGTAAACCATATTTAAAGATGTCTATAACAGTGGTAAATACTGTGTAAAGGTTATGGGCTACTTCTGACCTGAAGGGTAAAAAAAAAAACAGACAATATATAAATGAATATACCTGAAGATTATATTTTTTTTTTTTTGAGACAGGGTCTCACTCTGTCACCTGGGTGCCATTTCAGCTCACAGCAACCTCTGCCTCCAGTGTTCAAGTGATTCTCCCATCTTAGCCTCCCAGCTGAGCTTACAGGCATGAGTCACTGCACATGGCTACATGTTTTGTATTTTTAGTAGAGACAGAGTTTCCCCATGTTGGCCAGGCTGGTCTCGGACTCCTGACCTCAAGTGATCCACCTGCCTTGGCCTCCCAAACTGCTGAGATTACAGGCGTTGAGCCACCATGCCCAGCCCTTGAAATTTAAATTTCAACGTACCTAAATGAAGTTTTATTGGAACACATCTACACTCATTTGTGTGTGTGTGTGTGGAGGGAGACAGAGAGAGAGAGAGGGATCTATCCATTTATGATAAGGAATTGGCTCATAGAATAATGGAGGCTGGCAAGTCCCAAATCTTCAGGGTGGACAAGCAGGCTGAAGACCCAGGAGAATACATATTCCAGTGAGAGCCCAGTGGCGCCTGCTGTGGAGCAGGACTAGCGGATGGTGTGCATGAACTCTGAAGGCCATCTGTGGAAGAATTCTCTCTTGCCTGAGACAGTCTGGGGCAGCCAGACTTTTTGTTCTCCTCAAGCCTTCAGGTGACTGGATGAAGCCCGCCCACATGACAGACAATCTGCTTTCCTCAAAGTCCACAAATTTAAACGTTAATCTCATCCATAGCAACCTCACGGAAACACCCAGCATAACGTTTGACCAAATACCTGGGGACCTTGTGGCTCAGCCAAGTTGACACCTAAAATTTACCCTCACACTCCAGTCCTCCAACATCCCAGCTTCCCTCTTACATCCCTGGATGGCAGAACCCAACAGGGAACCAGCTGGCAAAGCAGCACCTTGCCTGTTCTTTATTGTGTGTGTTTTTCATTTTAAGTCGGTGGAGTTACACACCATGGATTCCTTTATGTCTGCTTCCTTTTCATTAAAATCCTGCTCATGGATTCATCCCCACAGTAGGTTCATTTTCAGGTGTAAATGTAGGAAGCACAGGAGATCACAGAAGACCTCTGCAGGCCAGCTCTGCAACATCCTAACAAGGAGCCGGGAAACTGAAGTACCACGGGAAGGAGATACTCGCCATCTCTCACCACCCAAAGCTTCCTGGGCTGCTAAGCATCATCGTTCTTTATTTTCCGCTCTGTTGTCCAGGTTGGAGTGCAATGGCGCTATCACGGCTCACCACAACCTCCGCCTCCCACGTTCAAGCATTCTCCTGTCTCAGCCTCCCCAGTAGCTGGGATTACAGGTGCCGGCTACCATGCCTGGCCAATTTTTGTATTTTTAGTAGAGACGAGATTTCACCATGTTCAGACTGGTCTCAAACTCCCGATCTCAGGTGATCCGCCCACCTCGGCCTCCCAAAGTGTTGGGATTACAGGCATGAGCCACCGTGCCTGGCCTAAGCCTCATCGTTCATCTTTCCTGCTGAGACAGAAGAGGAGATTGAGGATGTGGACATTTTGTTGAGGAAAGGAAATAGGACAGATAATTCAATGAAGTCTCAGAAAGCCATTCTGAGAACCCATGTTCTATTTCCAGAACCCATGTCAGGCCATTCCTGGGGGGTCTGGTGGGGTTATGAGAGAAATGCCTTGGGAGGGAGATTGGAGAAGGTTCAGGGAACAAGTTCTGGCTTCTGCCCTTAGAGCCGGACCTGGAGAGAGAGAGTGGGAAAGTGGAGAACCATCAGCTCATTTCCCTCTCACCATGGCAAAAGCATCTCCATCAGGCAGGGCTGGCTTCACAGGCAGGCAGCTTGGGAAGCCCTGCGGGGCCCCACACTTAGAATGGCCTCCACTTGCTATCTTGCTTGGCAGTCAGGGTCTTGAAATTCTGAATGATCCTGAACATCATGCACTGGACCTGACAAAATAGCCTGTCCTGATCAGGTCTCAAGGCAGCCCTGGACTTTGGAAGGCAGCACTGAGGCCCCACTGAGGAACGGAATGGCTGCTGAGGGCTGAGAACTAGAGCTGAGACTCCCAGGCAGCCCCTTTGGAAAACAGCTTGGCATTTCCCCAAAATGTTAAATGTAGAATTATCATGTGATCCAGAAAATCACATATGAAATTGCCTCTTGTGTCCCCTTTAAACATATAGAACGTAACTACTGGAAAGAGAGAGAAAGGGGCCTACCTCGGTGGCTCACTTCTGCAATCCCAGCACTTTGGGAGGCTGGGGTGGGAGGATCACTTGAGGTCAAGAGTTCAAGACCAGCCTGGCTAACATGGTGAAACTCTGCCTTTACCAAAAAAAAAAAAAAAAAAAAATTAGCCGGGTGTGGTGACGCCCACCTGTAGTCCCAAGAGGCTGAGGAAGGAGCTTCACTTGTATCCGGGAGGTGGAGGTTGCAGTGAGCCAAGATTGCCTCCACTCCAGCTCAGGCTACAGAGCGAGACTCTATCTCAAAAAAGAAAAAAAAAGAGAGAAAGAAAAGAAGTTTTGGAAACATATTTGCCCTTAGCCATGTTTTGGGTTTATTTCCCACACTGAGTCCTATTATGTGTCTCCCAACACGTCTGCAGCAGTTGCTACTTCCTGCACACCAGGTCCAGTGACCATAATGTCATCAATATAATGGACCAATGTGACGTCCTGAGGGTGAAAAGGTTCTCAAAGGATCTGGGAACTAGATCATGAGCTGGGCTGCAGAGTTGAAGTAGCCTTGAGATAGGGTGGTGAAGGTGTATCTAGCTGAAAGCAAACTGTTCTTGATGGTCTTTACTCACAGGTATAGAGAAAGAAACATTCACCAGATGGGTAACTGGGCAGCCAAGAGGATAATTGGATCGGGTGTGCCACACTTCGCCTGCCCTGCTTGCTTTTGGTTGTTTGCTCTTTGTTACTTTTTCCCCCATGAAGCTGAAGGCCACGATAGCTGAAGGCTATGCTATTGAACACTGTAACTCAACTTTCACGTGCTACCTTATAGATAACATTTATAAGTCACCATAACAATCACTTGAGTTTTCAGGAACTTGGGGCAGATCCTGTCCAGTTCAAACCGGTTGAGACTGCCAACCCTTCAACCAGGCCTGTACACACGCCCAAGAGGTGATCTTTTGACATCAGAGGGCCAAAAACTCCACCCTCAGATCATGTTAATGCCACCATTTTCTGTACATATGTCCTATGAACCCCAATTATGACTGCATTTTTCCCCACTGCCAATCACCTTTCCCCATGCCTTAGACCACCCTACTTCTCTAACCTATAAATCTCTCTAAGCCTCATCTTTGGGGAGGCGGATTTGACAGCCATTCTCCCATCTGCTCACTGGACAGCCTTGTGAATAATTCTCTCTTTTGCAAAACCCATGTCACAGTGATTGATTTACTGTGTGTGAATAGAACAAACCTGGGCCTGGCTCAGTAACAACTGCAAACCAGTTGCCAGATGTGTCATTTGCTCAGCACTAAAACCACATGTGGAAACAGCACCTGTACTTGGAGTCACTACTCAATTAAGTTTACAATTAATCCACTTGTCATTCTCCAAGATCCATATGTCTTCTGCACAGGCTGAGTAGGTGAGCTAAGCGGGGATGTATGCCCAAGTCTTTGATGGTGGCACTAATCTCAACAATCTCTCCAGGAATGTGGTATTAGTTTGCTTTACTATTTTTGTGAAGGAGGCAGCTCTAGTGGCTTCTACTTGGCCTTTTCTACCAGAATTACTTTTACTGTATGGATCAGGGAACCAATGTGGGATTCTGCCCATTGTTGACTATGTCTATTCTAATTATGCGTTCTAGAACCACGGAAATAACCATAGGATGGGTTCAGGAATCTACTAGATATACTGTGAGATGAATCTGAGCCAAAAAGTCAATTGATCACATGACCTCCATACACTCATACTCTGAGGAACCATGGTGGCATTTTGAGTCTCCTGTAATTACTGCTAGTTCAGAACTAGAGGCTGGTTATCCCAGAAAAGTCTAATTATTTGCCCTTCTCAATGCACAATCACTCTGATAAATGGCCTTGGGTGCCTTTGGGGAGGCCTAGGAAGATGGAAAGTATAAATTATTGTCAGTGCAGCAGGGTCCTGCTTCGAAGGGACGGGGCCTATCCTTTATTCAAGAAGCTGTGGGTCTGTGAACTAGATCAAGACTTGGAATTGACTGAGGGATTATAACTCTGTGTTGGTAATTTGGGTCAGACTTCTCTATTCACCAGACCTGGAGCTTTCCTACTTATTGGGATCGAGTAAAACTTTAGTAGGCAGCCAGCCCATCCATTTCAGTTCTCAGGACACTACGATCAGCAGGCCAACATCACAGATCTCTGTGGGTGACACCATTCAGGGTCCTGCTTTGGCTGCACTGTCCATGGCAGTCACCACACCAATCGGGTTTTTGGTGACTAAGTGTTACCTTATGGTCCCTGCCTCCTCAGGATTTCATCAGCCCCACTGCACTTCAGGGAGCATTTCCCACTGTAATGTGGCCTGTGTAGAATACTGGCACTCTCTACATGAATTTATTTCTCATAGTCTTAATGAAAGGAGTGTCCTCTGGACCCTCCCTGGGTTCCTGAGCAGGTATTTACATGATAAATACACTCAAGCATTTTTATCTCCCTAAGCGTTTACATATCTTCCTCTACAGTATACCAAGGAAGTTCTGGCATTTCAACTCATTTAGTGCAGGTTATGTCTGGACCCGTACTATTTTTTTTTTTTCTTTTGGAGACAAGTTCTCACTATATTGTCCAAGGCAGTCTCAAACTCCTGTCCTCAAGCAATCCTCCCACCTCAGCCTCCCAAGCTGGGATTATAGTGCGTCCGTATCTCAACAACTCACAAGCAAACGTAGAGAACCATTCTCAGCTTCTCAAGTTAAAACAATGAACCACAAATCTCTGCTTAATTATCCCGTATCAAAGAATTCAGCTTGATCTGACTTTATATTCCTTCCATGATGATCCTGCATCCTTGTTACTGAAAAAGGTTCCCGATCCAGACCCCAAGAGAGGGTTCTTGGATCTTGCACAAGAAAGAATTCAGGGCGAGTCCATAAAGAGAAAGCAAGTTTATTAAGAAAGTAAAAGAATAAAAGAATGGCTACTCCATAGAGCAGCCCCGAGGGCTGCTGGTTGTCCACTTTTATGGTTTCTTGATGATATGCTAAACAAGGGGTGGATTATTCATCCCTCCCCTCTCTAGGCCATATAGGGTAACTTCCTGACATTGCCATGGCATCTGCAAACTGTCATGGCACTGGTGGGAGGGTAGCAGTGAGGATAACCAGAAGTCATTCTCATCACTGTCTTGGTTTTGGTGGGTTTTAGCTCGCTTCTTTACTGCAACCTGTTTTATCAGCAAGGTCTTTATGGCCTGGATCTCGTGCCAATCTCCGATCTCATCCTGTGACTTAGAATGCCTTAACCATCTGGGAATGCAGCCCAGTAGGTCTCGGCCTCATTTTGTTACAGGAAAGGGGTCCCGATCCAGACCCTAAGAGAGAGTTCTTGGATCTTGTGCAAGAAAGGATTCAGGGCGAGTCCGCAGTGCAAAGCAAAAGCAAGTTTATTAAGAAAGTAAAGTGGTGAAAAGACAACTACTCCATAGACAGAGTAGGATGGAGTAACCTCTAACCTGAGGTCAGTCAAGTGTCCTTGCCTTTTATTAAGAGGGGCCTCTAACCCACTCTGTCTTACGAGAAACTCTAACTCCCTCCTAAGTTGGGCCTCTAACCCAATCCCATTCTTTACTTGAGTACCCCATCACTTAGCCAAAGTCATCCAATCAGTGCTGCTGTCTATTTCCTTGGGGTTGGGGAGATTTCTTCAGTATCATCCTTTCTGTGGTTTGCCAGAAATATGTTATAGGACCCCAACACTTACACAAAGGTAGCCCTTGGGGTCAGGGTTTCCGCACTATAGTCCCTTCTGTGGTCACCAGAAATATGTTACAGGAAAGGGGTCCCAATTCAATCCTAGAGGCTACGAATGCCTTTCTGAGAATGCAGGCCAGCAAGTCTCAGCCTCATTTTCCTAGCCTTCACTCAAAATGGAGTCGCTCTGGTTTAAACACCTCTGACACTTTTACCCAGCCCCTATTCAACATGGAGTTGCTCTCATTCCAATGCTTCTGACACTATCTCTACAGATTCCCCAGGTTTCTGTAAAAATTGGCGAAATTATGCAATTTGGAGAGTATTGTATCTCCTCAATCACATTCTGCACTTCTCTTTTCTTTTTTTATTGAGACAGTCTCACTCTGTCACCCAGGCTGGAGTACAGTTTGGGATCTCGGCTCACTGCAACTTCCACCTCATGGGTTCAAGTGATTCTCCTGCCTCAGCCTCCCCAGTAGCTAGGATTACAGGCACGCACCACCACACTTGGCTAATTTTTGTATTTTTAATAGAGATGGGGTTTCACCATATTGGCCAGGCTGGCTGGTCTCAATCTCCTGACCTCGTGATCTGCCCACCTTGGCCTCCCCAAGTGTTGGGATTACAGGCGTAAGCCACCGTGCCCAGCCTGCACTTCACTCTTTTAGGCCTTACTGGTACCGGAACACGAATCAAGTTGTAGTTTGCTCTAGGTTTAAAAGCAAAAAAGGGGCTGGGAGCGGTGACTCACACTTGTAATCCCACCATCTTGCGAGGCTGAGGTGGTAGGATCCCGAGGTCGGAAGTTTAAGACCAGCCTAGGCAACATAGGGAGACTCTTAACTCCACAAAAAATTAAAAATTATTATTATTATATATTTTTTGAAACACAGTCTTACTCTGTCGCCCAGGCTGGAGTGCAGTGGGGCGATCTCGGCTCACTGCAACCTCTGCCTCCCGGGTTCAGCCATTCTCCTGCCTCAGCCTTCCAAGTAGCTGGGACTACAGGAGCCTGCCACCACGCCCGGCTAATTTTTTGTATTTTTAGTAGAGATGGGGCTTCACCGCATTAGCCAGGATGGTCTTGATCTCTTGACCTCATGATCCGCCCGCCTCGGCCTCCCAAAGTGCTGGGATTACAGGCGTGAGCCATCGTGCCCAGTCAAAAAATAATTTTTTTTAAAGGAGTCCAGGCATGGTGGCTCACACCTGTAATGCCAGCACTTTGGGAAGCTGAGGCAGGTGGGTCACTTGAGACCAGGAGTCCAAGACCAGCCTGGGTAACATGACCAAACCTTGTCTCTACAAAAATACAAAAATTAGCTGGGCGTGGTGGTGCATGCTTGTAGTCCCCGCTAGTCAGAAGGCTGAGGCTGGAGAATCGCTTGAGCCTGAGAAAGTGGAGGTTGCAGTGAGCTGAGATCGTGCCACTGCACTCCAGCCTGGGTGAGAGAGTGAGAGCTTGTCTCAAAAAAAAAAAAAAAAAAAAAAAAAGGCAAAACGCAAAAAGTGGTGGGCATAGGTCCTGAGCAATGTCAGCAGACTTTTGGAAGACATATACCTCAGGGAAGGCCATTACATGTTCTTCAGGCAAAAGGTGGTTAACTAACATTCAAACTTTCATTGTGACCCTCCCTTCTACTCCCTGCCCCAGCATTAGTAGCTGGGACCCCTCCACAGAAGCATGGATCCAAAGGCCACAGAGCCCCTCCCTGAGCACAGACACTATGTCAGTACAGCAGTCCACCCCTCCTCCATAGATCTGAGTTCAGCTCCACAAGGCCCCTCTTACAATCTCCTACCTTTCAACACTTCTAGCGAAGTCTCTTTGTTCCTGCTTTGCACGTTGCTCCATATGAGGTGGGATCAACAAACTACCATCACTCAAAACTGGTTAGGATTTTGAAACTGATGACACTGCAGACACCAAGAGGTTACGAAAACATTTAGTATTCACATGAGGCTTTCTAAGGAGAGCAAAGAGGGCACCCACGCCAGTCAGTTGGGCTTCAGTGAAAGGAGGGGCAAGTGGCTCTGGTTTTTATTATAGTTATGAAAGCTCGGTGCATTTGTGACAGTCAGGGTTTGCACAGTTTGAACTTCCCCTCTGGCGCAAAGAGGAAGTGCCTGGGCTTTCTTATCAGCTTGTCCAGATCCGGGCAAATTAAGGGGGAAGAGCTTGAAAGCTGTTAGCAGAGAAATATCAAACATGGCTCGGAGACTCTATTCCAGCTCCCCCAGTCCTGGGGTGGCGCCTGCTTAGCAGTTGCTACGTCCAAGACACCTTGCCATTTTCTTCTTGCCTTTTTAGCTACTTAAATATATACACTTCTTTATAAGTTCTCTGCTAAAATAACTGGTGTGGTTTCTGGCAACTAAAACCTGGCTGATAAAAAAATCTCCTTGCTGTTCTTAGCAGGGTTAGCATTAACTTTAAAAGGTGTGGTAGCTGGCATACAAATATTTACTCTCATTTTCCTCATCTAATAAAGTAGAATGACTGAAAAGCATCTCCACTCTCCGGATCCCATTTCTTCATTAAAATTAGGAGTTTATAGCTTCTGGCTTCACTTGTTACTTATTAAGCAAAATTAAGGAGATTTAGGCAAGGAAGAGCTTATAATTTCCTATAAAGTGCATGTCTTGGTGATTGTGTGTCAGTATACAGAGAACATTCTCATTTTCAAAAACAACTGTGGCCTGGTATTCCATCATAAATGTACTAGAGTTACTTAAGCATTCCTTTACTGACAGCCATTTGTATTGCTCCTGTCACCAGAAAGCGGTCGTGATCCAGTCCCCAACAGAGAGTTCTTGGACTTTGCTCAAGAAAAGAATTCGGGCAAGTCCACAAAGTCAAAGTAGTTAATATTAAGAAAGTAAAGAAATAAAGAAGGGCTACTCCACAGGCAGAGTAGCCCCAAGGGCTGCTGGTTGCCTATTTTTATGGTTATTTATTGATTATATGCTAAACAAGGGGTATATTATTCATAAGTTTTCTGGGAAAGGTGTGAGCAATTACCAGAACTGAGGGTTCCTCTCCTTTTTAGACCACATAGGGTAACTTCCTGATGTTGCCATGGCAATTTTTTTTTTTTTTTTTTTTTTTTTTTTGAGAGAGTCTTGCTCTGTCACTCAGGCTGGAGTGCAGTGGCACCATCTCAGCTCACTGCAACCTCCGACTCCCAGGTTCAAGAGATTTTCCTGCTTCAGCCTCTCAAGTAGCTGGGATTACAGGCGCGTGCCACCACGCCCAGCTAATTTTTGTATTTTTCAGTAGTGACAGGGTTTCACCATGTTGGCCAGGCTGCTATCTCCTGAACTCATGATCTGCTCTCCTTGGCCTCCTAAAGTGCTGGGATTACAGGCGTGAGCCACTGCGCCAGGCCTGCCACAGCATTTGTAAACTGTCATGGTACTGGTGGGAATGTCTGTTAGCATGCTAATACATTGTAATTACAGTATAATTACAGCAGTGAGGACAACCAGAGGTCACTTTCATTGCCATCTTGGTTTTGACCGGCTTCTTTACCACATGCTGTTTTATTGGCAAGGTCTTTATGACTGTATTTTGTGCTGACCTCCTATCTCATCACATGACTTGGAATGCCTAACCTTCTGGGAATGCAGCCCAGTACGTCTCAGCCTTATTTTACCCAGTCCCTATTCAAGATGGAGTCACTCTGGTTCAAACGCCTCTGACACTCCCAATTTTTGCAGGTGAGGAAATAGAAGCCTTGAAAGATTAGGTGGCTCACTTTAAGTAACATCATGTACCTGGCAGGGATTTCTATAAAATCATAAGATGTCAGAGACCATGCTTAAGAAATATTTTTACTTTGAAACACTTTAAGCAAACAGTGAAAAAGAACCCACCACACTATCCTGTTAAAATCTTAACATTCTGATGCCTCTGCATCAATTTTTAGAAAGAAAGAAAGAAAACACAACTGAAGCCCCCATGTACCCTCCCCAAATCCATCAGGTCTCCTGCCTTAGGAAGGCAGAATGGTGACTTGCACACATCATTCCAATACAGGATTTCATTTCATATTATTTGAATCCACAGAAAATAGATTACTGTGCAAAACAATAACACTTTCTATATGTCCACAATGCTTACATGCTAGACACTATTCTAAGCATTTTACATGCATTACTTCATTGACCACCCCCCACCCACAATCACCCTGTGAGATTGCCACTACGATCCCATTTTATAGAAAAGGTGAAAAACAAGTTGAAGTAACGTGCCCACAGATACACAGTATGCTTAACTTTACACAAACAGTACCTTGTATGTAGCTTCACCAACTTTCTCAGCATAATTTTTCATCTATCTGTGTTGAGACGTAACTCTTTCATATTCACTTTCCAAGGACCAAAAACAACCCATTTATTTATCCACTCTTCTGCTGATGAAATGCAGGCTTTTCCCAATCTTGCTACCTAAACAATACTTCAGTGAAGTCTTAAACTCATTTCTCTGTTCACATGGCACTTCTCTAGGATACATCCAGGAGTAGAGCTGCTGGGTGGGTAAGTGCACACAACTTTCCAAGATTTTGCAAATTGCCTGGCACAGTATTTCTCACAATTTCCACTCCTAAAGCAGTATGAATTATCATTGTTCCACACACTTACCCACACTTGGGTTTTCAAAAATGTGCCAGCTTGATGAGTGTGAGATGGTATTATTTCACATTTCGGACACTCTTGGTCAGCAGGGGTGGGGCAGACCACACTGAACAGGTGACAGAAAGACCTTCAAATGCCCACTCCCGCCATCTGGCACTCCTCGACCCCAACTTCAGCTCCTCCAAGGGAGTGGGGGAAAGGTGGGTATGGTTGGAAGGAACCTGAATGTTTTCCAGGCCAGGACGAGATGTAAGATGAGACCCGGTGCTTAGGGCAATCGGAAACTGTCAACTGAAGCCAAACAGCTCAGAACCACCCACAGCCGGGTTCCTAACCAGCAGGTGTGTGTTTGTGGGTGGCTTCCAGTCAACATTTCACCCCACAGCCCCTTAAAAAAAAACCCAACCCTGACTTAGCCAAACCAACTTCAGTTCCAGACTCCTTAACAGAGGTAATTTTGTGCAAGATCTTTTGTGCATGGCAAACAGATAAATAAGCACCCAACCATGGCTTCCAGAGTGCTTGGTCTGGCTATGGTGACGGGCATAACCAAAAACACAAACATCACCTGACACAGGCACCAAGAGAGGTGGGGCCAGGGGTTTAGAGGCACAAGGGTCAGACAAGGTCAGGCCTTGAAGAATGAAGAGCTGAACTGGCACAGACGGGTGTGGCACTCCAGGTGAAGGGAGGCAGCACAAGGCAGAACACTCTGGGGGGATGGGGTGGGGAAGGGACAGGAAAGCCAAATCCAACACTGATTCTGCCAAAATCTTTTGTAGTTAGCACCAAGCAGTCAGGCTTCTACTTTTTTCCTTTCAGCTAATCTGAATTTATTAATATTTATATAATTATAGTACTTATAGAACTAAAATTATTTGAAAACTCAGGTTATTGGACAAATGGGATCAGCATAATCCCAAATATAAACAGCTTACTTCAGGATAAAGTAATTTCTGTTTTTTGGCCAGGCACGGTGGCTCACACCTGTAATGCCAGCATTTTGGGAGGCCAAGGTGGGTGGATCACAACGTCAGGAGATTGAGACCATCCTGGAGATCGAGACCATCCTAACACAGCGAAACTCCGTCTCTACTAAAAATACAAAAAATTAGCCGGGCGTGGTGGCGGGCGCTTGTAGTCCCAGCTACTGAGGAGGCTGAGGCAGGAGAATGGTGTGAACCCGGGTGACGGAGCTTGCAGTGAGCCAAGATCCCGCCACTGCACTCCAGCTTGGGCGACAGAACGAGATTCCGTCTCAAAAAAAAAAATCTGTTTTTCACTTCATTCTTTGCACATTTTAAAACTTGATTAGAATGTTTAAGAATAAGCACATTTCATTCTATAAAAATGACAGGTCAGGCACAGTGGCTCATGCCTCTAATCCCAGCACTTTGGGAGGCAGAGGTGGGTGGATTGCTTGAGCCCAGGAGTTTGAGACCAGCCTGAGCAACATAGGAAAAAAATAAAATAAAACTTTTGTCTCTACAAAAAAATATAAAAAATTAGCTGGCATGGTGGCACGCACCTGTAGTCCCAGCTACTGGGGAGGCTCAGGTGGGACCTGAGCCTGGGAGGTCAAGGCTGCAGTGAGCTGTGATCCTGCCACTGCACTCCATCCTGGACAACCCTGTTTCAAAAAAAAAAAAAAACTAAACTAAAAATATCCCCATACTGGGGCAGGAACTTTACAAGATGTCCTGTGGCAAAGGGAGCAGAGATGGGAGAAAAGGGGTGCTAAAAATATGATCGGAAAGGGACATTTCCAAGGTTATAACACCCACTGACATGGGAGCTGCACCTCTGAGAAGGCCCTGGTCCTAGAGGTCAACTACCTGATGGAGAGCCTTGGTAAACCAAGCCCTCTTTCACCAATCTCAGGAGTCAGGTAGCACAGCAAATCACTCTAACTTCACACATAAGGAAATCGATGCAGAGGTTCACTGACTTGCTCAAGATCATTCCTGCCAAGAAAAGGCACACCATGCCTGGAACCCAGATCTGATGACTCCAAGACCCTTCCTATGACTCTGGTCCCTGCCCAGCCACTTCTAGTGCCATTTTTGGGACAGTGAAGGGACATCTTCACTGCCATGAACAGCTGCTGCCGTAGGAAGGCAAGAGATGGCGGAACCAAGATGACCAAACCTTCCTGAGGACAAAGCTGAACAGGCATCAGAACACCAACAGGAGACTTCTGGCCCGCCCCCACCATCCCGTGACACCACCACACAATATCAGAGCCTTCATTTTCACCTGCTCATGGCAATCCAGAGCAGATAAGATTATTCCATACTGTACTGAAAAAGACATCTTCCAGGTTGGTTTCTTCTCATTTCAAGAAGTGACCAGCTCCGTGAATGGGCCGCTACAGTCGGGGACACTGCTCTACTATTAAGACATTTTATCCTTTCATTTACAATCTGACCTCTTCAATAATCAGAAGCAATGATTGCTCACAGGCTTTAGCAATAGCACTCCTTTGCCTTTAAGTAATTGATTCTTGCTTTTTGCTTCAACACAAGTGGGTGGGCCAGTGAAGGAGCTCCTTCCAGAACAGGCCGCCTTTTCTCCTGAGAGCAGCAGGCACATGCACTTGTTCCTTCGGGTTGAATCTGATTGCTAGCACCAGATCTCATACAGGGAGAGGGGTATGTGAAGGTGAGAGGGCCCTGCAGTATGCAGGGGCTAGAGACGTGAACACAACAATGGTAATCATTTACATCTGCTGAGGCTGAGGATCCTATAGAAAATTCAGAAACGGAGTGGGGAGGAGTCTGATTTATGGGAACTGGCAGCAAGGGTAACCACATGAGAAGCCTTTCACCCATTCCATTTTACTGAGTCCTTGGATCTGTGGTTAACTCTTATAAAACGTAATTCAGATTCAAACCACATCACTCCTCAACTCAAAATTGTCTAAAAGCTCCCTGCCTCCGAGGCAGCTCAAACCCCTGTAATGACCCATAATGCTCACATGGCCTGGCCTATGGTCTCCCTGGCCCCTCTCCTCCCCTTCCAGCTGGCTCCCTGCACTCCATCCCAGGGGCTTCCTTGCTATCCTGAGGACACCAGACAAGACCCAATCTCCTCTGCCTGCAACTCTCCCTAGACAGTTACCTGCTACCTCCCTGGCCTCCTTCAGGTCTTTGCTCAAATTTCACTTTCTCAGTTGAGGCCCTCCCTGACCAGACTATCTAAAATCACAATTGATCTCCCAATCCAGCACTCCCTCTCACTCTTCTCTGCTTCACTTTGTCCACTACACACATCACCATCCAGAATACTGCATATCCCATTTGTCTGTCATGTGTAAAGATCCAAGATGGCAGGATTTTCATCTGTTCTGGTCCCTGCTAGGTCTCTGGCAAACAAACCAGTGCCTGGTGTATGGGAGTGCTCAGCACATTTCTGTTAAACAGATGGATGCTGCCGCCTATGTAGGCCTGTGGGATGGGGATGGCAACAGGGTACTGGTAGAGCTCCACAAGCCAAGTGTTTGAGTCCAGCATCCTGCTCTCCTCCACCTGCCGCTGAGACCTCTCTAACCCCCTAGCAGATATCCAAAAGCCAGCCAGGAAGACTGAAGCCCCAGCCAGAACTCCCCAGGGGGCATTTCAGAAGACAAGGCATTCTTGATGCTGCTGCTTTTAAAGTCAACAGAATAGGCATGGCCACAGACCAAACTTGAAGATAAATCTAGGATCCCACTGGCCCCTTTCCAGCAGCCACAGCCCATGATGCCACAGATATTTTGTCCAACTGTAAAGGGCAGTCGTCTCTCTCCTCAGAGTTGTGGAAGGAGACCTGACCGGGCGAGCTGCAGGCTATGGTGCAGAGGCCACTCCTAGGGACCCAAGTCTCCAGAAGGGCTCCAAAGAACATGCTGCTGAGCTTCCCCGGCGTCACATCCCAGCAGGCAGGCTGGGGACTCCCCGAGCTTTTAAATCCTTGGGATTCTGTCACTAGCTTCTGAAATAGAAAGGGCTGGGCCCTTTGTGAAGGTTTCTCCACACTGCCTATAATTAAGGGTTCTCTAGCAGGGGACTGAGAACCCTCCCCCACTGTCATTGTCAGGTCCCAGGCTAATCTCTAATATGGTTTTTCATATGCCGAGCCAGGTTTGAAGACCACCTGAAGGTCTTCCCACACTTGGTGCATTTGAACGGCCTCTCTCGAGTATGAAATCTCTTGTGGCTAATGAGTTGTGAACTCTTGTTGAAAGTTTTCCCACAGATGCTGCATTTGTGGCACTTTTTCCCAATGGTTATGTCCTGAAGTCCAGTGAGCCTGGAGCTCTGGTTGCAAGCTTCTTTGCAGTCTTCGAGGGGCATCTCCTCACTTGGTTTTAGCTTCTGTAATCTCAACTTTGTGTCCTGAGAGGAAGACCGCGCAGGTGGGCTACGTTCAGTCTGTGCTGCTCTGGTGTGTTTCCTCTGGTGACTGCAAAGGGTATGTCTTCCAATGAACTCTTTCCCACACCACTGACATTTGAAAGGTCTCTCTGTAGAGTGGATCCTCTGATGGTTAACAAGGCGATAGTTTCTATCGTAAGATTTCCCACACAGATTACATTTATAGCGCTTCTCTCCACTGTGTATTCCCTTATGATCTAAAAGGGTTCTTTTACGTGTAAAGGTTTTCCCACATTCTTGACACCAAAAACGTTTCTCACCAGTGAGGATTTTTGGCTCCACATTTGGAGTCTTTTCACTTTCATGGCAATCATACTGTTTTTGAAGAGAGTGAATCCTCTGATGTCGGTAGAGATTGGAACTCCATCTGAAGGCTTTCCCACACTCCCTACACTTATACGGCTTCTCTCCAGTGTGAACTCTCTGATGGATGAGGAGGAAGGAGTGATTGCGGAAGGCCTTGCCACACTGGCTGCATTTGTAGGGCTCCTCTCTGGAGTGACTGCTCTGAGGAACCTGGAACACTCTGTCCTGACTAAAAGATGCCCCGCCCTCAGGTCTTCTTTTCATGGCATGCTTCTTCTTATGAACAATAAAGGCTGACCTATAGGCAAAGTCCTTCCCACAATCGCTACACTGGTATGGTTTCTCACCTGTGTGAATTCTCTGGT
This sequence comes from Chlorocebus sabaeus, assembly GCF_047675955.1. Classification (NCBI taxonomy): domain Eukaryota; kingdom Metazoa; phylum Chordata; class Mammalia; order Primates; family Cercopithecidae; genus Chlorocebus; species Chlorocebus sabaeus. Next base: position 95,381,933 of record NC_132925.1, on the reverse strand, counting down.
GGTCAACGAGAGTTTTCTTTCTAGTAAAAGTTTTCCCACACTGCTGACACAAAAATGTTTTCTCCACAGCAGGGGCACCCTGGGGCTGACTGCAGTCAGGAGACTGCCTGAAGCCCTCACGACATTCATCTTGTTTGTAGAATTTTTCCTCCTCATGCAACCTCATATGACGAGTAAAGTTTGATCTCCACCTAAAGGTTTTCCTGCATTTGGTACATTTATAGGGCTTCTCCTGGGTGTGAATCCTTTGATGTTCAAGAACATATGACTTACAGTGGAAGGATTTCCTGCACTGGCTGCAGTCAAAGAGTTTCTCCCCACTTTGGTCTCCCAAATGATGATCAAACCCTGAGCTGTAGGTGAGAGCTGCCCTATACTGATTCAATTCAAGAAATTTCTTCTTAGCATGGGTTTCTCGGTGCAGACGGTAGGCTGACAGACGTCGGAAAGCTTTCTCACATAAATCGCATTTATAGGGCTTCACTCCAGTGTGAATTTTCTCATGCCGCGCACAGTTGGAACTCCACCGGAAGGCTTTCCCACACACCCTACATTTAAATGCTTTCTCTTGAGTGTGAAGTCTCTGATGATATGCAAGATGGGAGCTATGACTGAAAGTCCTTCCACAGTCACTGCACTTAAATGACACTCCCACCGTGTGAAGACTCTGCCCATGCTGGTGATGAGAGCTAAGGCTGAAGTCTTTTCCACACACGTCCTTTTTATTCCCTTTCAGTCCAGTATGAATTCTCTGATGTAGGCTGAAGCCGCCAATCATGTGTCTGAGCCCCTTCCCATATTTCTTGTAGTCATAATGGTGTGAATTCATTCTGAAGTGTTTGCCACAGCCATGTTTAAGGGATTCCTTTCTTCCAGAAACTCTCAAATATGTAACATGTTTTAAGTCAAGACTATTACTTCCTGATACTTCAGAGTCTTTTCCTGTCCTGTGACTGAAATTGGTCTCTTCTTTTTTAACTGTTACTTGTATGGGGTTTTCACATTGATCCTTTTGCCTGCTCTTCTGTTGAAAAGATTCTCTGAGCCCAATTCCCTCAGAAACACTTGTCGCAGGACATCCTGATGACACAGCTAAGGTTTCTGCTTCTTCCAAAGGTTCCTGATCTAAGATGAATTTGTTTGTTTTAATCTGGACGTCATCTCCTGACAAAAAACAAAACACAAGAGAATGTACCCTTTTTCCACACTTGGAACTGCAGAAAGCACCAAAGGGCAATAAAATGTCTGGGTGGTGAGGCTTTTGCCTGACTGCCAATACCTTTATAAAACAGTCAAACATAAGGCAAAACATGGAAGATTATCCCAGATTACAGGGAAGGGAGGAGAAAAGCAAGATGGGCAGGGCAGCTAGAGATATGCAGACATCACATCCAGCAGGGAAATAAAAAGGATTAAGAAGAAAGTGTTAAATAGCCAGAGTGGGAGAAGAATCATGGCATTATAGAAAGGTACCCAAAAGCCAAGGGGTGGGGCTCCAAGGAGCACTTGGCTGAAAAGGCTGGAGACCAGCCTATTACAGAAATAAGGACCAAGAAAAGAAAGAACAGGAGTGGGATGAGGGCTCCTAAGAGCAGAAAGGGGTGAGTACAGGAGATTTAGCAAGAGTGCAGGCCATGAGTGAGGAGGAGCATCAGTGAGTGAAAGACAGGAACAGTGAAGCCCTCCAGCAGGCAAGAACTATTATTGAGAGGGCTGCTGGGGAAGGGGGACAGGAGAATAGACATGGCTGGAAGTGAATGACCTCTCAGAGGCCAGCCAGGATGAAAGAGACCCAGTGGCCCAAGCACCCTTACCAACACTGTTAAAGATCTTCCTTCTATAACTGACCTTAAGAAAGAGAAAAGTAAAAGCAGGAGGAGCAGGACCTGGCAGGTTCTCTGGAACTCACCTGTAGGGGCAACACCTGCATTCCCCTTAGGCTGAGCTGCCTGCAAGTTCAGGCCCCATGGCTCCCTTGCTTCCAACCAGGAGATCAGAGCAGGTTTGGTGAATGGTCCCACTGCAGAAGAGAAGGGAATGGGATGAGAAGGGAGATGGATGACACAGAACTACTCTTCAGGACCTCTGGGCCTGAAGTCCTGGTGGGAAGGTGGGAAAAGCCAGGAAGGCAGGCAGCAGAAGAAGCGAAGGAGGCCCAGTCATTTCAAATAGCCCTGAGCAGAGATAAGAGAGACTGACAGAAGTTGACCCCAAAAGGATTACTAGAATTTTCCAGAGGTGAGACTCACACGTCTGCTTAACTGGTTACATCAGCCAACATTTTTTGAATGTCTAAATGGACTAGGAACTTAAAACATATTACCTTTAATCCGTTGTTTTTATTTGTTTTGAAACAGGGTCTTACTGTTACCCGGGCTGGAGTGCAGTGGCACGATCTTGGCTCACTGCAGCCTCGTCCTCCTGGGCTCAAGCAATTCTCCAGCCTCGGTTTCCCAAGTAGCTGGGATTACAGGCGTACATACCACATGCTTGTATTTTTGTATTTTTTGTAGAGACAGAGTTTCACTATGTTGCCCAGACTGGTCTCAAACTCCTGAGCTCAAGCAATCTTCCCACCTGGGCCTCCCAAAGTGCTGGGATTACAGGTGTGAGCTACCACACCCAGCCACCTTTAATCTTTACAATAATCCAGAATGGCAGGCATTATTCTCCCCATTTTTCTAAAAGAGGCTACCAAGGTGCTAGACTAAGTGATCTGGTTAGCAGTTACAGAGCCAGGATCTAAAACCAGGTCAGGTCCCTTTCTATGCAGCAGCACAAAACAACCCAAGAAGGCAGAAATAAAGATAGATAGAAGCATGAGGATATCGATTACTTACCCAGGAAAGCCATGTTCCTATAATTCTCCAGCATCACATCCCTGTACAGGTTTCTCTGAGCAGAGTCCAGCCACCCCCACTCATCCTGGGAGAAGGTCACCTCCACATCCTTGAAAGTCATAGTCTCCTGAAAAAACACTGTGCCCTAGAGCTGGTCCATAGCTCCCAGCTTTGAGGTGGAAGGGGAGAGAAGGGGAATAAACTGGCTCTTTGTGAATGCAGGATGGACCTGGCAAAGGTGAAAGGGAAGACCATCACCCAGCAGAAGACCTCTGGGCTTGAGGGGGATAATCTGGTCTCCGGAACACGGGTCTTTGGATGCAAGGTTACTAGACAGAGAAACCCAGGATGGGGCAGCTGCACTAACCCATTAGGCAGTGACGTGCGGACATCATGAAGGACCAAATGTCCTGTGGCTCACCTGAAGCTGGGCTTTCTGGGACCTGGGTGGTGTTACCTGGTCTCCTGGGCACCCCTCTCTCTGGAAAAGGGCAGGCATCTGGGCAGCAGGAGTATCTGAAGGAGAAAAAGCCATGAGAGAGCGACTCAGCTCTGGACAGCCCACTGAGAGGCCCACTCTTCCCCCCAGTAGAGGACTCCTGGACCCATGAGCAGGTACAGAATGCTGTTAAATACCTATCTCACATGTCCTCAATCTACTGGGGCCAGGAAAGGGGTAGTGGGACAGGGGGTGTAATGGGAGAGGAGCAAGCCACATATGGGTTATAGAATGGATGGAGAGGACAGAGAGCTAAGGGCCAGGACAGAAAGAGTTTCACATGAGAGGACAGATGTGAAAAGACAACACGACAGGAGATGCAAGAAGTGTGGCATAAGGCTGGGGTCTTAAGGCCAGGCAGCAAGTACCGGATTGCCCAGCCAGGAAGTCACGTGCTTCTATTTCATAGGGAGGCTCCAGGTGGTCCCCCAGAGCAGAGCTGCTCCTGAGAGGTGAAGCAAGGGACCATATCTGTGCAGATCGCAGGGCTCCTGTACCCATCCAATGCACATCTGGGCTCTGGGCAGGGCCCGGGTCCTGGCAAGAAGAAAATGTTGTGAGAGGATCTTTCTGGGAATCAGAAAGCAAACTCAGAGAAGAGACCACACGACCAATCTCTAAAGGACAAAGGCCAAGGGATAGGTAAGCCAGGTCTTTTATTACTTCCAGGCAAGAAGAACACCCAGGGAGGTACCTCCAACCACCTCAGCCTCCTTGGGCTTTAATGAGGGCCCTGGGAGAGTCCAGGTAGAGACAGACTCCAGCTCAACACAAGGAAGCACAAGTTAAGTCAGTACAGCACTCTTGTCGGGCCTCATATGACACAGTGCCACCTTCCCATTATCCCTCAGCTCCCACCCCAGGCCTATAACTTAGAAATGAGAGAGAAGGAACTAGTTCTTCAGAATTAAACTCACAATGGTTCACAGTGAAGATATAGTCAAGATTTATCTACTGTCAAGTGCTCCTCTAGGCACTGATGTACAAAGTGAACTCAAAGAGGCAGGCTAGCTCCCAAGCTGTAAACTTGCTTTGAATAATAAAGAGGCAATGCTAATCATGAGAGTCAGCCATGGAACCACAGAAGAAAAAGTCTCCAGTGTAAAAAATGGCAGTGTCCATCTAAGTAGAGACCAACAAAGAGGAAGCGTTTGCCCTGAGACTTCAAATAACTCTGGTCTCTGAGGCAAGGCTGTCTCTCATATAGAGGTGAGTACAGGAAACTACAATTTGAGATTTTCTGGTCCTGTGACCGAGACACTCTCTATACCGATATGGACAAATCTTAGCCTGAGGCCATTAATCATCTGATACAGAGATACATACTAAAGACGATGAACTGATCACAGTAATTTATCTCCCATTTTTTATTCTTCTAATAAAGGGAGAATTTTAAAAAAATATATGGAAGCACAGCAAAACGAGTTGAAGGACAAACTTTCTTGGGCCCTGGTTTTTCACACTGTGATAATTTTGCTGAACCATAGAACAATTCTGTGACTTTACATGTATCTTAAAGCATTTCTCTCCATTTTGCAAATTTGGGGGGCTTTCTCCCAGTCCCCACTGTCTTCTAAGTACCTTTCAACCAGCTTTCTGCTCATGTGGCAATGTTTTCACAGGTTTTAAAAATTACATCTAGCTGTAAATGAGCTGAATATAACCAAGCCACGATTTTGTAACTACTGTGTACCTTATTTCCTTTTATAAATTAATCAGGTCCTTTTGAACATTTCATTGTTTTGGTAAAAATAACAAATACTCTTTTAAATTTTTTAAAATAGTACCCCATGTGGTGCAAAAATATTTTCTAACAGTTTTACCCTGTGTTTATTACCATGTCCTGATGTCTTACTTGATTTAATTTTTACAATAAAGTTTCAGGGACAAGTATGTCAAATTTGTTTCAGAAATCTTTTTTTCTTTTTTTTCCAGACGTAGTCTTTCATCAGGCTGGAGTGCAGTGGCATGATCTCAGCTCACTGCAACCTCTGCCTCCCAGGTTCAAGCAATTCTCCTGCCTCAGCCTCCCAAGTAGCTCGGACTACAGGTGCACACCACTACGCCCAGCTAATTTTTGTTATTTTTAGTAGAGATGGGTTTTCACCATGTTGGTCAGGATGGTCTTGATCTCTTGACCTCATGATCTGCCTGCCTCAGCCTCCCAAAGTGCTAGGATTACAGGCGTGAGCCACCGTGCCCAGCCACAACTTTCATTTATACATGAATTATGTGTCCAGAATCATATATATATGTATATGTATGAATGTGTCTGTGTGTGTGTGTGTGTGTGTGTGTGTGTATATATATATATATTTTTTTTTTTTGAGACAGAGTGTCTTTCTGTTGCCCAGCCTAGACTGCACTGGTGCAATCTCAGCTCACTGCAGCCTCCACCTTCCAGGTTCAAGCAATTCTCCTGCCTCAGCCTCCTGAGTAACTGGGACTATAGGTGCATACCACCACACCTGGCTAATTTCTGCACTTTTAGTAGAAATGGAGTTTCACCATGTTGGCCAGGCTGGTCTCGAACTTCTTACCTCAAGTGATCCGCCTGCCGTGGCCTCCCAAAGTGCTAGCACTACAGGCGTTAGTCACTGCACCTGGCCAGAATCCTGTATTTTTATATAAATAAAATTTTAAAGAAGCCCTAAAAAACTGATAAATGTTTTTTTTCAAAAACTGAAACAATACAGGAAGCATCAGCTCCCCTGTGTGCAGCAGCAGGACAGGAAGAATGCACTTGAATTGACCGGCTGCCACTCAACTGCCAGGCCTGGGACTGCCAACTCTGCCAGGGCCAGGCATATGATAAGCACTTGAATATTTACTGAACAAATTCTCATGATTAGACCATTTCTGCATTTTCTTCTTAATGAAGAGAGGCTCTGAAAGGTACAACTATGTGGCCACAGATGTTGAGGTTGTGGAATGAAGTCTAAAATCGAGGTCTTCCTGCTTCTCAGCCCAGCACTGCCCCTCAGCACTCATGTCCATCTTCCCTGCCTCCCATCTCACACACATAGAAAAGATCCTCAAAAGCTTACTGAGAAGGGCTGGGCACAGTGGTTTATGCCTATAATCCCAGCATTTTGTGAGGCCAAGGCAGATGGATCACCGGAGGTCAGGAGTTCGAGACCAGCCTGGCCAAAATGGTAAAACCCCATCTCTACTAAAAATACAAACAAAATTAGCTGGGCATGGTGTGGTACACCTCACAAAAAAAAAAAAAAAAAAAAGAGGGCTTACTGAGAAGGAAGCTACATGGTGCCTGCAGAGCGCTCTTCTGAGTTTTAACATGTACTCTTCCCACTGAGAAGCCAAGAGCCCTAACCCTAAGTGCTATTCCAACACCCGTCACTTTACAGGGCTACAGTTAGTCTCAAGTCAAATTAGATAATACGTGGAGATGGACTTTGTATACTGTAAGCCACTGTGTCCAAAGACTAGTTACTGGGCTTTTTTTTTTTTGAGACAGGGTCTTGCTGTGTCATCCAGGCTGGAGTGCAGTGGTGCAATAACGACTCACTGCAGCCTTGACCTATCTGGGTTCAAATGATCCTCCCACCTCAGTCCCCCAAGTAGCTGGGACTACAGTCACATGCCACCATTTCAGCTAATTTTTGTAGAAACAGGGTTTTGCCGTGTTGCCCAGGCTGGTCACGAATTCCTGCACTCAAGCAATCCGCCTACCTTGGACTCTAAAGTGCTTAGATTACAGGTGTGAGCCAACATGCCTGGCCTAATTTTTAAATTATGTATAGAGACAGTGTGTGGGGGGGCGGTCTCCCTATGTTGTCCAGGCTGGCTTGAACTCCTGGCCTCAAGGAATTCTCCCACCTCAGCCTCCTAAAGTGCTGGGATGACATGTGTCAGCCACTGCACCCAGAAGTTAGCATTATTTATGGAGACTTGCTGACCCTATCTAGAGCTGATATTCCTCTGGGAAGCTAGGAAAGGATACCTGCTAAAGGGTCCATGGCTCAGGGTCCTGTTCTCAGCTGCTCAGGTACCATGGGAAGAAGGGAAGGCCTCCCTGCACTCCTCTATATTGACAGTTCAGAGGGCCACACCCATCCCCAGACAAGCTGGCTCACCAGTAGGAAGAGTTCCCTGGGCACCACACACTTGCTCACACTCACCCTCCATGATGTCCCATCAAGGTCCCTCTGCAGCTCCTCCAGCAAGGCCACGGCCTCCTCGCCACTCTCAGGATTATGGAGCTGCACCCAAACCCGGAGCTCCCCAGGCAGGATGCTCAGGAACTGCTCCAGCACCAGCAGCTCTAGGATCTGTGCCTTGGAGAGAACGTCAGGCCTCAGCCACCAGCGACAGAGTTCCCGGAGCCGGCTCAGAGTTTCCAGGGGCCCCGAAGACTCATGGTAGCGAAGCTGTCTGAAGAGCTGGCGGAACAGCTCCTGGCCAGGGCGGTTGAGCGTCTGTGGCCTGGCAGCCTGCACTGGAGTATAGCTTTCATCCTCTTCTTCCTTCTTTATTGTCTGAAGCCGCCCTCGCTCCCTCGAAGACTGGGCCTGGGCTGGATAGACAGCATGCCACCTGCCTGGAGGCATCACTCCTGTTCGGGGACTAACCAGAAGAGCGCGAGCTAAGTCCACCTTAGACGTGGGTCCTCAGAAGTATCTTCTCAGCACTGCAGTCAACAATGCCATTTGCTGGGACATCAGAAGTCATCGGCAAGTGACTGAAATAACCAGCATTTCTGTGCACGAGGGGATGAGAGAATAAAGTCCATTATACATGGTGCAGTTGGATTCTGCTGGTTGGGATCATCTTTGTATGTACAAGAAGAGCTTTTCCACAGATATATATGCCAGTATCAAGTAGACCAGAGCTAGGTTGTTCCCCACTGGAGTAAGCTAAGAAAATATCCCACAATAAAACATATGCTGAACTTACACATTAAAACTTTGTAAAAAACACAAAAGGATGATGAAAAAAGTCAGAGAAGATCTAAACAAATCAACAGACATACCATATGCATGTACAGGAAGATGTGACAGTAAAGATGTAAATTCTCTCCAAATTGATCTATAGGTCTAATGCAATTCCTACCAAAATCTCAACAAGATTTTTTGTAGATATAGACAAACTTATGTGGAAAGGCAATGGAATTAGAATAGCTAAAATTACGATAGGTCAGGCGTGGTGGGTAACACCTATAATGCTAGCACTTTGGGAGGCAGAGGTGAGCCGACAGCCTGAGCTCAGGAGTTCGAGACCAGCCTGGGCAACATAGCGAAACCCCGTCTCTACTAAACATACAAAAAATTAGCCAGGCATGGCGGTGCGTGCCTGGAATCCCAGCTACTAGGGAGGCTGAGGCAGAAGAATCACTTGAACTTGGGAGGCAGAGGTTGCAGTGATCCAAGATCGTGCCACTGCACTCCAGCCTAGGCAACAGAGCAAGAGTGTCTCAAAACAAGCAAGCAAACAAACAAAACCAAAAAACAATTATGACAAAGAAGAATAAATTGGGAGGGATCGGTCTGAAAACAATCTACCTGATTTCAAGACTTAGACCTACATCAATCAATTCTATGTAGTATTGGTGGAGGAAGAGGCACTTAGGTCAATGGAATAAAATAGAAAAATCAGAAACAGAACCACAAAAGAATGCCCAACTGATTTTTTAAATATCAAGTGCGATTTTGCTACTATATTTTAAAATATCTCAAATGAGCAATTCAAAAACCAACAAAAAAAATCCTGAGAATCCCCTAGTTGATTTTATGACCCAACAATGAGTTACAAATTATAATTTGAAAACTACTAATCCAGCTTGCCACTCAACTCTTGTATTTATTTTTATAATTCATCATAAAATGTGGTGTCCAAGGGTTCAAGCCACTTTCAGGAGGTAGCACTTCGTGAGGCCGAAAGGGGTGGACTGCTTGAGGTCAGGAGTTTGAGACCAGCCTGGCCAACATGGCGAAACTCCAGGTCTACAAAAAATACAAAAAATTAGCTGGCCATGGTGGCATGTGCCTGTAATCCCAGCCATTCGGGAAGCTGAGGCACGAGAATTGCTTGAGCCTGGGAGGCAGAGGTTTGCAGTGAGCCAAGATCGTGGCACTCCACTCTGCACTCCAGCCTAGGCAACAGAGCGAGACTCCATCTCAAAAAAGAGACTATCTGGAGTATATTTTGGGCTCTGAAGGAATGTTTGTTTCTTCATACCTGGGGAAAGAGCTTGTGCTACGAATCACATCACTATGTAGAGGAGTCCACACCTGCGATACACAAAACTGATTCTTTTTTTTCTTTTTTTTAAAGACAGGGTCTCTTTCTGCTGCCCAGGCTGGAGTGCAGTGGTGTGATCATGGCTCACTGCAGCTTCAAACTCCTGGGCTCAAGCAATCCTCTTGCTTCAGCCTCCATAGTAGCTGAGACTACAGGCATGTGACACCACAGATAATTTAAAAATTATTTTTAGAGATGGGGCCTATGTTACCTCAAATTCCTGGTCTCAAGTGATCGATCCTCCCACACCAGCCTCCTAAGTAGCTGGGATTACAGGCATGAGCCACTAAGCTTGACCTCCAATCAATTTTTGATAAAGATGTAAAAGCAGTTCAAAAGAGGAAGGGTAGTCTTCTCACCAAATGCTGGAGCAATTGGACATCCACAGGCAAAATAAGGAAAACTGACCAAAACCTTGCCTCTTGTACACTTGAATTCAAATGGATCAGACCTGGCCGGGCGTGGTGGCTTACGCCTGTAATCCTAACACCTTGGGAGGCCTAGGCGGGTGGATCACGAGGTCAGAAGTTCGAGACCAGCCTGACCAACATGGTGAAACGCCGTCTCTACTAAAAATACAAAAAATACAAAAAAAAATAGCTGGGCGTGATGGCATGCACCTGTAATTCCAGGTACTCAGGAGGCTGAGGCAGGAGAATCGCTTGAACCTGGGTGGTGGAGGTTGCAGTGAGCCAAGATCGTACCACTGTACTCCAGCCTGGGCGACAGAGTGAGACTTCTAAAAAAAAAAGGATCAGATTTAAAGTTAAGCCATAAAACTATACAACTTTTAGAAAACAACCCAGGAGGCTAGGCACAGTGGCTTACGCCTGTAATCCCACCATTTTGGGAGGCCAAGGCAGATGGATCACGAGGTCAAGAGATTGAGACCATCTTGGCCAACATGATGAACCCCATCTCCACTAAAAATACAAAAATTAGCTGGGCATGGTAGCACGTGCCTGTAGTCCCAGCTACTCAGGAGGCTGAGGCAGAAGAATCACTTGAATCCAGGAGGCGGAGGTTGCAGTGAGCCAAGATCATGCCATTGCACTCCAGGCTGGCAAAAGAGCGAGACTCATCTCAAAAAAAAGAACCCAGGAGAAAACCTTTAGGATCTAGGATGAGGCAAATAGTTCTTAGGCTTGTGTGATATTATGATACATATACACATTGGTTTTTATCCATGGTTCATGGCTCCTAACTCCCATAGCCCTTATTTCCTAAGTGATTAAAACAATAAGCATATCTTTTGTTGAATTATTTGGCCTTTGTCCTTGGTTCCTGAAGCAGCTTTGGAACTTCAGAGTGATAAAGGTAATACAGCCTTTTGTTATAATATTGGTGCGTTTTAGGCCTCAGAAGCAGGGCTCAAAAAATAGAACATCTCTCTCTCTGACCTTTTCTTGCCCTCCTTTCACCTGCTCCTTTTTCTCCCCAAGGCAGGCCATAGAAACTAAAAATACACAGTCATCTTCCCCCTTTTCCGTCTTTCTGTTGGCCGTAAATTCTCTGACCTATCATATCTGATTGTAGGTCATAGGACACCCATTTCGGGAGTCCTGCCTCATACTCAGTAAGTCAAAATGCTGCATAGAGAGGCCAAGAAGAATTTGAACTAACAGCCTGAGTGTCCCCACTTAGTCTATTAATATGAGATCCAACTCTTTTTGTCCAGTCATGTTTTACATGGTTGTCCATGCTTCAATCATGCTTATCCAATGAAGTATCCATAAAAGGTCCAAGAGGATGGGGTACAGAGAGCTATGGACAACTGCACTTGTGGAGGCTTGTAGGAAGGCGAACAAGAACTCATCCATGTGCCAGGATAGTGGCGCAACCCAACTCCACAGCAACAAAAGCTCCTGCACCCAGAACACTGCCAGACCTCCCCCTATGTATCTCTTCATCTAGTTGTTTATTGTATCCTTTAAAATATCCTTTATAATAAATTGATAAATGTGTTTCCCTGAGTTTTGTGAGCTGCTCTGTCAAATAAATTGAGCAACACAATCAGAAAATTAATCAACACAACAACAAAATAAAACACCCAGAAATAAAGCTAATAAAACATGTACAGGATCTTAAAAGAGAAACAAAAGGCATAATAGACCTGAATACATCTTAAGTATGGAAAGACAAATCTTTTCACAATGCCAATTCTTCCTAAGGTAATGTGTGGTTAATAAAATCCCAACCAAATTCCACTATTTCTTCTTAGGGCTTGATAAGCATATTTTAAAATTCAAGCAAATGAGTAAAAGGGCAAGAATAGCCACGATAACTTTTTAGAGGTGAAAATATATGTTCTACCTGACATTAAGGCTTACTACAAAGCTACATTAACAAAAACACTATTACTGAAGGAATATGCAAATAGTAGATAAAAGAAACAGTACATACAGAATCCTGACATGGGCTTAAGCATACATATACATTTGGTCTATGATAGAGGCAGCATTACAAATCAGTGGGAAAAATTAGACTATCTAATTAATTGCATTGGGACAACTGGCTAGCCAAATTAAAATAACGAAAAAAAAAAAACCACACACCAAAAAAATGAATTCTAGTTAAAGATTTATACTAAAAAGGCACTTTCTTCATGCCCCAGGAATTTTCCAAGACTCTCCTCTGAGAGCCAGGCATGGTGGCTTACACCTGTAATTCTAGCACTTTAGGAGGCCAATATGGGAGGATCACTTGAGCCCAGGAATTCAAGCCCAGCTTGGGCAACACAGCAAGATTCCGTTTCTATTAAAAAATGAAATAAAATAAGAATCTACCCTGGAAAAATAGATGCACGGTATACATAAGTGTACACTACAGCACTCTATAACATAATATTGAAAACAACCTACTTGCCCAACAATAGGCCTAAAGAAAAGTGAGCCAGGCGTGGTGGCTCACGCCTGTAATCCCAGCACTTTGGGAGTCCAAGGCGGGAGGATCACAAGGTCAGAAGATCAAGACCATCCTGGCTAATGTGGTGAAACTCCGTCTCTACTAAAAACACAAAAAATTAGCCAGGTGTAGTGACGGGCACCTGTAGTCCCAGCTACTTGGGAGGCTGAGGCAGGAGAATGGCGTGAACCTGGGAGGCGGAGCTTGCAGTCAGCCAAGACTGCGCCACTGCACTCCAGCCTAGGCGACAGAGCAAGACTCTGTCTCAAATAAATAAATAAATAAATAAATAAAAATTTAAAAAAGAAAAAATAAAAGTGAAACTGCCTTTGCAAAATTGTGACTGACACAGTGAAAGAGATCTAACTTAACTGATTCCATCTTGCTTCTAACCTCCAAGCTGTCTTTGTTCATTCTTGGGCACAGGCTGAACTAACTTTGGGAGAAACTTATAGTTTAAACAAAGACAATAACAGCCCTTTCCCAAAGCAGACCTCCTTCTTGCCTGGGGACTAGATTGCCTTTATAGAACATTAGCCACAAGATTAGAAATTATGGTTTAGGAGTCATGCAGCTGGAAGCTACAAGATTCTGACCCTCCCTAACTGCTCCTAAGATCAGTGCCTAAGATACCGTGCAGACCCTGCACTTGATGGATTAGCTGGCACAACCCAGATCAATAAACTGGCTCATCTGATCTTGCGGCCCCCACCCAGGAACTGACTCAGCACAAGAAGACAGCTGCAACTCCCTGTGATTTCGTCTCTGACCAATCAGCACTCCTAGCTCACTGGCTTCCCCCCATCTACCAAGTTATCCTTAAAAACTCTGCTCCCTGAATGTTTGGGGAGACTGATTTGAGTAATAAAAAAACTCTGGTCTCCCGCACAGCCAACTCTGTGTGAGTTACTTTCTCTATTGCAATTCCCCTGTCTTGATGAAACAGCTCTGTCTAGGCAGCAGGCAAAGTTTACTCCTTGGGCAGTTACAAATTTGGGGGCTTGTCCGGGACTGCCCTTGTGGCTACCTGCCCCTGGTTCAGTGGTCCCCCTCCAGCGATGGATCCAGAAGGCAGCCCAAGCAGCCACCTAGTTCTTTTGGAACCGGGGGCTGATTCTGGTACTCTCTCTACTGGTGGGGCACTGCCGACCCAATGTGCACAGATTTAATAGCAATGGAGAAACAGTCCTGCGGGGACATCCCTTAACTGTAGCCCTATCACAGGGTGTCTGTCTGTAGCCCCACTGCAGGGTGTCTGCATTGGTGAATATCCTAGGCATTGCCAATGCCTTCTTCCTTCTCCCAGCAGCTTCTGTAGCCCTATGGTGTGGTGTCTGTAGCCCCATTATGGGGTGTCTGTGTCTGTAGCACCATTGTGGGGTGTCTGTTTGGCTCCTGAGGGACTCTTTCTAACCAGTAGGAAGAGTCCTGGTTTGGAAGACTTCTAACTCAATGAGGAAGATTTAGAGGTTTCTCAGACCGAGAATAGGAGGATGGTTTAGTTAGGGATCTGATTTGGAAGGCCTTCTGTCTGCCTCACCTTTGCATGTGTTTGTTTATGTGGAAGCGATCTCAGAGGCATTCCTGATAGAAGTCCAGTAGGCCTAACTCAAAGAACGCTCCTTATTTGTCTGGTCCCATTCGATGAGCTCTAAAGGCGGCTCAACGCTCAACAGGTCTGTCTCTTGGGATGACTACCTGCTCTTCCCCTTGCCCAGAGACCCCATTGTGAATTACCATTCACAGGTTGTCCCTTCCCATCTGGAATGGATCAAAGACAACAGGGACCAATGGGAAGAAGTTTGAGCTCTGTCAGGTTGGCTTTGGGTGCTGAACAAGGTGACTAATGTTTGTTTTGTTATGGGTGTTTTGCTGGGATAGAAAACGTTAATTTGGTTCCCCATGCAGCCTGTTGGGCAAATTAAGAATCTTGCCTATGGTTCCATAAAACAGGAAAGAGTGATTTTCTTTTGTAAAGTGGCTTGAACCCCACAGCTATGGTACAGTGAGGAGGGTCATCAGAAGCTGTTCCATTCTTCTGGAAGCTGCAGAGAAAAGGAGCCCAGAAACCTGGTATGCCAGCAAAAAAGGGTAAGAAAGGCTTACCAGGCAAGTTTTTGGTCTCTCTTTCTCTTGTCTGGGTAAATGTCACTATTGGTTTCTCTGCAAGGGTTTAATAGAAACTAGTCTTAGGTGGCAGCAAATCTGGTGCACTTTGCGCTAAGAATTTGTCTTTCTGTGTTCTGTAATGGAGAAATGAGTATCACAGGATAGAATGTGGGTTTAGGACCCCTATAAGCCTGCTTTTCAAGCCAGCCTAGCAGGTTGGACAGTTACTTTTTGCTACAGGTCTCTGAAACCAATACCGTATGAAATCTGTCTTGTTTTCTGTCCTTAAGAGCTTAACCTTGTGACCACGTGGGGATACTTTCTCTTGGTTTTCACCATCCAGAGGACAGGAATTTTGAGGTTCATGTCATAGCCGTAAAAATTATCTTGAGTAGTTAAAAAACTTTGCAAGCTTGAAATTGGCTTCTCTAGGCTCCTTCTGGGAAGAACCATAGAAACTGCTCATTGCTCTAACTCAGCAGCTAAGGCTTTGCTTTTATGACAATGGCAGCCTGGGTTCTATTCTTGGCTTCCGGAATGATTCCTTTCTGGTATTTTATTTATGTAACTTTTCCATTTATTGAGGTTCCCCGCCCGCCCATGAATAGTTTCTGATTTCCTATCTTGAATTTTCCTTTCTCTAAACTACCCTGAGGGAGATTCTAAATCTTGGGGAAAAAAAAAGAAAGAAAAAAAAAAAGAAACTGCTTACCATCTCTTTGAGACACCCGTGTGTCCATGGCTAAGTTATAACCTTAGTGAAATCTGATTAATTTCATGTGGGAAGTTACCTGCAGTAAAATTCAAAAGCCAAAAATATTGGCCACTTGGTATGGCTAAAGTTGGGTAATAAAAAATATTTAAAGCATTTTTTTTAAGAGTGCTATGGTTAAAAGCTTAATTAAAAGTGGATAAACAAGCTATAGGTATATTTAAAAGGTCTCTTCTTTTTCTTCTTGGAACTT
This sequence comes from Chlorocebus sabaeus, assembly GCF_047675955.1. NCBI lineage: Eukaryota > Metazoa > Chordata > Mammalia > Primates > Cercopithecidae > Chlorocebus > Chlorocebus sabaeus. The sequence goes on along the minus strand of NC_132925.1, from coordinate 95,366,355 downwards.
GTTTTTCTGGAAAAAGGTTTTTTCTTCTCAGTCGACTGAATTATCTTTCTTCCTTTTGTGTGTGTGTGTGTGTGTGTGTGTGTGTGTGAGAGACGGAGTCCCACTCTGTCGCCCAAGCTGGGGTACAATGGCACAGTCTCAGCTCACTGCAACCTTTGCCTCCCAGGTTCAAGCAATTCTTCTGCCTCAGCCTCCCAAGTAGCTGGAATTACAGGCGCCTGCCACCACACCCGGCTAATTTTTGTATTTTTAGTAGAGACGGGGTTTCACCATGTTGGCTAGGCTGGTCTTGAACTCCTGACCTCAGGTGATCTGCCTGACTCAGCCTCTCAATGTGCTGGGATTACAGGTGTGAGCCACTGAGCCCAGCCTGTCTAGCCACTCTTAATGCACAGAAGAGAGGCCCTAAGATAACTTCTGGTAGCCTGCGACTCATTGGGAAAAACAGACGAGGCACCACAGACCCTGTTTTGGGGGAAACAAACAAACAAGCCACCTATGTTTTCCTCATGAAACCACAGGAATTAAAAGCTGATAGATCTCTTTCAAAATCAAAGGCTCTGTTCTGTTTTGCATTGTGTTATCTGACGTTTTTGAGTATTGGGGTATCAGAAATTACTTCGCATTATAAGAGAGTTTTGATGTGTAATAACTACGCATACTTTAAGGGACAGCTAAGAGTAACTACAGAGGGATACTTGATTCTGCACACTTGGATCAGAGAAGCATGCTCTTGCCCACCTGGAAGATAAGGAAACATCCCCACTGGGATGTTTGAGTGGGGGGAATGAGACTCCCATGAGAGATGGGCTGATTACAAAACGGGATAATTCGGTTTGGGTTGCCTTGCAATGAAATGCAGGGTAGATGCACTACACTGTCGACTGGTTACGGTAGCTCATGCCTATAATCCCAGCACTTTGGGAGGCTGAGGTGGGCGGATCACTTGAGGTCAGGAGTTCGAGACTAGCCTGGCCAATATGGTGAAACCTTGTCTCTACTAAAATGCAGAAATTAGCCAGGCATGGTGGTGCGTGCCTGTAGTCCCAGCTACTCGGGAGGCTTAGGCAGAAGAATCGCTTGAACCTGGGAAGCGGAGGTTGCAGTGAGCTGACATCATACCATTGCACTGCAGCTTGGATATTGCAGTGAGACTCCATCTCAAAAAAAAAAAAAAAAAGGCAGCAGCAGCACTGCACTGTCTTCTCTAGCATTTCCCTCCTTTTGGGGATCCAGGATCCAGTATAAAAAGGCACCCTTAATTTTGGGGATCTGTCTTTGCCTTCAGCTGCTTACTTGCTGCTTATGTGGCCCTAGAAACACATGTTTTCCTGGCCCTGTTCCTCCAAGGGCTCAACTCTGAAGCCAGTAATCCAACCAAGAAACTGGCAAATGAAAAATCTTACAAAGGCTGAATCTTCTGTGTGTTTCTATATGTTGTATGTTTATATACAAAAGAGCTCTGATTGGCTTAGGAAAGTAAGCGCTTAAATCAAATATTTTGTCAGAAAAATAGAAACTTTTAATGCCTTTTTGTTCACGTGACTTTAGTATTCTTTTGGAAATAAAGACAGTTTTAAAGATAAAATAAAACGTCTTGAAATGGAGACATTTGGTCTAAATTAAGATATCAGATTTGCCAAATGCTTTAAGGTCCAATTGTTTCTTTGACTTCTGAGAACTGTTCAATTTACCTATTTTGGAGCATTAGATTATAGACAAGGCCTTGGGACATATGGAGAGCCATGCGCATTAGCTATGCTAAAAAGAGTCAGACTTTATCATCATTTCTGTCTGATATCCTAGGCTCCACCCCAAATACATAATTAAAATCGCTTGCTTGGCTGGGCACAGTGGCTCACGCCTGTAATCCCAGCACTTTGGGAGGCCAACGTGGGCAGATCACGAGGTCAGGAGTTCGAGACCAGCCTGGCCAGCATGGTGAAACTCCGTCTCTACTGAAAAAAAAACAAAAAATGAGCTGGGCATGGTGGCATGCGCCTGTAGTCCTAGCTACTTGGGCAGCTGAGACAGCAGAATTGCTTGAATCCGGCAAGTGGAGGTTGCAGTGAGCCGAGATTGCACCATCGCACTCCAGCCTGGGCAACAGAACGAGACTGTCTCAAAAACAAAAAATCGCTTATCAGGTTTTCCACTGAAAATAAAATTTGCTAAGAGTTAACATTGTAACATTTAATTGAGACCACTGGAGAAACAGTTTTACATACAAGGTGTGTAGAAAATGTGTTTTTGGTAAAAGATTATAAGGCGGCATGGGAATATGGCTTTTGTTAAAGGGAATGTAATTTTGTCCATTTCAGAGGGTTTTAAGGATTGTCTTCACCTAAAAGAGGAATGGAACAAAACTGAAGGTTTAAGCGAAGTGAAAAGGGTTTGTGAAGGGTTGATCTTGTAAAAATTCTGTGGGTATAAACAAGTTGGCTAAGATTTAAAAGAAATTATTTAGCTTTTTTCCATAGGTTAAAATATTAAAATTATAGTGATGTGGGGCCAAAATCCGGGCCCATGTGTCCGAATAACAGGGTTTTCTTAGAAAATTTATCTGCTGTTTGATGGAAAATTGTAAAGGGGTCTAAAAAGTTTATGAAAATCTTATCTTATGGTCAAACTAATTAAAACTGGATAGAGATACAAACTTTTATTTAAAAAACTAGCTTTAGGCCGCGCACCGTGGCTCACGCCTGTAATCCCAGCACTTTGGGAGGCCAAGGCGGGAGGATTACCTGAGGTTGGTAGTTCAAGGCCAGCCTGGCCAACATGGTGAAACCCCCTCTCTACTAAAAATACAAGAAATTAGCTGGGTGCAGTGGCGCGCGCCTCTAATACCAGCTACTCTGGAGGCTGAGGAAGGCAAATCGCTTGAACCTGGGAGGCGGAGGTTGCAGTGAGTCGAGATCACGCCACAGCACTCCAGCCTGGGCTACAGAGCAAGACTTTGTCTCAAAAACAAACAAACAAACAAAAAAACCTAGCTTTAACATTAAAGATGCATTAATGCAAACATGAAATTTGGTTTTCTCTTTTGAAGATGATTTTTAAGTAATGTTAAAAGATAATAAAAGGGTTTTGTTTTCTCCTTTGGGTAAATGGCAGGGAAAAATAGGAGAGAAGAGAGATTCGGTTGGCCTCATGCTATGTTCATTGGGTCTTCTTTGGAAAGCTAAGTCTCCTCTATCAGAGTAAAGGATTTTCTTTTTAAAATTTTTTTTTTATGTTCATTGGGTCTTCTTTGGAAAGCTAAGTCTCCTCTATCAGAGTAAAGGATTTTCTTTTTAAAATTTTTTTTTGGAATTTTGGCCAAATGAATGATTTATGATGACCTGGGATTCTATTTTGTGATATCCAGTGTTTTAAACCTTTGCTACTTGACAAACTTTCCAAAATAGAATTATAAATTATGTCTCTTTCCAACCTAGAATTTTAGATATTCGGTCCTCTAAAGTCCAAAAATGGCATTTGGCTTCTTTGGTACAAAAATCATACAGGAAGCATTGTCAAATATAAAATGGTGTTTGGCTTTCTTTGGTCTAGATTTGTGCAAGTGTGTTATTAGTATATGTTCTGAAATTATATAAAACCCCTATAATACTAATATGACTTAGTATATGTTATCAGTAATAATTATAATTATGTTAACACACTGTATGCCATGGAGGTGGCAAATTTCCTTGTCAATCATGTCTTTAACTGTGGTTGCCTAAAATGTCTTTGTCATCCACAGACAATTGTCTCATTTTGGTCCTCTTTAAAAGATGGTTTTATAATCTGGTATAAAATTTAACAGGTGCTCTTAAATGCAGGATTCAGATTAATTAACTCTGGAGATTGTAGTATTAGAATAAACACTTTCAAATAGAAGAATGAATGGTGTTTGGTTTACTTTGGACTGTATTTGTTTAAACACGTTATCAGTATGTGTTCCAAAATTATGGGAAACTTCTATAATGCTGACATAATTTAGTGTACATCATTATAATTGTTTTGTAAAATTGTTGTACGCTACAGAAGTAACCAAAATTCCTAGTCAATTGTAGCTTTCATAGTGGCTATAGATTTTTGTCATCCACAGATATTTTGTCTTGCTTTGGTCCTTTTCAAAAGGCAGTTTATAATCAGATGTAGAACTCTAAGTGCCAGTCTCAGATAACTTTAAAAATTGTGCTATTGGAATAGAGAATAAAACAAGCTCCTAGGACTCTCATGGAAAGCTAATATGTTAAACACTGCTAAACCTTTTGTTTTCAGAGTTAAGATAACTTATTTCTTTAGAGCTATTTGCAACTTTTAACGAGTAAAATATTCTCCTGCGAACAAAATTTGGAGCATATTTGTTCCTTTCTACCTGATTTATCCAGAATTTGGAAACTATTTGTGAATATTCTCAATTAATGGCAGTACAGTTCATTGAGTAAGTGCAAGAAGAATCTGTTTCCTTTTGTATCAGGACACAGCTGGATAAATCATGCTTCCTTTAAAGAATCAAAGTTGACTTATAGAGCCAATTAAAGCCTGTTGGGGAATCTGGCCTCATACCTTGTCCACACAGTCTCTGTACAAGGTTCCTGACGACCTGTGGTAAGTAAAGAATCTCACTTTCTAACAGGCCCAGGAACCCCAAGTTACCCTGGGACCTGAAGAGGAGAGGAATTTGCCCAACTCACAGGTATTTGAGAGTACAAACCCATGGCTGGGCTCAGCTTTTAAAAAGTCTTAACTGAGATTCTGCATGGAACAGGGTTCTATCAAAGCCAACTTAAAAAGCCTAAGTGAAAAATAATTATTCTTGGGGCACTTTATGCAAACAATCAGGCCAAGCACAGTAAGACTAAAGTTTATTTTGTAAACAAATCAGTTCTGTCAAGATTTGTTTTTAATAAAAATGGGGACTGGAGAGAGAAAATTATGCTTCAAAAGAAAAACTATAGTACAGTGTTGTTAGCTGTTCTTGAAGTTTTTTCTTTGCAGTTTAAACTAAATTCTAAATTCTTTGTGGGTTAGAAGTTCCCAAACTAATACTTTCAAATCTTTGCTTTTAAAATTGGGAATTGTACTCCTCATCCTAGGACTCATTCTTTACCTTAGAGTAGGCTGTTTCACGTCAACACTGTAGTAAAATTACAAATGAAAATACTAGTGTTCTTGTCATGCAAGCCATGAACACCCAGCCAGGCCTGCAGGAGTACACTCAGACAGCTGCAAAGCAGTTCTACTCTTCTCATGTTGGGGTTCACTCCCATTCCCACTATGTCCCCTGTCAGCAGGAAGAAGCCAGAGCAATCAACGGTCTTTTCCCACCTTCATAACCTACACCTTATTAAGGTGTCATAAAACCCAAAGGGAGGCACTGAAACTGTCATTGCAAAATTATGACTGAGACAGTGAAAGAGATCTAACTTAACCAACTCTATCTTGCTTCTAACCTCCAAGCTGTCCTTGTTCATTCCTGGGCACAGGCTGAACTAACTTTGGGAGAAACTTATAGTTTATAGTTTAAATAAAGACAGTAACAGATCTTTCCCAAAGCAGACCTCCTTCTTGCCTGGGAACTAGATTGCCTTTATAGAACTAACATTAGCCACAAGATTAGAAATTACGGTTTAGGAGTCATGCAGCTGGAGGTTACAAGATTCTGACCCTCCCTAAACTGCTCCTACGATCAGTGCTTGAGATATTTTGCAGACCCTGCACTTGATGGATTAGCTGGCACAACCCAGATCAATAAACTGGCTCATCTGATCTTGTGGCCCCCACCCAGAAACTGACTCAGCACAAGAAAGACAGTTGTGACTCTCTCTGATTTAATCTCTGGCCAATCAGCACTCCTGGCTCACTGGCTTCCCCCAACCCACCAATTATCCTTAAAAACTGCTCTGCAAATGCTGGGGGAGACTGCTTTGAGTAATAATAAAACTCCAGTCTCCCACACAGCTGGCTGAATTACTCTTTCTCTATTGCATGAATTACTCTTTCTCTATTGCAATTCCCCTGTCTTGATGAATCAGCTCTGTCAAGGCAGCAGGCAAGGTGAACCTCTTGGGAGGTTATAAAAGTGAAGCATTTGGCCAGGTGCAGTGACTCATGCCTGTAATTCCAGTATTTTGGGAGGAGAGTGAGAGTCTGTCTCTTTAAAAAAAAAAAAAAAAAAAGGATTTTATAGGATGAAATACTCACACACCTAAAAGGAATGTACTAGAATTGTTATACATCAACATAACTGCTTCACCATAGGCCAGGTGATAAGGCTCTGTAGCTAAGGTTACAAGGCAACTAGGTGTCACCCAAGGAAGAGACAGTGTATGACTTGAGGTCACTCAGAAAAGACACCACCCCCACCTAGCTCAAGAGATACAATGTTTACTTATGGAGACAGAGAGTGCACAAGATCCAGCCACTTGCAATGTGTTGGTCCCTCATGGCCAGCAGAACCACTCAACAGTCTACACAGGTGGTGTGTGTATACACGCTTCATGTTGCAGAAGAAGGACCTTAAATCCCTCCTCTGTGGGGTCTGAAATGCAGAAAGCTAGGAGCATGAATGAGGACTACTGATTCATGCACTTAGAAACAGAACAAAGGAGGCCCGACACGGTGGCTCATGCCTGTAATCCCAGCACTTTGGGAGGCCAAGGTGGGCACATTACCTGAGGTCAGGAGTTTAAGACCAGCCTGGCAAACATGGTGAAACCCTATCTCTATTAAAAATACAAAAATTAGCCAGGCGTGGAGATGTATGGCTGTAATCCCAGCTACTCAGGAGGCTGAGGCAGGTGAAACACTTGAACCCAGGAGGTGGAGGTTGCAGTGAGCCAAGATCATGCCACTGCACACCAGCCTGGGTGACAGAGTAAAACTCCATCTCAAAAAAATAATAATAATAACAAAAACAATAACAAAAACAAAAATCAGAATAGAGGAGTACATCAAGTGCAGAAAAACAAGATAGTCCCTCACAAGATGTTAAACCCAGCAAAGGTTGTGAGGACTCTTTCACTCTTTCGTAAAGAAATGTTTTGGGCCCAAGGCCACTCTTTTTTCTCACTCTGTCATCCAGGCTGGAGTGCAGTAACACGACCATAGTTTACTGCAGCCTCAAACGCCTGGGCTCAAGTGATCCTCCCACCTCAACCTCCTGAATAGCTGAGACTACAGACATGTGCCACCCTCACCCTGGCTTTAACAGACAGGGTCTCACTATGTTGCCCAGGCCAGTCTCAAACTCCTGGCTTCAAGAGATCCTCCTGACTTGGCCTCCCAAAGCACTGGGATTACAGGCATGAGCCACAATGCCTGGCATCCAAGGACACTCCTACACAGCCAAGTAAGGAGAGAGAAACTGTGCATGACTGCTTTTCCCAACAATAACAAAAATACGTGCTAAGTTTAAAAGCACATCCTAAATACGAATTGTGAAAAAGAAAATGTACAATCGTGTGTGTATACACATGTATGTGAAATGTACCTATAACTACTCAAACAAATTCTAAAAGCCTGGAAGAATTTACAAAAACTCTTACTGGTGGTGGGGATAGGAAGGTAGAGAATTGCTTTTTTTTTTTTTTTTTTTTTTTGAGATGGAATCTTGCTCTGTGCCCCAGGCTGGAGTGCAGTGGCGCAATCTCAGCTCACTGCAAGCTCCGCCCCCCGGGTTCACGCCATTCTCCTGCCTCAGCCTCCCGAGTAGCTGGGACTACAGGCGCCCGCCACCATGCCCGGCTAGTTTTTTGTATTTTTTTAGTAGAGACGGGGTTTCACGGTGTTAGCCAGGATGGTCTCGATCTCCTGACCTTGTGATCCGCCCGTCTCAGCCTCCCAAAGTGCTGGGATTACAGGCTTGAGCCACCGCGCCCAGCCGAGAATTGCATTTAAAAGCAACTTTATATTTTTTTGTCTTCTATTTCCTAAAAGAAAAGTAAATTGAAAAGCAAGTATTAGAAAGCATAGTTATACTGTCATTTAAAATTTAAAGCAAATGAAAAGTAAAGCACAGTTTATGTATGCACATAAAAGCTCCTAAGCCTCACTACCAAAGTGTTTTTAGTCATGATTTCCTCTGGGAGGTGAGATGACAGGGCTCTCCTTCCTTATTTGCCTATATTGCCTAAATTGTTACCTATTACATTTATAAACAGCAAAGTGATCAATAATTCTGCTTAAGAAGCAAAGCAATTGAGTAGCAACTCATAGGACTGAAGATGGCAGAAGCACAGTGGAAGGGACACCACATTCTTGAGGGGGGACTTGAGCACAAACAACGGCTTCAGCTCAAGCAACTACAAAAGGAAGTTCTCCAGGTGAACAGATGTAAGGGTTAAAAAAACAGGCAAGTGAGATGGAGAACAAGAAGAGCAAAATGCTACCAAAACAAAACATGCAAAACAAAAAGGCAAAACAACAAAAAAACCTATCCAGAAAGAAAACAGAAACAAAGAAAAGTAGTAGCCAGCAACAATGGAAGAAAAAAAATAAAAGTTGAAGAAAAAGAGAAATACAGGTAGTGCTGCCATTAATGTTCCACAGACACAGGATCAGCTGACTCTGTACGAATCACCTGCATCCAGAATTTCTCCAATATGACTCTTGGTTCAGTCTGGAGAGCATTCTCATCAGTATCTTCTTGTCCCTAAAAGCTTCTTTATCTAGGAGTAAAAGTACCCAGACATTATTGGTGGAAAAGACCCATCAGTAACAGCCATCAATCTACTCCAGGCTCCAAAAATGCCCATAAATAGTCACTGAATTGACAAACTGAAGACTCACGAGACAAGAACTGGAGAGTCTACAAAAAGTGTGAGATGGACAACAGGTCTCAGAACTTGTTGCAAAGTGGTCCCACTACCCTATGCACAAAGTCACAGATGAAGGTCATATCCCCTGAAAATGTTGACCCCTTCCATCTCCCACCACTGTGAAGCAAATGTAAAAGGAGTGACACTCATGATATTAAAACAGAGCCACCACCTTCTACATTTGCTCTGAACTAATACCTATCCAATGTCCTCTGTGCTCAGCAAGTGCTGCTAATACTGTCAAAAGAAATGACAGTAAACTAAGATGTGAAGACTCATGCTAGAAGGCATGCAATCATCCTACAAAAACAAAGAAACTACAGTCCTACTCTAAGGGCCAAGGAGAGGCAAGAAAAGAGCTACATTAGGGATCACCCATGCTGAGGAAGCGGCTACAGTTCTGGCAGAGAACTGAGGCCTTGCTGTAAAAAAAGGGAGTGGAGAAAGAATAAGTATTCAAAGGAAAAAAAAGGGAAAATGAAAGAAGAGATAAAGTAAATAAATGAAGGCCTATAAAAGGAGACTCGAAGACTGAAAAGCAGTGGGAGCTTCAGGACCAAGAGGAGCAGGCTCCAGCCTCGGTGGGTTCCAGCAGCACAAAAGCGAAGGAGAAACACCTGATCAGGAGAAAGCTGAAAAACAGAAAAAGGAGAGAGACTTTCATGGCCAAACTTGCAGAACAGACAGAAAAGAAAGAAAACCAAAGTACGAAAAGAACCAAAATGCTGCTAAAGATGAAGATAAATCTGGCAATTAAGTTAAAGAGAAAGAAATTGAGGCCAGAGAGAAACACTTTTAAGAAATGTACCCCGTGAAAAATATCAACAGTACTGACCAAACTCAGGAAATTGACACCCACAGTCAAATCAGCTCCAAAAATAGGTCTCCAAGCAGGACTGTTCTGAAGCAGCTGCTACACAAATGTCCAGAAGGGTCAGTGACTTTTCCCCCGCCCCACACCAGCTAACTTCCAGATTTTTGGAAGGGGGCAGGGGAACAAGAGTTTCACTATATTGCCCAGGGTGGTCTTGAACGCCTGGGCTCACATGATTCTTCTGCCTCAGCCTCCTGAGTAGCTGGGATTATAGGTGCATGCCACCTTGCCTGGCAGTAATGTATTTGTAGAGAGGTGATGAGAAGTCTAACAGAAAAGTCAGGGCGAATGCCTGTGAATATAGTGAGGATTTCAGTTCTTGAGTCAAAGAAAGTTTAGCCCAGCCTCTGCAATCATGAACATGAATAAAGCTGAGACCTCATGGGCCTCTCAAACTCTGAAGGAAAGACCCAGAGCATAGTGAACATAGCTACCCCAGCAGATAGCTGAGCCTGCCAATGAAATTCAGGTATCTTAATGCCACAGGCTTCTCCCAAGTCCCAACTAGCTTTTGAGGATAGAAGAAAAGCTTCATTTATCTTCTTGCTGAGATTATATCACAATTACACTGAGGACTGGGAAGGAATCTGAGCTGGATCTTATTCTCAGGACTCTCCCCCCAAGAGCTTTATACCTTAACCCAGTTTCATTCCCACAAAAAAATGGCTTTGAAAAGAACAGAGAAACTTCAAACCAAGATCTTGATACTTTTCAAGGAGATTTTCTTCTGTTACGTTGTTTCTTCACCTCATGGCCAATGTAATTTCTTTGTTTTCCTTTTAATGTCCCCATGAGCTAGTCTCTTATTTTTGTGTTTTCCTACCAGTGTAAGTGTATAGAAGGTATATAAACTGATACTAAGCAAACAAGTTTCTAAGATAATCACAACTTAAGAAAAAATGCAGGCCGGGCGCAGTGGCTCATGCCTGTAATCCTGCACTTTGGGAGGCTGAGGCGAGATCACCTGAGGTCGGGAGTTCAAGACCAGCCTGACTAACATGGAGAAACCCTGTCTCTACTAAGAATACAAAAATTAGCGGGCGTGGTGCTGCATGCCTGTAATCCCAGCTACTCAGGAGGCTGAGGCAGGAGAATCGCTTGAACCCAGGAGGTAGAGGTTACGGTGAGCCAAGATTATGCCATTGCACTCCAGCCTGGGCAACGAGAGCGAAACTCCATCTCAAAAAATAAAAATAAAAAATAAAAAATAATGCTTTCAGTACATATTTAAAGCCTTAAAATAATATTTATATTCATTTACCAATTAAGAAATAAACTCATAATGGGAGTGCCCAAAATTTGATTTCTAAATACTATACTATTCTCCAATTAAAACAAACAACAACAACAACAAACAGGGATCCTTGGAGAATTGACTGATGCCAGGCCGGAGAGCAAAATATAAGGGTTTTGGGTACCAGAAAACAAAAACTAGGGAAGGACTGGAAAAAAAAAATTCGGGCAAAGGGACACAGCTCCCAATAGTCAAAGAGCTACAATAAGTTCAGCAATAAAGTAACAATAGTATTGCATTCTAGGGCAATGAATAAAATAAGTACCCAAAGCACAAAATAATATAACTGATTGAATAAATAAATAAGAGGGGAGAAGGGATAGCTCTTCCTCACAAAGTATTCCAATGAATACTTTGAATGAATGAGAATCATATGTAAGTATCCAATGAATGCTTAGAAGGAATGAAGGAAAGAGAAAGTCAAATCCCAACACCACAGCAGTCATTGCTGTAGGCAAGATCAATCAATCAATGCTACTTAGACCAAAGTTCAAAGAGAAACTATCTCATTTGCAAAGCAGTAAACTATCTTCCCCCAAATAATTACCGATGACTAGGAGAAAGACAGTAAGGTTCGAGTGGTAAAACTTGACAGAAAACTTGAGATGCAACCAAATTGAGGGACTTTATAAAAATACAAATACAAGGCTGGGCGCGGTGGCTAAGGCCTGTAATCCTAGCACTTTGCGAGGTCGAGGTGAGCGGATCACCTGAGGTCGGGAGTTTGAGACTAGCCTGACCAACACAGTGAAACCCTGCTTCTACTAAAATTACAAAATTAGCTGGCGTGGTGGCGCATGCCTGTAATCCCAGCTACTCTCCTGCCCAGAGGCTGAGGCAGGAGAATCACTTGAACCTGGGAGGTGGAGATTGCGGTGAGCCAAGATCGCGCCATTGCACTCCCACCCGAAACTCCGTTTCAAAAAAACCAAATATAAAACACTTCTTCAAAAGTGTTTTGAAAGACTAAGTAACTGTCACAGATTGAAGCAGACCAAGTAAACATGACAACTAAATGTAATGAGGAATTCTAGTCTGGATCCTACAATGGAAAAAGAACGTTAAAAAAAAGAAAAAAGATAAACTTTTAAAAGCCTGCAGTTTAATTAATAGTACTGTACCAACGTACATTTTTTAATTTTGATGAACATGCTATGGTAACCCAAGATAGCAACTTTAGACAAACTAGGTAAAAGGTGTAAGAGAACTCTAAAATGTTTGCAACCCTTTGTAAGTCTACAATTATTCCAAATAAAAAGTTTGTCGGCCAAGCACGGTGGCTTACCCCTGTAATTCTACCACTTTGGGAGGCCACGGCAGGTGGATCACCTGAGGTCAGGAGTTCAAAAGTAAAAATATGAAAATTAGCTGGGCGTGGTGTCGCATGCCTGTAATCCCAGCTACTCGGGAGGCCTCGTGAGGCTGACGCCGGATAATTGTTTGAACCCGTGGGGGCGGCGGGGGGGGGGGGCGGCGGGGGTGGCCGAGGTTGCAGTGAGCTGAGATCGCGCCAGCCTGGGCGAAGAGCGCTAACTCTGTTTCAAAAAAGTTTGTCTTATCTTAGATTGCAAAGTTCCAGTCATTCAGTCATCATTTTTATCTGATTTATTTCCATTTTAGGTATTACAGGTTTTGTTTTGGTTTTTTTGAGATGGGGTTTCACTCTTGTTGCCCAGGCTAGCGTAGGATGGCGCGACCTCCGCTCGCTGCAACCTCCGCCTACTGGATTCAAGCAATTCTCCTGCCTCGGCCTCCTGAGTAGCTGGGATTACAGGTGCCCGCAACCATGCCCAGCTCATTTTTTGTATTTTTAGTAGAGATGGGGGTTTCACCATGTTGGCCAGGCTGGTCTTGAACTCCTGACCTCAGGTGATCCACCCGCCTCGGCCTCCGAAAGTGCTGGGATTACAGGCATGAGCCACTACGCACGGCCAGGTATTAAAGATTAGCTTAGCAAGTGGCTCCTAAAAATCGAGGACATTTAATACTGTCGATTTGTATCTACCAATTTGGATTCCTTCTTTCATTAATTTGGCATATATTTATTGAGAACCTACTACATGTTCCAGTGCTGCCTTGAGGCGCCTATGAGGAGACAGATACGTGGTATGCTAAACAGTGACAAGTGATACATGGTAAAATAAAACAAGAGCTGGATACGGTGGTTCACACCTGTAATCCCAGCATTCTGGGAGGCTCAGGCAGATCTCCTGAGGTCGGGAGTTCAAGACCAGCCTGACTAATATGGTGAAACCCCGTCTTTACTAAAAATACAAAAATTAGCCGGGCATGGTGGCACACGCCTGTAATTCCAGCTACTCGGGAGGCTAAGGCAGGAGAATCATTTGAACCCGGGAGGCGGAGGCTGCAGTGAGCGGAGATTGTGCCACTGCACTCCAGCCTGGGCAACAAAAGTGAAACTCCGTCTCAAAAATAAATAAAATAAAATAAAATAAAATAAACAAGAAAAAAAGAAATTTAAGATTAGGAAGGAAAAAAATAAATTCATAAATTCAATCTTACAGAACACCTAACGATTCACCTGAGAATCACAGAAATGTACTTTCACATTGTTTCTAATACAAAATATTGAAAATTGCAAAATATAGTGTTATGTTTTACTATAGCTTACTCTCTGACATCGTAGACTGCATATGCACTAATTCTTCCGGGACACCAGAAGTCACATAAAACCTACTGGTGGAATACTTGCCATTTTTCATGCTTTTTGTCAGTTTCCTTTTTAAGTGCATACTGAGGTTTATCTTCAAAACATTCTCATCTTTTCGGCTTACAGTGAGACTTTTTCTTTTTTTCCCCTAACCAAAATGTGTCTGCCTTTCATTAAGATAACATAAAAGAGCAGCCTAATTCTTTGGTCCCTGAATATGCACACACATGCATGCACACACACATGCAGACACACACAACACATGGAGGCTCTCTGAAACTGCTTAATCAAATTACTGCTCAAACCACTCCCTGGCACTTCCTCGCAAAACAACCAACCTAATGCTGAGTTTTTAGTTTTGCACTGAAAGCAGTTTGAAACAGAATAACATTCTTTCCTGGCCACCACTTATAAATTCGGAAGGAGACAATTCTCTCATCTCTTAGGCCTGTGCAAGTCTGAGGGTGCTACAATCGCTGTAGGTTAGAGCTCTGCCTTTGTTTAAAAACTGCATTTTATATACCAGTTATTTCATTGTGAAAGATAATCACCCTCACAAACAAGATTTTGCTATTTTTCTGCACAAATGTCACTTCACTATTTAGAGCTTCATGTAAATGTGTCTTACAGAAAATAAACTGCCAACATGATTTCTTAATTATCCTCGCAAAAAAAAAAAAAAAAAAAAATGTTTTAGTGGTGTCATAATGCCAGCACTAATTTTAGCCAAAATACCAACAAATGCATTCTACAAATTCAGGAGATTATGATTTTTAAAAAGCAGTAGTATGGATGTACATAATGTCAGTGAATTATACACTTCCAAATGGTTAAATGGTAAACGTTTATGTATTGTATGGCAAATGTTATGTGTATTTTGGCATAATACTGTTTCCTCACAATAATACTAACAAGTTTTTTAAAAAGCAATAGCACGCTCTCATTTCATAATATATATTTATGGATGTCAGTGTGCAGAATTATGCACAGATATTTTAAATGTCAGGAGGCCTGGAGACAGATTTCAGGATTGCGGCTACTTTTACTTTTCTTCTACTTTCCCGTGTTATCTAATTGTCTCTGATAAATACGCTTTATTTGCATAATTGGATGAAATGAGAATGCCCGGAGAATCCAGATTCTCTACCCCGGACGCCCGGGAGGCAAAGAGGTTCTCTATACGCCCTCAGCGTGGCGGGGGCGGGATCCACCGCCAGACCCCAGCCACAGGCGCAGCCTCCAGGCTGGGCCCCGTCCGCCGCCCGAGCAGGCCCGAGGATGCCGCGGCCTTCGGGGAGCCCTGCGCCCGCAATGCCGCCACCCCCACCCCCGCCCCCCGCCAGGCCTCTCACCGACTCTCGCAGCCGAGCGACAATCGGTCCACCCGCCGCCACCGCAGCACCGGTCCCGCGCCTACCTCCCGGCGGCTCGAGTCGCGCACGCGCGTCACCGCCCCAGGCCCTCCGCGGCCTCTCTAGGAAACTGGGAGGCCCAACGTCTCTGCTTCTCTCCGGTTCCAGTGCAGCGGGCGGCGGGGTTTGCCCAACATCTCCCACCTCACTCCGCTGGACTTCCCTTCCACGCTCCGTGGACTTCCCTTCCACGCTTGGATGCCCAGCCGCGCCTGTTTTCTTACATCCCTCCTGTCGTGTCTGCGGGACTGCCCTGAAGGCCTCTTTCCCTCCAGGGAAGAAAGGGATCCAAAGCTAGGAGTGAAAATAGAGCCAGCAATATCTAGCAGACTGGTTCTGGCCAGGAGAAGGGGTTAAGGGAGCCGCTCATTCTTCGCCTGGGTACCCTTCAAAGAGGGGACCCAGATCCTACGGGAAGCTAGGTGCCACAACTCCTGCCTTTCCAAGACGAGCTCATCCCCATCATCACCATACGCAGGAATACCTGTTCATAACCAGCCCAGATGTGCACCATACTTTAGCTTCCCACGGCCTTCACTTGTTTTCTCCTGTGGGTGAATTCTAACTATGCTCACCTGGTGAGTGAACAATGATGCCATTGCCCAATAATATGTAGAATCTGGGAGGAGTAGGTTGGGAGGGTGGAGGGGCTGCTTGAAGAGGAGGTGAAGCAACATGGAAGGGTTGCCCACCCCCTGTAGGAGCAAATGTCACCTATTGCCGGTGCCAGAGAACCTTGAGGGTGCAGAGCCAAAGCCATAAGGCCATATGCTGCCATTGGAGGGCATGCTGCAAGCTGCTGTCCTGGTAGTCCTCTGGCCTATGCTTCCTAGTGGTAGGCTGCAACATGTTGCTAATTGATCTTTCAGATGGGCATTGATGATGCCCATCTGTGCCCTGAGGCTTTGCTTTACTCATCTGGTCTACCCCTTTTTAATGCTCCAGTCACCAAAGATGGAAACAGAGAATAGATCCTGAACACCAGGGAGATGGTGGTGAGGTGATAGAGAAACAGATGACACATTCAAACAAGGTAAGTGGGGAGAGTTCACAAGGGGCGACGTACACAAAGTGGACAGGGTTAAGGAAATGCAACACGGGGTGGTGCAGAATCCCATGGCTAGCAACATTTAGAAGCTATTCTCACCCCTAGGAGCAGGCTACTTGAGAGAACCTGTGGCTTTCAGTTGAGGGCTACATCCAATCCATAGTCCAGCACAAAGGAAGCTGGGATAATAAATAACCTGAACCCAGCTCTCTTCTGATCTCCTGCCAGGACTTCCCATTGGCCCAACCCAACTGGAAGCCAGAGGGCAATCCAGGAAACTCAGTCTCCCAAGTGTCACAGCAGGGTTGAGGACTGAGACTGAATATGGAGGGGCGATTGGAAAATATCCAACACATGCAAAAAGTAAAATAGAAACTGCTTGTCAATGCCTAATTTGTCCATTAATTTCCACTCGATATAATGTTCTTGAGTGATTCAGAACCACCCATAGTGGTGAGAAGAGTTTTCAAGTTATGTTTCAGAACAAAATTTTCCCATCATAGAAGAGTTTGAGCAGGTTCTGTGTGTTTGGGATGTACTTACTGGATGTTTTTCAACGTGATAGGTGGTTAGCATGGATAGCACCCACATTTAGTGTGATCAAACAGATCAACCAGATTGGCTTCACTAGCACTTGCCAAGTTCGGGGAGCAGCCACTGGGACTGCAGCTCTGATTTTAAGACCTACACAGCTTCTTGAATCTCAGAGTTCTGCTAATACCTGATTTCTCCGAGTGTCACACCACTCGAGCCTATAACCATGAGGTTTCTTCACTTTTCTAGTAGGAGGCATATTCTTGCTAGCTGTACTTCCTAAGCACTATATACTCTCTTTCAGATCAGGGCAGTTTGCTTAGTAAAAGCCCTAGGTAAGATTCTCAAATTCTCATGTGCATATGAATACAAATCACTTGGGATCTGGTTAAACCGTAGATTCAAATTCAAGAGGTCTGGGGACGGACCAACGAATACTTTTAACAAACTTCCAGGTGTACCCATGTTGCAGTTCCTGGACTACACTTGGAGCAGCAAAGAACTGTGCGTGTAAATCAGTGGTTCTTAACTTTGCTGCAGATTAGAATCCTCCTTAGAGCTTTTAAAAAGTCCATACCTCATATCAATTCAACCCAAATCTTTGTGGGTGAGACAGTGACAAGCCTAGATTTTTAAATCTCCAGATGATTCCAACATTTGAGAACCTGGGAGTAGATTATCCTTTTACCCTGATTCCTTGCTACATGTAAAAACCACATGCTAAAGGATTGTATGTTCATTTGCTTCTTTGTTTTGGAATTTAAAGTGCATCAGGATTCTGCCTTTCAAATAGAAGGGGGAAATTTCCTCCTTAATTTTTTTCTTCTTATTTTGAAATGGGGAAGAAAAAATTGGGGTGTTGAGATGGGGATCTGGAATGTGACTTGAGAAAAGAGACAAGATGTTAACACTGAGAATCAGCTGTGGGCAAACAAATTGGCCTGGTAGGATTTTCACTCCTTTTCTGGCCTCAAATTCAGCCCCTTCTCTGTAGTTTGAGGGAGGGCGGTTGAAATATTAGGATGAAAATAAAATAGGGCAATGTATCTGAGGATGGTAATTACTGTGATCCATTGGAATAGGGTACTTTCCTAAAAGAAAAACACAGAACAAATGTTTAAACAGTTAAATTATGTGTAATTGTGGCCATTTGAAATATATTACATATTATGTTACATCGTATTGTTGTGCCCAGTCCGTTTATTCCCCGGAGAAGACCACCAGAGTCCAGAGTCGAAGCTAAGCAGCAAGGATCTTTATTACAGGTTCGAACCCGGAACTCCCACTCACTCTCAGCATGAGAGGGTCCAGAGAGAGAGAGAGAGTTCCCTCCCAGAGTTTTACACAGTGTTAGATAGTCTAAGAAAAGTGGTCATTGAATCATTATACAGATCAGATGTATGATTGGCTGGTATTCAAACAAGGCGATTTGGCTAGTTATGATTGGTTCCCGCCATTTCGGGTATTTCAATTCAACATTTGAGATGGAAGAGCAGTTTCTATACAAAGGCAGTTAATCATATTGCGTCAGGTTGCACAACCAGTTTATGGCAGCAGGGGTTTATCTTACTTAAACATGTCTTGTGACCTAACCCCCGGGAAGAAAAACAGGTACTCACAGAACTTTTGAAACCTCTGGTACGTGCAGAGATAAGAAAGCAGAAGCAGAACAAAGGGTGTAACCATAGGGAGCAAGGGGGTAGGTAAGTCTTTCTGTTTTTGTGTCCTTTCATTTCCCCCTCTCATAAGTAACTGGACATCCAATCTTGGATTTTCAGAGTTTTATAATGTAGTTTCTCCTTCTGGGTGCAGGAGAGGCTGGTGATGGCTACAGAGGACCATTAGTTGGATGGTATCAAATCTTTCTCTGACAAATTGTAAAATCTTATTTATTATACAGGGGCCTATAGTGAATAGAAGCAGTAAAGACATTAGGGGGCCTAAGAGAGGAGGTAAAAGGGAAAACATTGATGAAGTCCACCAATTATTAGCAGCTGTAGTAAATTGCTGCTTTTTCATTTCTAAGCTTAGTTTATGCAGACGTTGGACTCTTTCTTCAACTAACCCTGATTCATTTATATAGAAACAGCATTCTTCTTGGAGGAACATACAGGTCCCTCCTCTTTCTGCGGTGAGCAGATCTAGGGCTCTTCTATTCTGTAGGGTTACCTGGGCCAGGGAAGTGAGTTGTCTCTGGAGAGATGCAAGTGACTCGGCTGATGCTTCCATTGCCATGGAAAACTGTTGGAGTAACTTATCGCTCTCTATCATGGAGTGTTGTAGTGCCCCTCCTGCTAGCCCTGCTGCAACAATAGAGGTGGTTAAGGATATACCGGCAATTAGTGGTAAAAAAAACTGCCCGTCTATGTCGCGTAGTTTCAGTTGGGGTTGTCCCTGCCCAGCCTAAGAACTCCGCCGGGGTCAGTAGGGTCAGTCGGGGAACTAATGTAACAGGGATACACAACTGTCCATCAGAGACGCTTTTGGACAGAATTTTTAACAAAGTCATATTACACCAGAAGAACGCACCAGGGGGAGCATATATGGGGCTATTAGGGTATATAGCCGATTGGTTACAGAGGCTGTTGCTAGATGCCGAATAACAGTAGGGGTATTTCTCTTGGTATGGGTCACGGTACAGGGCCACATCAGGTATTGTGACTGTTGACGAATTAAAACCCGTATAGTTTGTGGGAGGGGAGGATAGGGGAACAGCGGTTAATGGCGGTTTTCCTAGGGTTGCACACATAAAGCAAGAGGACAGGTTGCCTAAACCGGTGAGGTTGGCGAATGCTAGCCCTTCCTGTAGTAGGGTCAGCCAAGAGAAGGGCCGTAAGTCTTGTGATAGCTTGGTTTCTTGCCTGTGGATTTGTGTATGGATTAGGGGTTGAATCTGGACTAAACTTCTCCACAGATATAAGTGGCTACTGGGCCAGGTACTAGTTGATGAATAATATACTCCTCCATGTTGTGGGGTTGTCCACCGAGAGTCCCATGGGTCTCTAATTATTCAAGTGTAAGTGACGGGAGACTCAGTTTGGTAAAAATACCACCCCTGTTGTTCTCTCCAGTATCGGACAGAGTGCATTTTACAGTAGCTATAAGGACAACCTGCACTCTGGTGCCACCAATAATTTTTACAATTATATTCAGTCTGGTCATATTCAAAGCAGATCATAGGTATTGCTGGCTGGGCAATTTGGAACTTAGTGAAATTGAGGTAAACTATAGTATTACACCCTGAGGGGGGGCAATCTGCACTAGCCAGCAGTTTACCCGCTTGGGGGTTTCTCCAGGATGAGTTTTGTTTTCATAGAGCCAGAACCTCCAAACATAGGGGTTAGACGGCGCAGCAGTGAGGAAAGTCAGATGCATAAGGCATAAAAGCATACGTGAGCTAAACATGGGTACGGCCATGGGGATGTCGGCGCAGGGTTAGCTTTAAGGGATTGTTCTTAGCTTTGTCTACAGTCCATGTAACCGGTGCTCCAGACGGCTCGAGAAGGTCGGATGATGGGTCCACTGGCTTGACATGTGTATAGTGGATCCACGAAGCGATGCCTTCTACCTTGAGAGCGGTGGGAGTACTTAGGAGTACTTGCAGTGGTCCTTTCCACCTGGGTTGGAGAGTTTCTTGCCGGTGGCGCTTGACTAGGACCCAGTCTCCTGGCTGGAACGGATGGGGCGTCGGCGGAGGTCCTGTTTCGTACAGTTCTCGTAGTCTGGGCCAAATTTCCTGGTGAATTTTTTGTAAGGCTTGTAAGGAGAACAAGAGCTCAGAGACATTTTCAGTTTCAGGTTTAAGTAGGTCATCTTTTAGACTGGGGACCAGGGGTGGGGGTCTGCCATACATGATTTCATATGGTGTGAGGCCCAGTCTGTAAGGGGTATTTCGGGCCCGGAACAGAGCGTAGGGGAGAAGTACTACCCAATTAGCGCCAGTCTCCATGGTCAATTTAGTTAAGGTCTCCTTTAGAGTCCGATTCATCCTTTCTACCTGTCCTGAGCTCTGGGCCCTATAAGCACAATGTAATTTCCAACTTGCCCCAAGAATGGAAGCCAAATCCTGACTTACCTTAGCAACGAAGGCTGGTCCATTGTCTGACCCTATCTGGACGGGAAAGCCATACCTGGGGAGGATTTCTTCCAAAATTTTCTTTGCTACAACCTGAGCAGTTTCTCTCTTAGTTGGGAATGCTTCTGTCCATCCTGAAAAAGTGTCTACAAAGACAAGTAAGTACTGATACCCATATTTTCCAGGCTTTATTTCAGTAAAGTCTATTTCCCAATAGATGCCAGGCCTAGTTCCCCTACACCTAATCCCTGCGGCGATCTGGGTTTTGGGGCAAGCGTTGTTCAGTTGGCAGGCTTTGCAATTTGTTGTGACATCGCTGGCCAGTTCAGCTATGCGCCTGATTCTGAACTTGGCGTGCCTGATTAAGTCTATCATTCGCCGGGTACCCAGGTGGGTTGTCCGGTGGATATGTTCCAACACCTGCCACCCTAATTTTTCTGGTAGGATGGTTTGGTCATTTATATCAGTCCACCACCCATTTTGAACCTGTTTTAGGGGAAGCGTGTCCATCCATTCACGATCCTGCTCGGTATAGTCGGGAAAACATGGCAGATTTCGCGGGCCTGGATCAGGGAGCTGGAGCGCGAGGAGCTGACTGGGAGCTTTTGCTATGCTCCTTGCAGTTTGGTCGGCTAAGAAGTTGCCTCGAGCAATTGGCGTAGTTGGTTTCTGATGCCCAGGGCAATGTACAATAGCCAATTTCTTTGGTTTCCACAAAGCAATTAATAGTGCTAGGATCTCTTATTTGTTTTTTATTTCTTTGCCTTCAGCTGTTAATAGTCCCCTCTCTCTGTAGATGGCCCCATGTATGTGCGCAGTAGCGAAAGCATAGCGGCTATCCGTGTATACTGTCAGTTTTTTCTCTGCCCCTAGGGTGAGGGCCTGTGTGAGTGCTATCAGTTCGGCTCTCTGGGCCGATGTCCCTGGAGGCAAGGGTTCCGCCCAGATTACCTCTGTCTCTGATGTTACAGCCGCTCCTGCATACCGCTGGCCTTGGTGGACGTAGCTGCTGCCATCAGTGAACCAGATGAGTTCTGTGTAGGGGAGCGGACGATCTTGCAGGTCCTCCCGGACTCCATGCACCTGAGCCAGTATCTCAGTGCACTCATGGGACGGGGCGTCCAAGTCTGGATTTGGCAGCAGTGAAGCAGGGTTTAAAGAGGTTGGGGGCAGAAAAGTTATTCTGAGGGGGTTTAACAGCAGTCCTTGATAGTGGGTGAGTCGGGCGTTACTCATCCATCGGTCCGGCGGCTGCCGGAGGACGCCTTCGATGGCATGTGGGGTTATAACGCGCAACTCTTGCCCCATGATAAGTTTATCAGCGTCTCGGACCATTAGGGCGGTCGCCGCGATTATCCGGAGGCAGGATGGCCAGCCAGCAGCCACTGAATCTAATTTTTTTGACAAATAGGCAACTGGCCTCTGCCAGGGGCCTAGGTACTGTGTTAACACGGCTTTTGCAACACCCTTACTTTCATCCACGTATAAGTGGAAGGGCTTGGAGACATCAGGGAGCCCCAGTGCAGGTGCTGATAACAAGGCAGTTTTGATTTGTTGAAAGGCCAGCTCAGCCTCTTTCGTCCAATTGAAGGGCTGCCGTTCCTTTGTTGCCTGGTATAGGGGCTTGGCTAACTCAGCAAATCCGGGTATCCATAACCTACAGAACCCTGCCAACCCCAGGAATTCTCTCACTTGCTGTGTCGACTGGGGTCTAGGGATGCGTAGGACTGTTTCTTTTCGGGCTTTGGTTAGCCAGCGTTGCCCCCCTTTTAATAGGTACCCCAGATAAGTTACCTCCGACTTGCAGATCTGAGCCTTTGTTGCTGAGGCTCGGTAGCCTAGCTCCCCCAGAGTCTTCAAGAGGTCCTCAGTTCCTTGAACACAAGTTTCCGGGGACCTGGCCGCTATTAAGAGATCATCAACATATTGCAAAAGAGTTATTTCAGGGTGTTGCCGCCGGTACTCACCTAGATCTTCATGAAGGGCTTCATCGAACAGGGTTGGCGAGTTCTTGAACCCTTGTGGCAGCCTGGTCCATGTTAGCTGACCGTTGATGCCCCTCTCAGGATCCGTCCATTGAAATGCAAAGAGTTCTTGACTTTTGGGAGCCAGAGGAAGGCTGAAGAAAGCATCTTTTAGATCAAGAACGGTATACCACTGTTTTTCGGGATGTAAGGCACTCAGAAGGGTGTATGGATTGGGCACAGTGGGATGTATGTCCATGACCCTTTTATTAACTTTTCTTAAATCTTGTACTGGCCTGTAGTCTGTACTGTTGGGTTTACAGACAGGTAACAGTGGAGTATTCCAGGATGAGTGGCAAGCCCGTAGGACTCCCTGGTCTAGGAGTCGGCGGATATGGGGCGTAACTCCTTCTCTTGCCTCCAGGAGCATAGGATATTGCCGAACCCGAACCGGGTCCGTCCCCGGCTTAACTTCCACAAATATGGCAGGTCGATGTTTAGCTAGCCCTAAGCCCCCAGTTTCTGCCCATGCTTCAGGGAAACGCTGGAGCCAAGAGTCAATTTCCTGATCAGGGGGCTTTTGCTTTTGATGGAGTCTGTACTCATCTTCTAAGGTGACAGTCAGGATAGATATTGGCCTGTTTTGGGAATCAGTTATCTTGGGCCCTTCTGGCTTAAAGTGGATTTGGGCCCCCATTTTCGTCAGCAAGTCCCTCCCTAGTAGAGGGCAGGGGCTCTCTGGGATGATTAGGAAGGAATGGGAGACTTTTCCCATTCCTAAATCTACAGTCCTCTGGGTTGTCCAGGGGTATTTTTTGATGCCTGTGGCCCCGTGCACCCATGATGTTTTCTTTGACATTTTTCCAATTGGTTTGGTTAGGACTGAGCGTTCCGCCCCAGTATCGACCAAGAAGCGAACTGGGGACCCCTCCACTTGCAAAGTTACCCTGGGTTCGGGGAGGGGGTCCGAACCCCGTCCTCCCTAGTCAGAGTCCTGGGTAACGAGTACGGAGGTAGGGTTAGCTGGTCCCCGTTTCTTTGGGCAGTCTTTAATCCAGTGACCACGTTCCTTGCAATAAGCACACTGATCCTTTTCTAATCTTTGCCTAGAGCCTTGCTTTTTCTGCTTTCTGCTTTGGTCGTTTCCTGCCTGGGGGAAAGCTGCCACTAAGACTTTGGTCATTTCTCTGGTAGCCTTGAACTGTTTTTCTTCTGGCGTATCCCTATTATTATAAACTCATTGAGCCATCTGAAGGAGGTCTTGTATCTGCTTTCCTTCTAAACCTTCTAATTTTTGGAGTTTTCTTTTAATATCTGGCGCTGCCTGGTTTACAAAGGACATTACTACCGCTGCCTGATTTTCCGGTGCTTCTGGGTCCATAGGGGTAAACTGTCTGAAGGCTTCCATTAATCTCTCTAAATATATAGTAGGGCTTTCTGTCTTACCTTGTAACACAGAATATACCTTAGCCAAATTGGTGGGCTTGCGAGCTGCAGCCCGGAGACCTGCCATCAGAGTCTGACGATAAATGAGTAGTCGTTCCCTACCTTCCGCCGTGTTGTAGTCCCATCTGGGTCGGGTCAAGGGAAAAGCCGCGTTAATGAGGTCAGGATTCGCAGTTGGCTGGCCGTCATCTCCTGGAACTAGTTTTCTGGCCTCTACCTGGATCCTTTCCCGCTCCTCCGTTGTGAACAGGATTCGGAGGAGCTGTTGACAGTCATCCCAGGTCAGCTGGTGAGTAAACATGACACTGTCTAACAACGAGGTTAGATCTTTGGGATTATCTGAGAACCGAGCATTTTGGGACTTCCAATTGTATAGATCACTAGTGGAAAAAGGCCAATATGTGAGACGGGAGAGTCTGGTATCATCGAGCGATCCTATTTCTCTGAGAGGCAGGGCTACAGTAGAGTCAGGGAGTCGGGAAGCTTGGTCCCGCTGTACGCGGCCTCGCGTTCGGCCGGCCGGCCCCCCCGGGTTACTTTTGCTCTCGGCAGCCTCCGCTTCTCGGTTTCCCTCTACGGAAGCACCACCCTGGGGGACTGGGTCCTGCGGGACTAGGTGCGGATATGGTGGGGGGAGAGTGAGTTCTAATGTTAGGGGATCCTGGCTGTCCGGCAGCACAGGGGCCGAGGGAGCAGAGGGGGTCCTTTGTCTTGTAGGTCGCGTTACTAGGACCTTGCAGGGCTCAGGGATGAATGGAGTTATCCAGGGCGGTGGGTTTTCCACGAGATCTTGCCACACTATAATATAAGGAATTTGATCAGGATGTCCTGACTGCCCTGGCAGGAAAATCTTAGTTTTTACCTTAGTAATAATAGAGAGACAGAAAGTTCCTTCGGAGGGCCGCCCGACGCTGAAAGAGGGCCACTCCAAATGACAGAAAGTAACTAGCTTTCCTTTTTTTCAGTTCTACACTTAAGTTATGCCCCCGAGCCTTCACATCTTTGAAATTGGTGACAAGGAGTGAGAGCTGCGTGCTCTGGTGATTGCCCATTTTTTTGGACTGCTCCTACAAAGAGAAGGAGGGGCGAAAATGAGTGTGAAGCAGAGGGAAATATCCGACAGGCCTGGTCCTGGAAGGGAAAGAAAAGGTTTTATGTTCTGTTTTGGACTTACACTTAACACTTAACAATAACGGACAGACAGTGGCAGACGGTGAGCCTTCGCGAGCGCGTGTCGGACTTCCGACCTAAGTCAGATGGGGCAACCAAGGATGGAGGCCCCCAGATGGGCACTGGGGGATGTCTCCCACCAGTCCCGAGTGGCTGTCTTCTAGCGCGTCCGCCAAGACCGTGCCACCTACAGATCAGACCAATACAGATTACGAATTACGGATTTCACGAAATTTCAGAGAGACAGACAGAGACAAGGACAGAGACAGTGACAAAGCCGGCTTACCTACAGATTCACTCACTCAGGGGTCTGGTGGACTCGGGGGGAAATCCCAGACGAGCCCCCAATTGTTGTGCCCAGTCCGTTTATTCCCCGGAGAAGACCACCAGAGTCCAGAGTCGAAGCTAAGCAGCAAGGATCTTTATTACAGGTTCGAACCCGGAACTCCCACTCACTCTCAGCATGAGAGGGTCCAGAGAGAGAGAGAGAGTTCCCTCCCAGAGTTTTACACAGTGTTAGATAGTCTAAGAAAAGTGGTCATTGAATCATTATACAGATCAGATGTATGATTGGCTGGTATTCAAACAAGGCGATTTGGCTAGTTATGATTGGTTCCCGCCATTTCGGGTATTTCAGTTCAACATTTGAGACGGAAGAGCAGTTTCTACACAAAGGCAGTTAATCATATTGCGTCAGGTTGCACAACCAGTTTATGGCAGCAGGGGTTTATCTTACTTAAACATGTCTTGTGACCTAACCCCCGGGAAGAAAAACAGGTACTCACAGAACTTTCGAAACCTCTGGTACATGCAGAGATAAGAAAGCAGAAGCAGAACAAAGGGTGTAACCATAGGGAGCAAGGGGGTAGGTAAGTCTTTGTGTTTTTGTGTCCTTTCAGTATAATTAATCTTCTCTGAATTCCCCCTTCTGTCTCTAATTTTAAGATACTGAAAAATACATTTTAACATGAGATTTTAGAAGGTGATCCAATTTTAAATGAATTTTAAAATTATCATTTATATCAAAAACATACTGATACATTAAGTAGTACTAATGAAGGACTTAAAATGAAAAATTGAACTCAACTCCCTCCTCCACCTTCCATCTTTTTCTGCAGAGGATATTCCTTGCATCTGAACATAAAAGTAGAGAAAGAGAGAGGATCAGGAAGCCAGGAGGGAATATACATGAGGAGTTTAAACTTTATTGGTAATAGAGGGGGCAAAAGAATCTTTGAGTCAGGCCATAGCCATGAGGAAGAAAAACTATGGAATCTTTGTTTACATGCATTGCTATACCTCAAGTACTTAGAACAACACTCACTACATAGTATGTACTCAATAAACATCTGTTGACTAATCAATCTTCTCTATATCTAACCCAGGCCCTTAGGAGGTTTCTACTGTGATAATAGCCAAATCCTCAAACAGGCCAGATTTAGCTGGTATGATAACGAAGTCCCCTCTGCTTTAACCCTTACAAGGAAAGTAATCTGAAATAACTAATGCCAACCAGTCTGCTTTTGGTTCCCTATTTTTGCTTTATTTGGCCTTTTTCTGCTCATAAAGCCAATCTACTCTGTTCAGTTTATCAGAATACCCATTCTATTTTATAGAATGAGATGTTGCCTGAATCTAGAATCACTAACAAAACCTAATTTGGTCTTTATTACTATTATTTATTTATTTTTGAGACGGAGTCTCGCTCTGAAGCCAGGCTGGAGTGCAGTGGCGCGATCGCGGCTCACTGCAACCTCCGCCTCCCAGGTTCAAGTGATTCTCCTGCCTCAGCCTCCTGAGTAACTGGGATTACAGGCGCCCACCACCACGCCCAGCTAATTTTTGTATTTTTAGTAGAGACGGGGTTTCACAATGTTGACCAGGCTGGTCTTGAACTCCTGACCTCAGGTGATCCACCCGCCTCAGCTTCCCAAAGTGCTGGGATTACAGGCGTGAGCCACCGCGCCTGGCCTAATTTGGTCTTTAAACTAAATTTGTTGCAATTTCATCTTTTGGCAACTGCTTCTGTCCTGCCTTTTTTTCATTCGCCATTCTAATATCAAGTGTTTTTTATCACATCACTAAATAATCTTCAAAATTTTATTTTTCCTCAGGGCCCTGAAGTGATCCTCCTCCTGTTCACTGACTTCCATTGCCGAGAGAGAGAGAGAGAGAGAGAGAGAGAGAGAGAGAGAGAGAGAAGCAGGAAGAGAGGAGAGGGTGCTGGCCTTATTAGAGCGAGAATGTAAGGGGAAAGGAAACAATCATATTAGTGTTTGATTTCTGTAATAAGTCTGTATCAGAGCCAGGCTTAGAAAGCAAAGCTTTGGCATTACAAGAGCCCATAAGGGAGCAAAGCTCTCTTACAGAAAGTCTGAGGCCGGGCGCGGTGGTTCACACCTGTAATCCCAGCACTTTGGGAGGCCAAGGCAGGCGGATCACGAGGTCAGGAGATCGAGACCATCCTGGCTAACAGGGTGAAACCCCATCTCTACTAAAAATACAAAAAATTAGCTGGGCATGGTGGCGGGCGCCTGTAGTCCCAGCTACTCAGGAGACTGAGGCAGAAGAATGGCGTGAACCCGGGAGGCAGAGCTTTCAGTGAGCTGAGATTGCGCCACTGCACTCCAGCCTGGGCAACAGAGCAAGACTCCATATCAAAAAAAAAAAAAGAAACAAAGTCTGGAGGTGGAAGTTCCAAGACTTGAGACAACTAATAGAATTAGTTCATGATGTGTTACCATTCCACTGGCACCAACAACTCACTCACCACCTGTGCTCCAAGCAAACCTGCTCCTCCTGCTTTCCTTATTCTCTGTCTGAACAAAGAAGTAGGAAGTATCAGTATGGGTATTGGAAGCCACATCTATCTATACTCATTCATTCTTTCATTCACAAAGAATTTACTGAGTGTGCACTATGTGCACTGGAATTTACTGTTCCAGACCTGGGGTATATCAGTCACCAGGTGTCAAGCAACTGATACCTGTTTCCACCTCCAACAGAGGAGTCCTGCTGGGTAGAGGACAGCAGAGCTTAACAATGAGTACCACCAAAAGCAGCAGTCCTGCGATGTTAAGCCACTGCAGGGTTTGCAGGTTTGGGGGTGTCAAGAAAGACAAGACTTACACAAGCACTGGATAGAACATTTTATTCATGCAGAGAAGAGACAGTAAGATCAGCTTCAATAGAGAGCATTGGTTCCCCATGACCAGTGGGACTTGCCCTGCAACCAAGGCAGACAGATGGTCTGCATACATTCTTTGCGTGTTGCCTGGGAAGGACCCCATTCCCTTCCCACTGAGAACAGATATAGCAGTGGGGTCGGGCTGGTGCCATATGATGCACATGTTTAAGCAGAACAAAGAAGTATATGTCAAACCTGGTACAGGAAAAGATCTTCCCAAACAAGGCAGTGAGCCCAGGACAGGGTGTGGAGGCTCTTTATCACCATGTAAGTAAAAGTTCCAAGCCCAAGGCACATGCTTTGAAACTGCAAGGGTTGACAGGCTGTGCAGGACTGTCTTTCCCAGCAGTCTACCCACTGACCCTTGCTTGGCTGCTGAAAAAGCAAATGAAAGGATACTGAATCGAGCAGACCACCATCTGCCCTGAATTTGGAGGCAAAGCTGGGTCTGATGGGGCCTGAACAACTCCTATGGATTAGGTTTGCTCACAGAATCTTCCTGTCACTTTTTAAAATGAATAACCCTTATTTTTAAAATCTATTTATTTATTTATTTTGAGACCAGGTTATGAAATTGGCTAATTTTTGTATTTTTGGTAGAGATGGGGTTTCACTATGTTGCCAAGGCTGGTCTCAAACTTCTGGGCTCAAGCAATCCACTCTCCTCAGCCTCCTGAAGTGCTGGGATTACAGGCATGAGCCACCGCACCTGGACAACCCTTATTTTTTAGAGCAGTTTTAGGTTCACAGCAAAATTGAACAGAAAGAACAGAGAGTTCCCAATTCACTCTGTTTCCATACACACATAACCTCCCCCTATAGACATCCCAAACCACAGTGGTACATTAGTTACAATCAAATATATATGTGTGTGTGTGTGTGTGTGTGTGTGTGTGTGTGTGTGTATGTTTTTGTTTTGTTTTTCAGGGTCTCATTCTGTTGCCCAGGCTGGAGTGCAGTGGTACAATCACAGCTCATTGCAGCCTTGACCTCCCAGGCTCAAGCGATCCTCCCACCTCAGCCCCTGAGTAGCCAGGACTACAGGTGCAAGCCACCACACCTGGCTAATTTTTTTGTATTTTTGTAGACACAGGGTTTTGCTCTGTTGCCCTAGCTGGTCTCAAACTCCTGGACTCAAGTAATCCACCTGCCTCAGCCTCCCAAAGTGCTGGGATTACTGGCGTGAGCCACCACACCAGGCCACGACTTTATATTAAGGTTCGCTTTTGGTGCTATACATTCTATGGTTTTTTGACAAATGTATAAATACATGTATCCACATACATGTATTCTGCATCATACGGAATAATTTCCAGAATAGTGTGGTGGTGCACACCTGTAGTCTCAGCTACTTGGAAGGCTGAGGCAGGAGGATGGTCTTGATCATTATAGCTTTATAGGAAGGCTTAAAGTCCAGTAAAGTCAGTCCTCTGACTTTGTTCTTCTACTTTAATACTGAGTTGACTATTCTGGGTCTTTTGCCTCTCCATGTAAACTTTGGAATCAGTTTACTAATAGCCATAAAATAGTATTATACAGAATAGTTTCACTGCCCTAAAAATCCTCTGTGCTCTCCTTATTCATCCCTCCCTCCTCCCTGTGGCAACCACTGATCTTTTTACCATAGTTTTGCCTTTTCCAGAAGGTCATACAGTTGAAATCATACAGTATGCAGACCTTTCAGATTGATGTTTCCTGTGTCTTTTCTTTTTTTCTTTTTTCTTTCTTTCTTTTTTTTTTTTTTTTTTTAAGAGACAGAGTCTTGCTCTGTTGCCCACGCCAGAGTGCAGTGGCACACTCATAGCTCACTGCCACCTCAATCTCCTGGACTCAAGCGATCCTCCTGTCTTGGCCTCCTGAGTAGCTGGGACTACAGGTGTATGCCACCACACCCAGCTAATGTTATTTTTTTATTTTTAGTAGAGACAAGATCTCACTATGTTGCCCAGGCTGGGCTCTATGTCTTTTCATGACTTGATAACTCATTTCTTTTTAGCAGTGAATAATATTCCATTGTTTGATATACCACAGTTTATTTAACCACGTTGCCTCTGAAAGACACTTTGGTTGCTTCCAACTTTTGTCAGTTATGAATAAAGCTGCTTATAAACATCTGTGTACGGGTTTTTGTGTGGACATAAATGTTCAATTTATTTGGGTAAATACCAAGGAGTACAATTGCTGGATCAGATGGTGAAGTATTTTTTGTTTTATAAGAAAGCGGCCAAACTGTTTTCCAAAGTTACTGTACCATTTTACATTCCCACCAGCAATGAGTGAGAGCTTCTGTTTGCTAGTATCCTCACTAGCATTTGGTATTGTCAGTGTTTAGATTCAGAATAGGTGTGTCACAGTGTCTCCTCTCAGTGTGATTTTAATTTGCAATTCCCTAACAACATATGATGCTGAAGATCTTTTCACATGCATACTTGCCAGCTTCATACCTTCTTGGCAAAGTGTGTGTTCAGGTTTTGGTGATTTTTCAAATTATTTATTTATTTTAGAGATGGGGGATCTCACTATGTTGCCCAGGCTGGTCTTGAACTCCTAGGCTCAAGTGATCCTTCTGCCTCAACCTCCCAAAGTACTGGGACTGCAGGCGTGAGCCACCATGCCTGGCCTTGTTGATCTTTTAAATTGAGTTGTTCATTTTCTTACTGTTGAGTTTTAAGAGTTCTCCATATTTTTTGGATAACAGTTCTTTATATGTCTTTTGCAAACATCTTCTCCCAGTCTGGGGCTTGTCTTCTCATTCTCTTGACAGTATCTTTTGCAGAGCAGAAGTTTATAATTTTAACAAAATCTAGCTCATCAATTATTTCTTCCATTATTGTGCCTTTGGTGTTGTACCTGAAAAGTCATTAGACCTATCCAAGGTCATCTAGATATTTTTCTATGTTCTAGGAGTGTTCTAGTTTTGTGTTTTACATTTAGGCATATAGTTCATCTTGATTTTTGTGAAGAGTGTAAGATCTGTGTCTAGATTCAATTTTTTTTTTTTTTTTAAATTTTTTGAGATGAAGTCTCACTCTGTCACCAGGCTGGAGTGCAGTGGTGCAATCTCAGCTCACTGCAACCTCCGCCTCCCGGGTTCAAGCGATTCTCCTGCCTCAGCCTCCTGAGTAGCTGGGACTACAGGTGTGCACCACTACGCCCAGCTAATTTTTGTATTTTTAGTAGAGACAGGGTTTCACCATGTTGGCCGGGATGGTCTTGATCTCTTGACCTCGTGGATCTGCCAGCCTCGGCCTCCCAAAGTGCTGGGATTGCAGGTGTAAGCCACCGTGCCTGGCCTTAGATTCAAAATTTTTTTGGCATGTGGATGTCCATTTATTCTAGCACCATCTGTGAAAAGACAACTTTATTCCATTGTATTGCCTTTACTCTAACTTTGCCATAGATAAGCCAGCTATATTTATGTGCACCTATTTCTGCACCCTGTATTCTATTCCATTAATCCAGTTGTTTATTCTTTCACCAATACCATATGACCTTGATTACTATAGCTTTATAGTAAGTTTCGATGTCAAGTAGGGTCAGTCCTCTAACTTTGTTCTTCTACGTCAATACTAAGTTGATTACTCTGGGTCTACTCTCCATGTAAACTTTGGAATCAGTTTATTGATATCCATAAAATAACTTGCTTAGATTTTGATCAGGATTGCATTGAATCTATAGATCAAGTTGTGAAGAAGTGACATCTTGACAATATTTAGGCTTCCTATTCATGAACATCTAAATATAAATCTCTGCATTTATTTAGTTCTTTGATTTCTTTCATCAGAGTTTTGTAGTTTTCCTCATATAAATCTTGTACATATTTTATTAGATGTATACCTACGTGTTTCATTTTGGGGGGTGCTAATGTTAATTTTTTGTTGTTGTCTTTGAGACAGTTTCACTCTTGTTACCCAGGCTGGAGTGCAATGGTGTGATCTCGGCTCACCATAACCTCTGCCTCCTGGGTTCAAGCAATTCTCCTGCCTCAGCCCCTGGAGTAGCTGGGATTACAGGCATGCACCACCATGCCTGGCTAATTTTGTATAATTTTCTTTTTTGAGATGGAGTTTTGTGTTTTAAATTTCAAACTCTACTTGTTCATTGCTGATATATAAGGAATTGACTGACTTTTGTACATTAACCTTGTATTCTGCAACCTTGCTATAATCACTTGTTTCAGGATTTTTTTGTTCTTTTGCATTTTCTACATAGACAATCATGTTATCTGTGAAAAAAGACAGTTTTATTTCTTTCTTCCTAATCTGTATACCTTTTATTACCCTTTCTTGTCTTATTGCACTAGCTAGGATTTCCAGTACTATGCTGAAAAGCACTGGGAGAGGGGACATCCCTGTCTTGTTCCTGTTCTTAGCAGAAAGGCTTCTAGGTTCTCATCGAGTGTAATGTTAGCTATAGGTTTTTTGTAGATGTTCTCTATCAAGTTGAGAAAGTTACTCTCTATTCCTAGTTTGCTGAAAATCCCTGTCACTTTGATACAGCACTTCACAGGATCACTAGGAGAACCAGAGCCAGGGGGATGATCAGGCCTCCCTACAGGATGGTGCTCAGCCAGTAACCCAAGTGCCCGGAATAAGGCAACTGAAATTGAAGAATTCAACAAATGAGTCTAAGGGAGACTGCAAGCATAAAGCAGATAACTATCCTGCCTGAGCATAGATCTTCTGTAGCTCAGTTTCTACTTTCTCTGAATTAACATACACAGAACAACAGGTTTTAGCAATGGCATAATTCCACTAGCAGATAATCAAAAGCTGTTCAATTGTCCATTATCACCTTGCTAGCGAGTTTAGTGAGCCTCATTGGTCTTGGATAGCTTGGGCAGCAGCATTAGTTATTTCCACCACGGTTAAGGACAGGTTGGGCACTATTTTTTCAAGAGTCTATATGCTGATGCCTGGTATTAGAAGGTGAACTGGGTCAAGCATGGTGGCTTACGCCTGTAATCCCAGCACTTTGGGAGGCCAAAGTGGGTGGATCACCTGAGGTCAGGAGTTTGAGACCAGCCTGCCCAACATCGCGAAACCCCGTCTCTACTAAAAATACAAAAAATTAGCTGGGTGTGGTGCCATGCACCTGTGATCCCAGCTACTCGGGAGTCTGAGACAGGAGAATCGTTTGAACCTGGGAGGCAGAGGTTGCAGTGAGCCGAGATCGCGCCATTGCACTCCAGCCTGGGCAACAAGAGCAAAACTCTGTCTCAAAAAACAAAAACAAAAACAAAAAACAAAAAAAGAATGGCTGGGCGCAGTGGCTCATGCCTGTAATCCCAAGACTTTGGGAGGCTGAGGTGGGCGGATCACCTGAGGTCGGGAGTTCAAGACCAGCCTGACCAACATGGAGAAACCCCATCTCTACTAAAAATACAAAATTAGCCAGGTGTGGTGGCACACGCCTGTAATCCCAGCTACTAGGGAGGCTGAGGCAGGAGAATCGCTTGAACCTGGGAGGCAGAGGTTGCGGTGAGCCGAGATCGCGCCATTGCACTCTAGCCTGGGCAACAAGAGCAAAACTCCGTCTCAAAAAAAAAAAAGGATGTGAACTGCAGAATGAAACCAGCTGTTGGTTTGTTCTCCTGGGAGAGTGCTACAAGTCATCCTGTGGCAGGTTGGCAGAGCAGGTCCCTTCTAGCTGTCTGTACAGTTGTTGACATGGACAGTGGGCCCCAGGACTCCAAGGCAACAAGATCCTTCTGGAGATAGACACTGAGGGCCACAGAGGAATACATACCTACAAGGGCACAAGTGACACCTGTCAGGCATTTGTTGTTATAGTCCTGGTCAGTCCATTTATATACAGTCTCAGCCTGTATTTGCCCCACAGTTGCAGGGTGAGAAAAACTACATGTGGTACATCCACGTCTGAAGTCAGTAATGCTCACACCAATACGGGAGTCCTTTTGTCATAATGTTAAAGCAGGATACTCTAGAGTATGCCTGCCTGTGGACTTGTTACAAGGGAGTCATTCAGCAGTTTGAGCCACTGATAGCTTAGAATGTGAACTGGGCCAGGCGTGATAGTTTGAGGAAAGTCCAAGACACTGGGTAACAGCCAGGCCATTACAATGGAATTATAGGATAGGAGAGACTTCAGTAACAACTCCAGCATTGTTTGCTTGCCTCTTTCTCACCACAGCTGTACTGATTCTTATCTAGGTGTTGTCATGCCAGGCATGGCAGAGTCTTCTGTGAGACTGAACAAGGTAAAGATTGATGATCCCACATGCCCCAGCCTGTGAAACTCCCCAGCCCTCTAGAGATGCTCTTGTCCAATGACATGGGGTGAGTATTCTGATTCCTGAGGCTATAACTTCTGCAGGGATCCACGACCCCTGTTACTTGACCTAAACCTTTCAGCCTTGGTCATCCAACCTGGAGAGAGAGGTCACATTCTGAAGAAATCTGACATATCTTATAATATTGCCCACCCTGGGATCAGAGGTGCTGGTTACAACTGGAGGAACATTAGTTCCTCAATATTCTATCAACCCTTTCCCTGTCCCCATGAGGTCCCACAAGAGAGAAATGCCCAAAGGTACCAATGCCTCCAGATTTAAATCAGGAGGCTCACTGGTGGCACTACTGTGGCCCAGGCCAAAACCACCCCTGGGTAGTGATTTCCAGCAGGAAGAAAGAAGAATGGCTGGGAGCTGGACGTGGTGGCTCACATCTGTAATCTCACCACTTTGGGAGGCCGAGGTGGGCGAATCACCTGAGGTCAGGAGTTCGAGACCAGCTTGGCCAACATGGCGAAACCCGGTCTCTACTAAACATACAAAAATTAGTCAGACGTGGTGGGATGCGCCTGTAATCCCAGCTACTCCGGAGGCTGAGGCAGGAGAATCGCTTGAACCCAGGAGGTGGAGTTTGCAGTGAGCCGAGATCATGCCACTGCACTCCAGCCTGGGTAACAGAGTGAGACTCCATCTCAAAAAAAAAAAAAAAGAATGGATGGGTATACTCAGATTGGGATTTCATAGGCTCAGCCTAATCAAGGAATTGCCTGGTCCTCCACCTGTCCCAAGTTCAGTATTTCCCAAAATGCATCGCAGTGATGTGTTTCTCTTCCGCTGCAGTGTTCTAGTGTTCAGATGGCTTTTGTGAGGTGGGGGTACCACCCATTAAGTTGTTCTCCCCAATGGCCTTTGCATAGTTGTTGCTTGAGCCACCCATTCCATCATTTTTTTTTTCTTTCTAATTTTTTTTTCAAGTTCTACTATTCCATCATTCTATCAACTCATTCACCAGGTAATGTTAGGGAGTATAAAATGTCCCATCATATGTCATGGGAAAATGCCCATTGCTGTGTAGCTTGTGCAGCAGGAAATGTGGTGGCCTCGATTGGCTTGGAATCCTGCTGGATATCAGAATACAAGAGAGGTGTTTCTCTAAAGCCATAATAGTGGTTTCCGTATCTACATGGCATACTGGAATGGTGGTCCCATCTCCAGAACGTATACTCATGGCAGTGAGGCTTCACCAGAATCCATGTCTGGGAGCTAGCTGTCCAATGTGATCAATATCACACTGACATGGGCCCTCTGTCCCAGATGTTATGTCCTAGTTCACCACACTGTATGGCCTGGGCTAAAGGCAGGCCTCACACGACTGCACTGGATCTTTGACTTCCATTTCTTTTAGGGCAAGTTCTCGTGATGTGGCCCATTCTTGCATCTGAGGTGGACTTCCGTGTCCCATTCTGTGGTAGATCCAAGGGATGATTTTGGCCATTTTCTGAGCACATACTAGATCAGCTTCTGAGTTCATGTTCTCTTTTGAATGGTTCTATGCCATAAGTGACAAGTAGGTCTCTTTCCTAGTTCACAAACTGCTGTCATAGTCCTTGTCTCTACATAGGGGAGCCCTTAATGGTCCAATCATTAATCTGCCAGTCACTGGACATATGGCTAGTCCATTTGTAATGGCCCGTAAGTCTGTAAATGTGTGGCAGAGAATTGCTGTTATATTTTCCTGCACAGTCATCACCACAGCACAGAGTTCATCCAGAGTATTGGGCAGAGTATCCTTGTCTGGTCTCAGTCAAAAGATGACTATCCTTAGTGTGTGTCTTAGTCTACTTGTGCTGCTATAGCAGAATGCCTGAGACTGGGTAATTTTATAAATAGAAATTTAATTTCTCACAATTCTAGAGGTGGGAAGTCCAAAGTCTCCATTTCCACAATGGTGCCTTGAACATTGCACTCTCCAGAGGCAAACAGCACTGTTCCTCACATGGCACAACAGCAGAGGAAAGCAAACCCACTCTCACAAGGCCTTTTTTAAGGGCGTTAATCCACTCCTGAGGGTAAGCCTTCATGACCTAAACACCTCCCATAGGCCCCATCTCCCAACACTATTGTATTGGGGATTTTTTTGTTTTTTAGACACAAGGTCTTGTTATGTTTCCCAAGCTGGTCTTGAACTCCTGAGCTCAAGCAATTCTCCCACCTCAGCCTCCTGAGTGGCTGGGACTATAAGCATGCAGCATTGCTGGGGATTAAGTTTTAACATTTTGGAGGTGACAAAACCATTCAATCCATAGCAAGATGGATGGCTACAACGGACAGAGTTTATCAGTTTTGAGTTTCACAGATCCCTCAGTGAGTCAACTCATACCATCAGCTGGAACATCTTCGAACCTAGGCTGCACCTAGCTAAGGGAACATCCCATATGGGCTGTTCAGCGTCCTCTGGCAAGACAGTTACTTCATGGAGTTGGTAGACCCCCTGGGATCCCAATCAGGTTCCATCTTATATGTAACATTTCCATTTAATGATGGTACTTGGCTGAACCTGTCGTGTTTTATTAGGATTAGTGAGCACTGTGAAAAAAATAAAATCAGATAAAGTTAAGAAAAATTTAGAAGTTTATTGTTCAAACAAGAAGTACAGACCACAATCTAGAAGACTCAAATCAAGTGGTAAGAAATTAATCTTACAGCAGTTACAACACAGTTTATAATGCATAAAGGGGGGGATATTTTGACCTTTTTTATAATTGGCTGTTATACATTCTTTTTATGGAAAGTTGAGCTGTTTAAGCTTGTTGGTCTATAGCTGATTGGTTTAACTTCAGTGAATCATGCTGGCAAGGATGTAAAGCTTACATTTTGCATTTCATTTATGATCAGAGACAGCATTTCAGGGAAATCAGAATGATTTGTTTTGGTTACACGGTTGCAGGTGGTCAGCCTTAGGGTATTTCTAAACTGGGGCTTCCATTTTTATTTTTCGTTAACAATACCTGCATGACATGGGCAGCTCAGGTCTTAAGGTCACATACAGTGCTTCAGTAGTCAAGTGTTCTGTTTCCCTTATAGCCCAATAGCAGGTTAGTAGCTGCCATTCAAAGGGAATGTACATGGCAACCATCTTGGATAATTTATATGTCCAAAAGCCAAGGGCCTGGTGCACCCTGATAGCAGTCTCTTGTTGCCACAGTATCCAATCCATATGGGTAGGAGTCAATGAGACCTGTAGTTCCATGGGCCTACATTAATGGCAGGCCTATGTTAATGCATGATAGGCCTCTAGAGTCTGCTGTTGTTGAGGGCCCCATTCAGAGGTGGCTGTGTTGTGGGTAATTTTAACTAAAGGAGGCAAAATAATACTGAGATGTGATACATGTTATCTCCAATAGACAAAGAGGCATACCAGCTATTGAGCTTCTTTCTTTTAGGTGGGGGCTGCCAAGGACAATTTTTGACTTTATCAGGAATACTCCTCTAATTACTGGACCAGGTAGCTCCAGGGACTGCACTTGTTGGGCAAGTCCCTGGATCTTATCAGGACTGACAACTCAGCCTGCATGTGTCATATTAACTATGACCTTATGTATGGAGTGGTCAACTTGTTTCATAGGCTGGCAATAAGCACGTTATTAATATAGTGGATGACAAGTATTTTCAGAAGTAACTGGACATGTTGCAGGTCAGGGGAATGGAAGTATTGCTAGTGACTGAACTGTGACCCCAAAATTCATATGTTGAAGCCCTTAGCTCTGATATATCTGAAGTCCTGAAGCCAGGAATGAGGAAGGCTGTGAATGTCCACTGTTCCATACAAGAATGACTCTTCTCTTGTCTATTCAGAGATCATGAGGGATACTGCCCCAGTTTCCACAGGCCAGATGGTCTCCAACAAAAGCTACGGGGGAGTCAACCCTTCCTGGCAGATCTGTAGGGTCAGGACCACCACCCAGGGGGTCCTGGAGAGGACAGTATAGGACCAAAGAGGATTATTCATGGGCCTAAGATTTCATGAAATTTGCCTTGCTAAGTTTGAGACTCGCATAGGACCATCATACCCTGCCTCCCCCATCCTTTTTTATTTTTTATTGAGACAGGGTTTCACTCTGTCATTCAGGCTGGAGTGCAGTACGATCACAACTCACTGTAGCCTCGAACTCCCATGCTCAAGCCACCATGCCCGACTATTTTTATTATTTTTGTAGAAATGAGGTCTCCCTACGTTGCCCAGGCTGGTCTCAAACTCCTGAACTCAAGCAGTCCTCCCACCTCAGCCTCCCAAAGTGCTGGGATTAAAGGCATGAGCCATCACACCCAGCCTCATCATCCCTTTCTTCCTTCCAATTTCTCACTTTTGGAATTGGAATACCTAATCCATGCCTATCCCATCATTGTATTTTGGAAGCACATAAGTTGTCTGGTTTCACAGCTGGAGGGGAATTTTGCCTCAGGATAAACTAAAACTTGGGTCTCATCCATATCTGATTTAGATATTTTTGAGACAGTCTCGCTGTCACCCAGGCTGGAGTGCAATGGCGCAATCTCGGCTCACTGCAACCTCTGTCTCTCCAATTCAAGCGATTCTCCTGCCTCAGTCTCCCCATGTAGCTGGGATTACAGGTGCACACCATCACGCCTGGCTAATTTTTGTATGTTTAGTAGAGATGGGGTTTCACCATGTTGGTCAGGTTGGTCTCGAACTCCTGACCTCGTGATCCACCCACCTCGGCCTCCCAAAGTGCTGGGATTACAGGCATCAGCCACCGCAACAGGCCCTGATTTAGATATTTAGATGAGATTTTGGACTTTAAATGTTAGTTGATACTAGAATGAGTTAAAACTTTGGAGGCTGTTAGGATGGAATGAACTTATTTTTGTATGTAAGGATGTGAAGGCTAGCAGTAAAATGTTATGGAATGAATATTTATGTTGAAGCCCTAACCCCAAATATAATATTTGGGGGTAGCGGGCCTTTGGAAAATAACTAGGATTGGAGTAGGTCATGAGAATGGGGCCCTCATTCTCACTAATGCCCTTAAAAGACTTGGAAGCCTTAACCTCAAATATTATACTTGGAAGAGGCACCAGTGCTCTTGCTTTCTGAAATTTGAGGACACAGGAAAAGGGGGGCCATCTGCAAACCAGAAGAGAGCCCTCACCAGCACTCAACCATTCTAGCATCTTGATGTTGAACTTTAAAGCCTAAAGAACTGTGAGGAATAAATGTCTGTTGTTTAAGCCACCCTCTAGGTATTTTGTTATAATAGCTCAAACTGACTAAAAGAGTTGCTAAAGATATATCCCTCCCAATCCCCTCACCCAAAGAACCAGGCCCAGTTACTTTTAGCAAGTCTTCAAGGAACAATTCCCATGTTACACAAACTTTACGTGGTAATAAGTTAAACAAAATTTTTTCCAAATTCTTTTGCAAAGCTAGCAAAGCATTACCAAATTGAATCTACTTCTGTACTTAATAAAAACTATGAACAAATAGATTTTACTTGAAAAGTACAAGGAAACTGCAAATATTTGCAAACTTGTCAAGAAAATGAATTACAAAAAGAAAAAAAAGTAACTCATAAAATTACAACAATGGAGTTTTTAAACTTGATATAATATAGTAACCAATCCTAATAAAAACTTTTAGTCCAGGCATAGTGACTCACACCTGTATTCCCAGCACTTAGGGAAGCCAAGGCAGGAAGATCGCTCGAGGCCAGGACCACAAGACCAACCTGAGCAAAACAGCGAAACCCTATCTCTACAAAAAATAAAAATAAAAACTTAGTCGGGCGTGGTGGCACATGCCTGTATTCCTAACTACAGGGGAGGTTG
The DNA here is from genome assembly GCF_047675955.1 of Chlorocebus sabaeus. NCBI lineage: Eukaryota > Metazoa > Chordata > Mammalia > Primates > Cercopithecidae > Chlorocebus > Chlorocebus sabaeus. The sequence continues at coordinate 95,325,773 of NC_132925.1, read as the reverse complement.
AGGCAGGAGCATCCCTTGAGCCCAGGAGTTCAAGGCTGAGGTGACCTATGGTCACATCACTACACTCCAGCCTGAGCAACAGAGGGAGACCTTGTCTAAAAAAAAAAAAAAAAAAAAAAAAAAAAAAACCGAAAACAAAACTCTAAGTATAATAACAATTGGGAAACTGTGCACTGTGTGCCCAGCATTGTTACAATAATGTATTCTTCACAACTCTGTGAGGTAGCTCCATTTTATAGATGGAGGAACTAAGATACAAGGAAGCTAAGTGATTTGCCCAGGGTCACACACCTAACAAAGTGGTGGACTCAGAAGTTGAACCTAGGGCACTGGGAACAAAATCTATGCTCTTAACCACTAAACTACACTGCTTCTTCTAGAAATAAGATTAGAAGGAAACTTCCTAAATGCAACAGAACATCAGAATCCAACAATGAACACCATATGAAACTGCAAAAGACTAAAAACATTCCCCCAAGAGTTAAGAGAAAGACATCTACTGTTCCATGTTTTTCAAAGTTCTTGCTAATGCACAACATAAGTGACATCAAATTAAAAGACAAATAAATTATTATAAGCCTAGAAAAGCTAGGAAATGAATCTAACAAACTATTAAACCTAAAAATAATTTATCGACATAATTGGATCCAGATAAAATTTGTTTAAATCAATAATTAAAGTTTATACTAGCAATGACCAATAGAAATTGAAGTATGGCTTTCTTTTTTTTTTTTTTTTTTTTTTTTTGAGATGGAGTCTCGCTCTGTCACCCAGGCTGGAGTGCAGTGGCCGGATCTCAGCTCACTGCAAGCTCCGCCTCCCGGATTTAGCCATTCTCCTGCCTCAGCCTCCCGAGTAGCTGGGACTACAGGCGCCCGCCACTTCGCCCGGCTAGTTTTTTTTTTTGTATTTTTTAGTAGAGATGGGGTTTCACCGTGTTAGCCAGGATGGTCTCGATCTCCTGACCTCGTGATCCGCCCATCTCGGCCTCCCAAAGTGCTGGGATTACAGGCTTGAGCCACCGCGCCCGGCCTGAAGTATGGCTTTCAAATGCAGCCAATTTTCCTCCATCCAAGAGCCTGAGGCTTTTTGAGGATTCACTTGTACTGAGCACCCCCACCAGACTGGTGGTAGTGAGTTAATATAGTCAGGAATGGTGCACATTCCCACACTCTAGAGGTTTAGTATGGTAGGGGATGAGCAGACAAGAACCAGAAAGTAAAACTGCAGCTCCCAACAGGCAGGATAGTTCTGCAGACATGACTGGCAATGTCCAACTCAGGGCAGGGAACCAGAAATGTCCAACTCGTGTACTCATATGGTGTGGGGCTCTTCCCTGAAATCTGGAGGCTCCCAAAATAAGACACTTAAAGAGGAAAAAGTCCTATCTGCATATCTTTTAAAGGAAAATGGAAAAAAAATACAAAAAACAAGTTGAAAACATTTAAAATACATATTCACAAATGGTAAAATTCCAGCTGTGTCATGAGTTCAGTTTTGTGCTTTTGTTGTTGTTGTCTGAGACAGAGTCTCGCTCTGTTGCCCAGGCTAGAGTACAGTGGTGTGATCTTGGCTCACTGCAATCTCTGCCCCCCCAGGTTCAAGTGCTTCTCTTGCCTCAGCCTCCCAAGTAGCTGGGATTACAGATGTGCACCACCACACCCGGATAATTCTTGTATTTTTAGTAGAAACGGGGTTTTACCATGTTGGCCAGGCTGGTCTCAAACTCCTGGATTCAAGTGATCTGACTGCCTCAGCCTCCCAAAGTGCTAGGATTACAGGCTCATGAGTCACTGTGCCCAGTCAAGTTCAGTAATTTCTAAAGGCCCTGAAAAACTTTAGGCCCCCAGTAATCCTTTCTGACTTTGTCTGAGACATCTCCCCAATCACATTTAATTCTGATTTTCTTGATCCTCAATTCTCTTTCCTTTCTTCTGCATTGTCTGAAACATACACAACAGCTCACAAAATCACCCCTCCAGGTTACATGACTGACATTGCCCCTCCAGCCTCCTCCTCCACCTTTGTCATACTGCGGGTCCTGTCAGCCTGTTAAGAAGTCTGGGGGATGGAGGCCAGGTGTAGTGGTTCGCACCTGTAATCCCAGCACTTTGGGAGGCCGAGGCAAGCGGATCACAAGGTCAGGAGATCAAGATCATCCTGGTTCATGGTGAAACCCCATCTTCACTAAAAATACAAAAAAATTAGCCGGGCGTGGTGGTGGGCGCCTGTAGTCCCAGCTATTCAGGAGGCTGAGGCAGAAGAATGGCGTGAACCTGGGAGGCAGAGCTTTCAGTGAGCAGAGATCGTGCCACTGCACTCCAGCCTGGGCGACAGAGTGAGACTCCATCTCAAAAAAAAAAAAAAAAAAAAACTCAGGGATGGAAAGAGAACAGGGTGAACATTAGAGGCAAAGGTCCACCAGCACTGGGCCATTATTGCAAGGGTGGAAGGAAAGGTGGTTCAAGCTCATGGACTGACACAGGACTGCAGAAGGAAAGAAAATACTCTGAGAATATTTCTTGTTTCTTATGTCTTTGCATGTCTTTGCAGAAGGAAAGATGGTCTGGAAGATAATTAAGGCACAGTTCTCATCTTGAAATTAAGACAGCAGTTGTAGTGAGAAAGGACTAGCTGATATGGAAAACTGATTAGTTTGATACCACTATTTTACCAAAAACCTCATCACTCTGAATTCTAATCATCCAGGAATGCTACTAGTTGAAATTTTCAATCATCTATATTACAGCCATGAAAGTCAAGTCTTCTTGCAGTAAATTTTGACTATAAGTTGTTTTTTGTTTTTGAGATGTAGTCTCACTCTGTCACCAGGCTGGGGTGCAGTGGCACGATCTCAGCTCATTACAACCTCTGCCTCCCAGGTGCAAGCGAGTCTCCTGCCTCAGCCTACCAAGTAACTGGGATTACAGGTGCCCGCCACCACACTTTGTTAATTTTTGTATTTTTAGTAGAGACAGGGTTTCACCGTGTTGGCCAGGCTGGTCTTGAACTCCTGACATCAAGTGATCTGCCCACCTCGGCTTCCCAAAGTGCTGGGATTACAGGCGTGAGCCACTGTGCCCAGCCAACTATAACTTTTATTTAGGAAGCAGGATGCAGTCAAATAGTTCAGAAATGGAATAAGTGTGCAGGTCAAAGTATGTTATCAGTAGGATATCTGCCCAACCCAGTACCTAGATAAACAGACACTCATTCACACACAAATCCATTAGCTCTTTAAGGCTGAGGTACCAGTAGTAAGACTTTCAGGGCTACATGAGCCTTTGTATGTGATATACTATGATGCCACTTCCTTTTTTTTTTTTTTTTTCTTTTTCTGAGACGGAGTCTCACTCTGTCACCCAGGCTGAAGTGCAGTGGAGAGATCTTGGCTCACTGCAAGCTCTGCCTCCTGGGTTCATGCCATTCTCCTGCCTCAGCCTCCCAAGTAGTTGGGACTACAGGCACCCGCCACCGCACCTGGCTTTTTTTTTTTTTTTTTTTTTTTTTTTTTTTTGTATTTTTAGTAGAGATGGGGTTTCACCATGTTAGCCAGGATGGTCTCGATCTCCTGACCTCATGATCTGCCCGCCTCGGCCTCCCAAAGTGCTGAGATTACAGGTGTGAGCCACTGCACCCAGCCTACTTCCTTCTTTAGAAGCTTCTAGTGCAGTGGATGTGATGGGGAGAGGGGAGCCTGTGCCCATGTTAATGATGGCTCTATTTGAATTTTAAAACTTATTTAAGAACTAGCATACTCAAAACTATTATGTATATACTAAAATAAATAGATACCATACCTGATCTCAGAAGCTTAAAAGCTGGTATGAAAGTATACACATATGCAGCTGGGTGCAGTGGCTCACAGCTGTAATCCCAGCACATTGGGGGGCCGAGGTGGGCAGATCACCCGAGGTTGGGAGTTTCAGACCAGCCTGACCAACATAGAGAAACCCCATCTCTACTAAAAATCCAAAAAAAAAAAAAAAAAAAAAAATTAGTCATGCATGGTAGTGCATGCCTGTAATCCCAGCTACTCGGGAGGCTGAGGCAGAAGAACCGCTTGAACCCGAGAAGCAGAGGTTGTGGTGAGCCAAGACTGCACCATTGCACTCCAGCCTGGGCAACAAGAGCAAGACTGAGACTCTGTCTCAAAAAAAAACAAAAAACAAAAAAAGAAAGTATACACATACACAACTATATATGTGTATACTCTGTATATATGTGATACACATATCACATTGTAAGTTGAGAACAATTTACAAAAACATTTAACAGTTATACATTGTAGCACCAGCTAATTTAAAGCATTAAGGCCAAATCAATAGAAGTATAAACTAAACAAACAACTATTTGAAGAAGAAAGTCTTTCAGAGATGGCATAAATCTTGAACATTGTGAAGGAAGTGATTAGTAAACAGGAAGAAAAAGTTTTCTAGCTAGAAAACACAAAAATGATGAGAGGATGTAGCTTACAGTACAAATTTTAAAAATAGCTGTGGAAGGAGATAGCCAAGGAGCAGGGAAGAACAATCTTGTAGAATGACTTTAAAAGTGATTTTATGTAAATGGTCCAGTGGAGGAACTGCAATAGAATAAAGATAATACAACTGCTGTTCTTCAAATGCAGAATCTGATTATGGAATGCATACTAACAAGACAGATTTTTTAAATAGTTTTTTAAGAGAAAGAAGGAAACCTACAAGTTCATGACAGATGTAATCCCTAATTTCCTAATACTAAGTAAGGATCAGACTAACTTGCACCTACTCTTCCACCTTAGTGACCCAAGGAAAAGCAAGTAGGGTATGGTCCCCACTGTGATTAGTGGTCTCCAAGGAGACCATGATCAACATCGTTCTTATAAAGAAAGCTTAACTCAAAGGTCTTTGCTCTCTGTCTCAGAGAACCATGCCTTAAGAAGATGACTGAGACAGACCTGAGGGCTTCTCTCCAGTGTGAGTTCGCTGGTGGTGATTAAAAGTAGAACGCTGACTAAAGGCTTTCCCACACTCAATACATTCATAAGGTTTCTCTCCAGTGTGGACTCTTTGGTGCACAGTAAGCTGTGAGCTGTCACTAAAGGCTTTCCCACAACTATTGCATTTATAGGGTTTTTCCCCAGTATGGGTTCTCTGATGTACCATAAGACTAGAATTATAACTGAAGCCCTTCCCACACTCATGACATTCATAGGGTTTCTCACCAGTGTGAACTCTCTGGTGTATAATGAGGTATGAGTTTTGATTGAAGGATTTTCCACACTCATTGCATTTATAGGGCTTCTCACCTGTGTGAAGTCTCTGGTGCCGAATAAGACATTTACTCAGACCGAATGCCTTACCACATTCACTACATTTAAATGGTTTTTCTCCAGTATGAATTCGCTCATGCTCAACGAGTTGAGAGATCTGATTGAAGGCTTTCCCACATTCACTACATTTGTACGGCTTTTCGCCAGTGTGGAGGCTCTGATGTCGAATAAGACATTTACTCCGACTGAAGGCTTTGCCACATTCATTACATTTATAAGGCTTCTCCCCAGTGTGGGTTCTCTGATGGTCAATGAGATTTCTATTGGAACAGAAAGCTCTCCCACATTCATCACATTTATAAGGTTTCTTACCAGTGTGCAGAACCTGATGTCGAACAAGATTTTTACTGCGACTAAAGGCTGCCCCACACTCCTTACATTCATAAGGTTTCTCCCCAGTATGGGTTCTCTGGTGGTCGAAGAGTTTGGAGCTCTGATTAAAAGCTTTTGCACATTCATTACATTTATAGGGTTTCTCCCCATTATGGAGTCTCTGATGTTGAATGAGGTGGGAGCTGTGCCTATACGCCTTTCCACACTCACTGCATTCATAGGGTTTTTCCCCTGTGTGGGTTCTGAGATGAACAATGAGCTGGGAGGTTTGCCTGAAGGTCTTCCCACACTCATTACACTCATAGGGTTTCTCTCCAGTGTGGATTCTCTGATGGCCAATAAGGTGAGAACTCCAATAAAAAGCTTTGCCACATTCATCACATCGATAGGATTTCTGTCCCTTTAAAACTCCTTCATGTTCAGCAGGACTGGAAGACAGATGTGGATGTTCCCCAACTTCCTTATATTCCTCATATCTGTCTTTTGTGCATTTTTTCTTATCTTCATCTGTTATTTCCAAGAAATCACTTTCTAGTCTGCTCCCTTCTTCATTTGTGGTATGTCCTTCTAACTCTTTGAAGGTATCTTCATAAACATCTCCAATCTCTGCTCCCCCAGGAACCACCCCAAAGAGTCCCCCTGATGTGCTATTAGATGACTCTGATCCTTTAAAAATTTCCTGCTTCGGAATCAACTCCGAACTCTCCATCATGTTCCCACCTGCTGCCAAAAGAAAGAAGACGACAACTTTTACTCATTTCTTTTCCTGTTGAAGAAACAGAATCATAAAGAGCTAACGTACCTGAAAAAAAGTCACATTATGGTTAAGAAATGAGATGACACATTAAAAACAAGAGCAAAATGCTCAATTGTATCTTAGGGATAGAAAAACAAGGAAGAAGAAGATGGTCAGTGGAGGAGGGTGGAAAAAAGATATCGAGCCAGCACAGCCAAGTCAGAAAGGCCATTGGAAAGCAAGGGACTGGATTGCAAAGCATGCTGTGATCTTATATAAGTCACTCTCATGCCATGTCTCTTTAGCAAAATGGTAAACTTTGAGTTCCCTTCCAACCATGACATTATATGGTTCCATGGTTCTCAGAAAAGATGTTGGGAGAGGGAAGGCTGGCAAATACCTCAAGTCAAATATAAGAAAGAGACAAGGAAAAGATGGGAATGAGTTGAGAAATTTCTACTATGAGGGTATGATTAGGAAAGCGTACAAAAGGAGAGATGTTGTATGACAGGACAGTAATGAGATTCGGAGAAGCTATCGGTTAAGAAAAGCTGGATGGCAGTATTGAAGGAGACAGCAGATTTCTAAAAGTGGGGATGCCACTGGCCCTCAGAGCATTGGCCTGGTAGAAGCCAGTTGTATACTCCCAGAAAAGATAACAGGGACATCAATCATTTGAAATATAAATTAAAATTTCTTTGATTCTCTAGAATATAAAGGAACTGAACAGGTAAATATTTGCCTTTTGGAATTCTGAATACAAAATCTGGGAGAAGGCAGAGCAATCATGGCCAAGGAAAAACACCAAAATGTGGGTTCCTTTCAATCACATCTGAATTGGGGCCACAGCCATCATGCCAGTTAGCCTATGAAAAGTTTAAGATGTCTGGGTGAGTGATTCCTAAGCCCACCCTTTCCAGAGTTGGCTACTGCCCTATACGAATCAATTACAGCACCTGCCCTGCCAAGAAGCCCTCCCAGGAAACTGCACTGCCCCAGTCTTTGCAGAGAGGAACACTTAGGCAACCATGCTTTGTGGCAAGTGACTCTGAACATCCCATGATGGACCGCAAGTGAATGGACTAGAACCAGGTACTAGATCCAAGGGCAGCTTATCTGTAGGTTGGTCTTCAGCCTCTGCCATGGCCTGGGCCAAAGCTCTGCCCAACTGAGATGATGGGTAATGGCTATAGCAAAAGGAATCTGTCTCTGAGGAAATTTGGAACTGAAAGTAGGGCAAAATTATGAGTGGCAGTGGAATCTGAAGTGACACATGGAGAGAAGTCAAGCTATTAGGAGACACAGCAAGCAACAAATATAAGGGAACAGGAAATACAATTAGGAAAGAGCTATGATAAGGACAAAAGATTCACAGTGAAGAAAACGGGCAGCAGGAGGACAAGCAGAAAAAAACCAGATACACTGAGAGCAGCTATATTACATTCACACTGGAACACAGGCATCAACATGCATTTGCTTTTGCTGCTCAGGCTCCCAGGCTGCCCTGAGTCAAGGCCTTGCTTCCCACAGTCTGGTCTGGCTGATCAGTTTTTTCCGGGTTCTCATTCCTTCAAGCCTATGACTCACAGCTTCTTACAATAACTTGAGTGGCTCTCTATTCCTTACAACTAAAAAAACCCTACCTAAATCACCTTATGTCAATCAATAATGAGGTAATGAGGATGCTGATCATTGTTCAGGCTGAGGGAAGGGGGCAGAGGGTCCCTATTCAAGAGGACCCAGGCAGCTTCACACACACTGGCTCTTATATTATTCACTCTAGTTTATCTGTGTTTGGAAATTTTCTTAGTAAAAAGTTTAAAGAGACAAGGAATATAGAAAAGAGAATGTGCAGCATGCAGACTCTAAGTGACTGGGAAACAGAATCATTACCCAAGGAGGCCATGCTGCAGTCATTTTCCAGCATCATGTTCCACTGCAGGGCTCTCTGACTGAGTGCGGGACATTTCCATTTCTTCTGAGTATAGCCCACAGAAAGGTCCTTATACGCCACAGTATCCTGGAATGACAAGCTCCAATTGCTCAGTAACATTCACAGCCTGAAAGGCAGAGTCATCAGGGGTACAGAGGGCACAGGGCAAGGTCCCATATCAAGCTAAGGTCCCGTATTGCTCTTCGTGGGCAAAAGTGTGGGAGAGAGGAGCTGAGATGACACCTCAAAAATGACAAGTCCAAGGCAAGATAGAGTCCATTACCTCCAGGGGAAGCAATGAGGCAGGAGAGCCACAGGAACAGTCTTAGATGGGGCAGAGTCCTGGGGGTGAGACCTCTAGCCATTCCTGGACCAGACTAATGGGGATGTGGTAAAAACACAAAGAACCAAGCTCACCTGGGGCCTGACCATCCGAGGTCCTGAGTTCCCCACTTGAGGAAGGGTAGGAACTGGAGAAGCACATTGAGCTGAGGGAGGAAAGAAAGCTATGAGTGGGACAAGCCCTGCTTCTGGCTCCCATAAGATCTATATTCCCAATAAGTGGATTCAAGAGAACCCAGGCACCTCCACACACACTGACTCTTAACCTCTTCCATAAGGCATTATCCCAAGAGTGCTGTGAATTTTCCCTGGAGGGCACAGTACAAGGTCCCGTATCAAGCTGAGAACTGGGTGTTCCTCCAAGCCCTCACTCTCATCAACCTTTTTCAAGGAAGCTATTCTGGCCACACTCTCTCTCCCATGGCTTCCCTAGCACCAGCCAGCCCTGATTTTCCCCTCACAGTTGTGGTTCCTCATGCCCTGGTTCCTCTTCCTGCTCCTGCCCTCTCATTATAGACCCCTTAAAACTCAGGCCCCAGTGCTTCCTTGTTCTTTCCATCAGCAATCTGACCAACTCCCATTGCTTTAATACTGCTCTCACAGTTCTTCTTTCCCTCCTAGACCCCTACCACATGCCTCCTGTTGCCTATGGGACATTTCACTTGGGGGTCCTGCAACACCTTAAGTTCAGTGTCTAACATGCATGTTCTTACTGCCTTCCTCTCTGGATTTCCCAAGTTATGTCAATGAATTCACGCACTGGCCAAAACATTTTAATTCCTCTCTTTTCTTCAAACACAAGTCCCATTGATATTCCCAAAACTCATCTATAGGTTCTACACAATCCCTATCAGATTCCCAGGGTGCATCTTTTTAGAAGTCGAAAGCTGATTCTAAAATTATGTGAGGAGACCCATACAATCACAATTCTTCTTGAAAAAGAGGAATAAGTTGAAGGACTCAAACTTCTCAATTTCAAAACTTCCTACAGAACAACAGTCTTCACTGTATTGCTTCCTGGCATAAGAATAGACATACAGTTCAATGGATTAGAATTAAGAGTCCAGAAATAAACTCATACATCTCTAGTCATTATTTTACAACAATGGTGCCAGATCATTCAAAGTGGAAAGAATGATCTTTTCAACAAATGGTGCAACAAGTGGATAAGCACCTGCAAAATAATGAAGATGGTGCTCTACCTCACTCCATCCATAAAAATAACTTCTAAAAGATCAAAGACCTACATATAAGAACTAAACCTTGCCGGGTGCAGTGGCTCACGCCTGTAATCCTAGCACTTTAGGAGGCCGAGGCAGGTGAATCACCTGTGGTCAGGAGTTCGAGACCAGCCTGGCCAACATGGCAAAACCCCATCTCTATTAAAAATAGAAAAAATTAGCTGAGCATGGTGGTGGGCCTTTGTAATCCCAGTTACTCAGGAGGCTGAAGCAGGAGAATTGCTTGAACATGGGAGGTAGAGGTTGCAGTGAGCCAAGATCGTGCCATTGAACTCCAGCCTGGGCAACAGAGTGATCTATGTCAAAAAAAAAAACAAAAAAAAAAAACAAAAAAACTAAACTAAAACTCTAAAACTCTTATAAGAAACCTAGGTATAAGTCTTTGTGACATTCAATGGATTCTTGCCACATGCACACCAAAATCATATGAAAACAAGGAAAAAAATAAATAAATTGGACTTTACCAAAAGGAAAACCTCTTGTACACAAAAGACTATAAGAAGAAAGTGAAAGTGAAAAGCCATCCACAGACTGGAAGAAAACACTGGCTAATCATGTATCTGGTAAAGACTTGTATCTAGAATATATAAAGAATATATTTACGTTCTTTAATATATAAATATATTAATATATATTTATATTCTTTATATAGACAGAATATATGTTTATATTCTTTATATATTACAGCTCAACAATAAAAAGAAAAAAACAACAAATTTTAAAATAGGGCCAGGGCACAGTGGATCATGCCTATAATCCCAGCACTTTGGGAGGCCGAGGCAGGTAGATCACCTGAGGTCAGGAGTTTGAGACCAGCCTGGCCAACACGGCGAAACCTCATCTCTACTAAAAATACAAAAATTAGCCGGGCATGGTGGCAGGCACCTGTAATCCCAGCTACTCGGGAGGCTGAGGCAGTAGAATCACTTGAACCTAGGAGGCGGAGGTTGCGGTGAGCTGAGATTGCATCACTAAACTCCAGCCTGGGTGACAGAATGAGACTCCATCTCAAAAATAAAAATGGCCAAAAGGTCTGAATTGACATTTCTCCAAAGAAAATATTAAAATGTCTAATAAGTACACAGGATAGTCATCAGGGAATGCAGATTAACAGAACAATAAGATAGTACTTCATACCCAGTAAGGTGGCTAGAACAAAAATCCAATAATAAGCAATCATGGGAGGCCAAGGTGAGGGGATTGCTTGAGTCCAGGAATTCAAGACCAGCCTAGGCAACATGGCAAAATCCTATCTCTATAAAAAATACAAAAAATTAGCTGGGCCTGGTGGCACGCACCTTGTGGTCCCAGCTACCCAGGAGGCTGAGGTAAGAAGATCGCCTGGGCCTGTAAGGTTGAGGCTACAGTAAGCCAAGATCACCCCACTGCACTCCAGCCTAGGGGACAGAGCAAGACTCTGTCTCAGAAAAATAAATAAAAAATCAGTGAGAATGTGGAGATACTGAAACTTTATCCACTGCTGGTGGAAATGTAAATTGATGCATACACTTACAAAAACAGTCTGACAGTTCCTCACGAAGTTAAACATACATTTACTAATTGATCTAGCAATTCTACTCCTATATATATACCCAAGATAAAATAAATGTCCATACAAAAACTCATACACAAATGTTCATAGCAGCATTATACATAATAGTAAGAAGGAAGAAACGATCCAAGTATTCATCCAGCTTTTCACATTTATTGGCATAAAGCTATTTACAGTATTGGTATTCTCTTAAAATTAAGTAACTATATCTTCTTTTTGTGCACACTCTTAACAATCCAGGAATAGAGACATCCTTAAACTGATATGCAGAATAGATAAAAGAAATCTCCAACAGACGTGACACTAAATGGTAAAGACACAAAATGCTTTGCAATTACAAATAGAAACAAACAATGTAATCCTAGACAATGCAATTAGACAAGAAAAAAAAATATGCAGAAAACAGACAAGAAAGATGCAAAGCAAATATACTCATGAATGATATGAGACATCACCTAAAAAATTACACAGAATGAACCAAAAAACCGGTTAGAACATGACAGGACATTCAGGAGGTTGAATATATAATCAACATATACTCAATAACTTTCCAACACAGTAGCAACCAATCAGAAATGAATTAATACAATAGCAACAAAAATATAAAGTACTCAGAAATACAGCCAATAAAAAATGTACAAGACCTTAGTGGAGAAATAGAAAACTCTGCCAAAAGACATAACACATATAAATACATTTTGTGTGGGAAAACACTCCTTCAAGATGTCCATTTTTTCTAAATTAACATGCAAAGTCAACAAAATCCCAGCCAATCACAATGTAATTTTTCTTAGAGCTTGATAAGCATATTCTAAAATTCAAACGAATGAGTAAAATAATAGTCAAGAAAACTTTTTAGATGTGGAAAGTTTTGTTCTACCAGACAATAAGGTTTAATATGAAGCTGCAGTACTTAACACAGCATGTATTACTGAAGAAATATGCAAACCGTAGATAAAAGGAAAAGTACAGAATCCTGTCACAGGCTTATATACATATGTAAGGTTTGGTTTTTTGTTTCTATGGAGACGGAGTCTTGCTCTGTCGCGGAGGCTGGAGTGCAGTGGCGAGATCTCTGCTCACTGCAACCTCCACCTCCTGGATTCAAGTGATTCTCCAGCCTCAGCCTTCCGAGTAGCTGGGATTACAGGCATGCACCACCATGCCCAGCTAATTTTATAAGTTTGATGTATGACAGAGATAGTGTCACCACAGTGTTACCTAAAAAAAAAAAAAAAAAAAAAAATGGGGTTCATTCACCTGGCAAGTAACAAACAACTGTGAGTATGCAAGTTTGGATCAATAGGAGTTTTATTACTTGGCTAAGTAAGGAGGACACTGGGAATATTTTCCAAAGCAGTGTCTCTCCGAGGGAAATAGGAGAGTTTTACGGAGCAATGGAGAGGGGAGAGGCTACATTATCGCATGTATAGGAGGGGTCCCAGTGGTACAGACGCAGTCATTATGCCAGCACCTAAGTCACGAGGTTATGGTAATGAAGCTATACCTACTCCCAGGTGGAGACTTTAGCATGTAATGAGAAGAGTTCACTCAGGTTCATCTATAAGTTGCTGGGGTCTGTCAGGAGCTGGTTTTAACTAACTAGGTGATTGCAATCCACACAGAGTTTAGGAAGAAACAGGCTGCAGGCCAGGAGGCTGTAAAACTGTCTGATTGCTCAAGTTGATTAAATTCCTACAATCCCTGTCTACTTACAGCAGCAAGACCTTCTTTTGAAGAGCCCCAGCAGCTGTAAAATTCACCTGTGCCAGCAGCTGTGCTTGCTTACAGAGACAAAGACCACATGTCAGTAACCACAAACGAGAACTTAGCTCAGCAGTGCTACCCAGGCCTGAATCCTTGCTTCATTACCTTATTAAAATCTCCACCTAGAAGGGAGAAATACACTTTCCTAGGCACATATAGCGCTGAGTACAAAAGAAACAATGAGACTGACCAGGCGTGGTGGCTCACACCTGTAATCCCAGCACTTTGGGAGGCCGAGGTGGGTGGATCACCTGAGGTCGGGAGTTCAAGACCCGCCTGACCAACATGGAGAAACCCCATCTCTACGAAAAATACTAAATTAGCCGGGCATGGTGGTGCATGCCTGTAATCCCAGCTATTAGGGAGGCTGAGGCAGGGGAACTACTCGAACCTGGGAGGCGGAGGTTGCGGTGAGCCAAGATCACACCACTGAACTCCAGCCTGGGCAACAAGAGTGAAACTCCATCTCAAAAACAAACAAACACACACAAGAAAAAAGAAAGAATGAGACTGAGCACACTCCAGTTCTTCCCATAGGGCCCCACCTCTTTCCAGGAATCCCTGCCCCACTACATGCCCTAAGAGACCTTAAATATCCCTCTTCACCACACCCAGAGGAGGGTACTTTGAGCGTAAGCTTTTCCTTCCCCAGTCCTTCATCAACAAACAAAGTTTCTGCTCTGCTTAACGGAACTTGGTCTCATTTTATTGGCATGAACACCACCAGGCAGGTAAAGGACCCACTGAAGTCAAACAACCCCCCTTAAGAGTTGGTAACAGTAGCCTTACAAGTCAGTGGGAAAAATTAAACTAGTCAATGAATTGTATTGACACAATTGGCTAGGCAAATAAAAATAGTAAATAAAATCACACAAAAAATAAATTAAAGAAACTTAAAAAACAAAACGAACAGGCTGGGTGCAGTGGCTCACACCTGTAATCCCAGCACTTTCGGAGGCCAAGGCGGGTGGATCACAAGGTCAGGAGTTCAAGACCAACCTGGCCAAGATGGTGAAATCCCATCTCTACTAAACATACAAACAAACAACAACAAAAAAAAAAAAACAAAAAGCCAGGTGTGGTGTCAGGTGCCTGTAATCTCAGATACTCGGGAGGCTGAGGCAGAGAATTGCTTGAACCAGGTAGGCGGAGGTTGCAGTGAGCTGATATCGCACCACTGCACTCCAGCCTGGGTGACACAGAGTGAGACTTGGTCTCAAAAAAAAAAAAAAAAAAAAAAAGCTTAAAAACAAACCAAAAAAAACCATAAGACTCTAAGAACCCTGGTGTAAGCAAGAATTTAAGACAACAAAATGAAAAGAGTGAATATATTTGAATACAACAATATGAAAAAATCTCTGTCCAAAAGAAAAGCAAAAGAAAAAAAGAACACCACACACAAACCACTAATAGAAGTGGAAATGTAATAGCTAACAGGTAGGATAGTTTGAAAGTCCACAGTAAAACTAAAAAGACATATTCCTTATGCTACAGGCATTTAACTTGTAAGAATCTGCCCTGAAAAACACTTGCACGGGTATTCAGACATTTAGACAGGTATTCACTAGAATATTCTCTGTAATAACATAATACTGGATTCAACCTACTTGTCCATCAATATGGCTAAATAAAAGTAGCATTTTTATATGATGAAATACCATACAGCACCTAAAAGGAACATATTAGATCCCTGTGCATCACCATGGCCGTTCCACTATTCACCAGGTGGTCAGGCTGTGCTGCCAAGATTAAAAGGCCATCAAGGAAGGGACAGCACATGATCTGAGGTCGCTGAGGACAGACATCAACCACATGAGGCCCCAAGAGAAACAGTGTAAACTTACAGCAAAAGGAGAAACAGGGCACAAGATCCAGCCTCCTGCAATGCAAAGATCCCCCAGAGCTAGCACATCCACTCCACAGCAATAGAGCTGGTGTGATGCACACAACCCACTTAGTAAGGAAGAAAGATCTCAATCCACCCTCCCCACTCCCATGGGGTGTGAAATACAGAAAGCTGAGAGAATGAATGAAGGCCACTGACTTAAGAGATTAAACACAACAAAGGAGTAGACACGAAGCCTGAAACAGTGAAAGACACAAGGCATTAAATGCAGCAGCACAGGCTGTGAGGGCTCTAACTCTGCAAGGAAATGTTCCAGGCGCAAGGTCACTCTCACATTCTTAACTTGGCAATGGGCTATTAAAAAAAAAAAAAAAAAAAAAAAAAGACATTAAAAACTGTCAATTCTTCTTGTCTCCCAGTTTAGATATTCCTTCTTTCATTAATTTAACAAACATAGTAGGAGCACCTACTATGTCCCACACACTAAGGTAACAACAATAAAGCAGACAAAAAGCACTGCCCTCGCAAGGGGCTTATGGGAAGATAAACCGATAAACAAATATATGCTATGCTAGACGGCGACAGGTGCTAGGAAGTGAAATAAGACAAGAAAAAGGGAGAAGTCTATGCCAGATGTTTTCAGTATCAGGAGACCTGGAGACTAAGATTTCCGGACGGTGGCTACTTTCACTTTTCTTCCACTTTCCCATGTTATCTAATTGTCTCTAATAAGTACGCTTTATTCGCATAATTGGGTGAAAAGATAAAGCCGGGAGAAACCGGGACTCTTTCCAGATTCTCTGCCCCAGACGCCCAGGGGGCGAAGAGGTACCCCCTCGGCGTGGCGGGGCAGGATCCACGGTCAGACCCCCGCCCCGGATGCAGCCTCCAGGCCGGGCCTCACCCGCCACTCTCGCCTGCACAGGTGCCCCCGCTCCCCATCCCGCGCCCCGCGCCCCGCCGGGCTGCTCACCTACTCCCGCCGCCAACAGACAATCATCCTACTGCAGCCACCTCAGCCGACTGCCCCGCGCCTACCTTCCGACTGCCCCAGTTGCGCACGCGTGTCACCTCCCCAGGTCCTCCGCGGCCTCTCTAGGAAACTGGGAGGCACAACGTCTCTGCTTCTCCCTGGCCCCAGGGCGGCGGGCGCCAGGGCTTGTACAATATCTCTTGTCTCCCTCCGCTGGACACTTCCCTTCCATGCTCTGATGCTTAGGCGCGTTCCGGGCCTATATCGGCTTTGGAGTGTTATTCTACATCCCTCCCATCGGGTCTACACGGCTGCCCTAGAGGCCTCTCTCCTTTCAGGGAAGAAAAGGATCCAAAGCTAGCGGTGAAAATAGGGCCAGCGGCCGGGCGCGGTGGCTCACGCCTGTAATCCCAGCACTTTGGGAGGCCGAGGCGGGCGGATCACAAGGTCAGGAGATCGAGACCACGGTGAAACCCCGTCTCTACTAAAAATACAAAAAACTAGCCGGGCGCGGTAGTGGGCGCCTGTAGTCCCAGCTACTCAGGAGGCTGAGGCAGGAGAATGGCGTGAACCCGGGAGGCGAAGCTTGCAGTGAGCCGAGGTCGCGCCACTGCACTCCAGCCTGGGGGACACAGCGAGACTCCGTCTCCAAAAAAAAAAAAAAAAAAAAAAAATAGGGCCAGCGGCCTGGCACGGTGGCTCACGCCTGTAATCCCAACACTTTGGAAGGCCGAGGCGGGCGGATTACTTGAGGTCAGGAGTTCGAGACCAGCCTGGCCAACATGGTGAAACCGCGTGTCTACCAAAAATAATTTTAAAAATTAGCTGGGTGTGGTGGCGCGGCGCCTGGAATCCCAGCTATTTGGGAGGCTGAAGCAGGAGAATGGCCTGAACCTGGGAGACGGAGGTTGCAGTGAGCCGAGATCATGCCACTGCACTCCAGCCTGGGAGACAAAGCGAGACTCCGTCTCAAAGAACAAACAAAATAGGGCCAGCAAGTCCCCAAACATAAAACCCTTGAATGGGGAAATTCCCAAACAAGGCAATAAGCCCAGCACTGGCATTAGAGCTCATTATCTCCTTTTAAGTAAATGCTACAAGCCCTAGGCACAGTTTTGCAACTGTTCAAGGGTCATCAGGCTGCACATGACTGACTGCCTTTCCCAACACCAAGGTACTCAATTGCCCACTTTGGATGGAGCTGGAGCTTCGTGGGAAAAACAGATAATAAGAAATTACACAAATACATCAATGTAAAGTGGTTACGAACACTATGTTGAAATGTAACAGTTATTTAATTGAAAGCGACTGATGATAATGCTTGTATTTTTTTCTGGTACTTTTCTGTATACTTCCGGTAGCTCATAATACACTGGCTGTCACCATTGATTAGAGTTGCCAAAGGAAATAGAGTCCGTAACTGGAATAGCCACTGAATCCAAATCTTTTGGTCTTTTCATTACGGTGCTTCATAAAAGCTCTCCCGTCCCAAGTCCCCGTAGAGGGAGAGTTGGAGATAGCATGGCTCCTAGCTGGGATCCCAGAAGCTAGACGTAGGGGGTTGTGGGCAGGATAGTGAGGGGGCAAGATTCCAAGGAAAACTAAAATCCCTGCCCGGGAACGGTTACCACCTGGGAAAGCAGGAATGACCCGATGCATCAAGGCCCAGAGTGTACTCAAAGAACAACAGGTTAGGATGAGGGTCAAAACTCACACCAGAAAGAGCATTAGCTGGGCGTGGTGGTGTGCGCCTGTAGTCCCAGCTACTACGGAGGCAGAGGCGGAAGGATTGCTTGGGCCGGGGAGGTCGAGGCTGCAGTGAGCTATGATTGGGTCAGTGTACTCCAGGTTGGTCAACAGAGCGAGACCCAAGGAAGGAAGGAAGGAAGCGGGGAAGAGAGGAAGGGACGGAGGGAGGCAAGGAGGGAAGTGAGAGAGAAAAGGAATGAAAGAGAGAAGGAAGAGAGAGAGAACGAGAAAGAGCAGGCTGCTTCTTGGGTTACATCCTGGAGAGGCTGTGTAACATTATGAGTTGGAGAAGCAAGTACAAAGTAGTAAAAACTTCTGTAAAAAAGACAGCATGTGGCAGAACAGTGGGTTTTTAAAGGTGGGAACAAGAAAGCCAAACAATAGAAAAAAAATAGATTGATTAACATCAGGTTACTTTTCTTTTAAGGATTAAAGCAGAGGGGGCCTTATGCTGACTCAGGTTAACTGGGCTCTTTCTGAATGGTTGCTATGAATTTCCTGTTTGCAGGAAAAGCTAGTCTGTTAGGGGATTCACATACTTCCGTAAAATTTTGATTTGATTATGTGGCATTTAGCATTAGGAATTTATTTATTTTTTACTTATTTAATTTTTTTTGAGACGGAGTCTCCCTCTGTCACCCAGGCTGGAGGGCAGTGGTGTGATCTCAGCTCACTGCAACCTCTGCCTCCCCTCCTGGGTTCAAGTGATTCTCCTGCCTCAGCCACCCGGTAATTGGGGCCACAGACACAGGCCACCATGCCCAGCTAATTTTTGCATTTTTAGTAGAGATAGGATTTCGCCATGTCTGCCAGGCTGGTCTTGAACACCTGACCTCAGGTGATCCACCCCCCTTGGTCTCCCACAAGTTCTAGGATTACAGGTGTGAGCCACAGCGCCCGGCCTTGTTTATTATTTATTTATTTATTTATTTATTTATTGAGATGGAGTCTCGCTCTGTCACCCAGGCTGGAGTGCAGTGGTGCGATCTTGGCTCACTGCAACCTCTGCCTCCTGGGTTCAAGCGATTCTCCTGCCTCAGCCTCCTGAGTAGCTGGGATTACAGGCGCGTGCCATCACACCCGGCTAATTTTTGTATTTTTAGTATAGATGGGGTTTCACCATCTTGGCCAGGCTTGTCTTGAACTCAGGTGATCCACCTGCCTTGGCCTCCCAAAGTGCTGGGATTACAAGCATGAGCCACTGCGCCTGGCTTATTTATGTATTTTTGAGACAAAGTATGGCTCTATCACCCAGGCAGGAGTGCAGTTAATGGTAGGATCTCCGCTCACTGCAACCTCCGCCTCCTGGGCTCAGGCCATCATCCCACCTCAGCCTCCCAAGTAGCTGGGACTACAGGTGTGCACCACCACACCCGGATAATTTCTTTCTTTTTTTTTTTTTTTTTTTTGTAGAGGTGGGGTTTTGCCATGTTCCCCAGGCTGGTCTTGAACTCTTGACGTCAGGTGATCCACCTGCCTAGGCCTCCCAAAGTGCTGGGTTTACAGGAGTGAGCCACCACGCCCAGCCACTGGTTGTTAATCTTTTAAATATCATCCCTGAGAAGAAGAGACCTAGGTAACAGTTTCAGTTCTGTCTGTGGACTGGAAGGAGGTGTTGAAGAGGCCAATTTCTTTCCCTCCCTGCAACCCCTCCTCACAGGTAGAATGAGACAAGATGGAAAAACAGCTCCTTTAGCCCCTCCCGAATCACCAAATTAACCCTTTAGTTGCTGGACCATATGAATGATTCAGGATTGGCCTTGCTGTCAGAAAGATGAGGTGGATCCACAAGGTGGGGACAGCTGGTGTCAGAGGGCCATGGGATTAAGGACCTCTTTTATTCTCAACAAGCCTAGGTCATTGTTCTCTGAGTAGGTTGGAGATGAGTGGGTTGCTTGCCAGAAGGAGAGCTGGATGTGTCCTGTGCTTATGATCTCCCACATGGCCTGACTCTGGTTACCTTAATGTCAAGACCCCGGAAAATAGTTTATCTTGTATGGCCTGGCTGCTAGGATGTTAGTGGAGGTAGGCGGTGCAGAGAAGCTGGGAGATACAGAAACCACAGTTGTTCTGTTGGGGGTGTTAGAGTGTAACAAGTTGGATGCAGACTTATAAAAGGCAAGATGAAAGGACTAGGGGAGTCGTTAGTAGGAAGATGTGTACCACTGAGTATCCAGTTGACACTTTATGTATAATCATCAATCAGTGGACAGTGGCAGAGGACAGTTAAATACAGAGTCAGAATGCCTCAACTGTTCCTTCCAAATCAGGAGACAGACTGGAGACAGTAGGCAGAAATCAAGTGGCTGGGTAGTCACAGGGCCCAGGCATCTCCCTGCTGAACACCATGACTGGTGTAAACGAGGGACTCCTGTGAAGTGTGCGCATACTATCTACTGCCATCATGTGAAGGATGTAGGTCAGTGTTCAGGTCTGGGGTAACCCATCTGAGGTTTGTCTGGCATCTGGAGGAAATGTTACAATTCATCAGGTCTTCCAGCCTTGGTCATGACCAACATGCAGGTTTGGTGACTGGCAAACATGGGTGTAGCTCCTGACATGAGGAGTAGTGAGTGCTAAAAACTGACATCAAGATCCTCCTAAGAAGGAAGGTTATAAATTCAGGTGAAATGGTGGTCTGGATGGAGCAGCAGGGCTAATGTGACGTTTATAACCCATGGAGGAATGACATGGTGTTTTTCAAATGCAGTTGACCCTTGAACAACATGGATTTGAATGGCCTGGGTCAACTTATACATGAATTTTCTTCTGCCTCCGCTGCTTCTGAGACAGCAAGACTAGCCCCTACTCTTTCTGTTCCTCCTCAGCCTACTCAATGTGAAGACAGTGAGGATGAAGGCCTATATGATGATCCACTTCCACTTAATAAATAATAAATATATTTTCTCTTCCTTATGACTTTTTTTTTTTTTAATAGGATCTTGCTCTGTCACCCAGGCTAGAGTGCAGTGGCACAATCATAGCTCACTTCAGCCTCACCTTCCCTGGCTCAAGCAATCCTCCCATTTCAGCCTTTGGAGTAGCTGGAGCCACAGGTGTACACCACCACACATGCTAATTTTTAAAATTTTTGTAGAAATGGGATCTCTTCATATTGCCCAGGCTGCTCTCCAACTCCTGGGCTCAAGTCATCCTCCCAACTTGGCCTCCCAAAGTGCTGGGATTACAGGTATGAGAAGATTTTTTTGTTTTTAATTGAGATAGGATCTCACTCTGTTGCTGTGGCATGATCACAGCTCACTGCAGCCTCAAACTCCTGGGTTCAAGGGTTCCTCTTGCCTCAAACTCCCAAGTAGCTAGGACCACAGGTGCATGCCACCATGCCCAGCTAATTTTTTTTTTTTTTTTTTTGAGACAGAGTTTCGCTCTTGTTGCCCAGGCTGGAGTGCAAAGGCACGATCTCAGCTCACTGCAACCTCCGCCTCCCGGGTTCAAGCAATTCTCCTGCCTCAGCCTCCCCAGTAGCTGGGATTACAGGCATGCGCCACCACGTCCAGCTAATTTTGTATTTTTCAGTAGAGACGGGGTTTCTCCATGTTGGTCAGGTTGGTGGCGAACTCCCGACTTCAGGTGATTTGCCCGCCTCAGCCTCCCAAAGTGTTGGGATTACAGGCGTGAGCCATCGCACCTGGCATGCCCAGCTAATTAAAAACAATTTTTTTCTTTTTCTTTTTTTTTTTTTTTTTTTGAGAAGGAGTCTTGCTCTGTTGCCCAGGCTGGAGTGCAGTGGCACGATCTCAGCTCACTGCAAGCTCCACCTCCCGGGTTCATGCCATTCTCTTGCCTCAGCCTCTTGAGTAGCTGGGACTACAGGTGCCTGCCACCACGCCCAGCTAATTTTTTGTATTTTTAGTAGAGATGGGGTTTCACCATGTCAGCCAGATGGTCTTGATATCCTGACCTCGTGATCTGCCCACCTCGGCCTCCCAAAGTGCTGGGATTACAGGCATGAGCCACGGCACCCAGCCAAAAAAAATTTTGTAGAGATGGAGTCTCACTATGTTGCCAAGGCTGGTCTTGAATTCCAGTCCTCAAACAATCCTGCCTGGGCCTCCCAAAGTGCTGGGATTACAGGAATGAGCCACTACAACTGCCCAGTTTTCTCATTAACATTTTCTTTTCATAATTTACTGTATTGTAAGAATACTGTCTATAATACATGTTACATACAAAATATGTGTTAATCAACAATTTATGTTATCTCTAAGGCTTCTGGTCAACAGTAGACGATTACTAGTTAAATCTGGGGGGAGGCAAAAGTTATATGCAGGTTTTCTACTTCATGGTGGGTCAGTATTCCTAACCCCTATGTTGTTCAAGGGTCAACTGTATGTCCACAAGTTTTTGCTACTTCTCTCTTCAAGAGATGGAGCTGGACTTAGTGACTTGCTTCTAACAAATAGAATAAGGCAGAAGTGATAATGGGTCACTTCCAAGACTAGGTTATAAAAATGTCTATGGCTTCCTTTGTCCTCTGTTTCTGAGATCACTCACATTAAAGGGTGCTAGCTGCCATGCCTTGAGAACACTTAAGCAGCATCATGGAAGGCCCATGTGGCAAGAGACTGAGGACTCCTGCCAAGAGCTAGCGAGGAACTTAGGCCCCACTTCAACAGTCACATTAGTGAACCATCTTGGAAGTGGTTCCTCCAGTGCCAGGCAAGCCTTTAGATGATGACAGCCCTGGTCAACATCACAGGTAAAATCTCAGGACAGACTTTGAGCAAGAACAAATCAGCTAAGCTACTCCTGAATGCCTGACCCACAGGAACGGTGATACAGGAAATGTTTGTTGTTTAAGCCATAAGTTTGGGGATAATTTGTTATGTAGCAACACATAGATAATGAATATACAAAGTTTTAAAAAATCTCTCAAATTTCCCACATCATCCTTAGTCTGCAGTTCCTCACTCCCTCTCTGAAATGGTACTTGGAAATTTTGAAATAATCCTGTGCATTAATTAGGGCTCTCTTCATCATACATAAGAGCCACAGATCAAACTAGTTGGAGCAAAAGGGGAAGTATCTTACATAAACACTTGAACAGCAGGGGTGCAGCTGGATCTTAGAAATCCCTGAAACCAGAGACTAGAAAGTCAGTTAGAACACATCTAATAGCTTTGCCTTTAGTTCTAATTCAAAACAATCTCAGGAAAAGGCTTTGGTTGGTCAGTTGAAGTTGCGTGCCCATTTCTAAACCAATCAACAGTTGTGGGCAGGACTTCTGTTTCAAGTAATTTTGCATATTAGATAACCTGAAAACTCTCCTGCACAGAGATGCAGAGATTTAAAATATGAAAGTTTCAGTAGAATCCATAGGTTCACACACACAAAATGAAAATATGAAAGAGTCTTAGAGACATGGAGGAAGAAATTACAAGATTTTGCCTGCAGCTATTAGGAGTTCCAGAAAAGAAAAAAATTAACCACATGTATTCAAAGATAGAATAGCTGTTAATTTTCCAAAATTATTGAAAAACCAAAATCCTTAGATTTAGAAAGCCCAATAAATCCTAAACAGGATAAATAAATATAAATCTGCACCTAGACACACTCTAGTGAAATTGCAAGGTACAAATTTTTTTCTCATGCATCCTGTCCAGGCCTGGTAAGTCTCTTTTGGTTACACTTTCTTCTGTCAACATTCCTCTTAGATTGACAGGGACCAGAAACGGGCATCTATCCCCAGTTATAGTTTGATTATTAGGCTACTTGCTTCGTTGTTCCGTTCCTCCCCCAACAGACATAGCAGTCCATACCCTTGAAGTGGGTGTCACAGCGAAGTATCATTTCAACACTGGCCGCCATTAACAAATACACACATCACTGATATTCCCAGCATAAGCGTGCTGCTGGTTCTGCTGAAGGTACTGCTTGTAACATAAACATAATATAAAAACACAAATGCTTTTGTTTTGTTTTGAGACAGAGTCTTGCTCTATCGCCAGGCTGGAGTGCAGTGGTGTGATCTTGGCTCACTGCAACCTCCACCTCACAGGTTCAAGCAATTCTCCTGCCCCAGCCTCCCGAGTAGCTGAGACTACAGGTGCATGCCACCACACCCAGCTAATTTTTGTATTTTTAGTAGAGACAGGGTTTCACCATGTTGGCCAGGATGGTCTTGATCTCTTGACTTTGTGTTGTGCCCACCTCAGCCTCCTAAAGTGCTGGGATTACAGGCATGAGTCACTGCGCCAGGCAAGCAAATTCTTTTTTTTTTTTTTTTTTTTTTTTGAGAAAGAGTTTCGCTCTTATTGCCTAGGCTGGAGTACAATGGCGGTATATTGACTCACTGCAGCTGCCTTCCGGGTTCAAGTGATTCTCCTACCTCAGCCTCCCGAGTAGCTGGGATTACAGGTGCCCACAACCATGCCAGCTAACTTTTGTATATTTAGTAGAGACAGAGTTTCACCATGTTGATCAGACTGGTGGCGAACTCCTGACCTCATGATCCGCCTGCCTCAGCCTCCCAAAGTGCTGGGATTATAGGCGTGAGCCACCACGCCTGGCCTTGTTTTTCTTTTAAAGAACAAGGAGACCAGGCATGTGGCTCACACCTCTAATCCCAGCACTCTGGGTGGCTGACAACACAAGAGGATTGCTTGAGCCCAGGAGTTTGAGGCCAGCCTGAGCAACAGAGAAAGACCCTCCCTACAAAAAAAAAAAAAAAAAAAAAATCAAAAAATTAGCTGGATGTGCTGTAGCTCCAGCTACTCAGGAGGATCACCTGAGCCTAGGAGTTGCAGACTGCAATAAGTTTTGATTCCACTACTACTCTCCAGCCTGTGTGACAGAGCGAGACCCTGTCTCTAAAAATAAACAAGCAAATAAATGTCAGGTCTCTGAGCTGGAGCTAAGCCATTGTAATCCCTGTGACCTGCACGTATACATCTAGACAGCCTTCGAGAGCCAAGAAGTCTGGAGCAGCCGAGAAACCACAAAAGAAGTGAAACAGCCAATTTCTGCCTTAACTGATCAACCAACCTTATGACATTCCGCCATTATGATTTGTTCCTGCCCTATCCTAACTGATCAATCAACCCTATGACATTCTTCTGCAGGACCATGGATCTCATGATCTCCCCACCATGCCCCTTGTGACCCCTCCCCTGCTGACAACAGATGACCACCTTCAACTGTAACTTTCCACTGCCTACCAAAGTCCTGCAAAGCTGCCCCTCTCCTATCTCCCTTTGCTGACTCTCTTTTTGGACTCAGTTCACTTACACCCAAGTGAATAAACAGTCTTGTTGCCCACACTAAGCCTGTTCAGATGGTCTTCTAGATGGACACACGTGACAGTAAATAAATCACAATGAGTCTTAGGTGATGCAGACCTTCTTGATGATATCCAGAAGTTTGATCAGGCCAAGAGATGCAAACAGCTTTGATTGTTGGGCATTCCACCTCCTGCATACCTACTTTACTCAGAAGAGCCACCAGTTATGTTCAAAGGGAAGTCTTTGAACATAAGACTTGGTAATGAAGTAAGGGAGGGTCTCTCACCCACCCGCTTTGGCCAAACTAAATAAATCCTTCTCTGCTCCTAAGTGCTGATGTGTCAGTGTTTGGCTTACTGCACATCAGGTACATGAATCTAAACATCGGGTTTCAATAACACATGTAGGTTATTACAGGAATCCACAAAAGGGACCGTCAAGTTGCATCCTGTGTGTGTTTCTTTGGCCTTTATGACATGCTTTGGAAACACATTAGTCTTATCTGGAGAGCGTGTTAAAACCTTAATCACTGGACCCCATTTTTACATTTATGATTGAGTAGGTCTACGGAGGGACCTGAGAATTTGCATTTATCACTGGTTCCCAGGTGACACAGCCGTTTGGGGCACCATGCTTAGAGAACCACTCCAGGGACCTCTAAATTGGTAGTTCAACCTTAGCTGCATTTAGAAACACTGGGAAAATATGTGTATGTGTAACCAACTCACATTTAATTGTGACATTTTGAAATTGTACAAGTATTTTGACATCTGCCCGCCATATTTAGTCTCTTAAAATGACGGGAAAACACCAACCAATCACAGGTTTAATTAGTTTAAAAAGTTTACGCGTTCAGTTCCTCTTTGTAGCACCTAATATTCCTCTGAAATATGAAACAGACCCAGCAGTGGCCAATAGTAAATTTCTACCCCACACCCCGCAACAGAGTTGAAAAGTTCAGGCTCTCTGAGCATTGTGTTGCAGTGGCACTTGTCCAGAATTGGTACCTCCGCCGAGTTGGGGGAGTTTAAATGTAGCAGTGAAAATAGCTTTTTCTCCTTCAAAGGGAAGAAAGAAAATCACTCCTTAAAACCCAGACGGTCTGAAGATCTGGCTGTGAGGTCTTTCTTCCTGTCCCATCTCTTCAGACCTTTTTTTTTTTTTTTTGGCAGTGGAGCCAGAGGGACTAAAACCTAACTTGAGTTACAAGAAACAAGACAGTGATGGCTATAAAGGGAGTGACCAGGAGCAACTGGGACACTTTACCTCCCACATCCAATGTTTGTGCTTCACAGAAAAACAACAAAGATAACAAATCCACAAAATGCAACAGCTGGAATTACAAATTTCATTCACCCAAGGGTGGTAGAAGGCAGGAAGGAAAGGTGGGAAGGTAAATGGCACAGGGAGAAAAACAAAATATTCAAATCCGTCCAGTCATAGGGACTGGCAAATGCTAAAAAAATAACTGTAGAAAAAAGAGAAAAAAAAACACACTAAAAAAACGGTGGTCCTTTCAACTCTCAGTGGTGTTAAAAATCCACACACTGGTGTCAGGAAGATTCTGCCTTATGTGCACCAGAGATAAAAGATTCCAGTGCCTCAGAGAGGGGTTATGCAGAGGGCCCTTGGCAGAATGAATCGTGCCTTCCTTGGCAGGGGGAGGTGAACTGGGAAAAAAGCTGCCACAGCCTCCTTCCAATCCCACCCATCCCCTCAATGGCAGGTGACTCAGGCCTGCAGTAGCCTTCAGTTTAGGTGGAGATATATGTGGTGAAGGGAACTTCTCTGCAGAGGTTGAGCTGCTCAAGACAGACTGCAGGTGAGACTGTCTTGTGGAAGAGTCTGTTGCTTAAGAAGACCACCAAGGAGGAGAGATGCAACTCGAAGAGGTATGTTTTGCTGGGGATCTTTGCCTTATTGCACTGATAATGAACAAAGGAAAGAGGATAGAGAAAAGACAGTCATGGATAATATATGATGACTGCATTGCTGTGAGAAAAGCCAAGGGCAAACCAAACCCAAAGTAGTAAAGCGAGTTCCTCTCTAAGTTAGACAACCGCTGGTACGTTTCAATTCCTTTATTGAACCAACCATATTTGAAGCAGTAGAGTGAGTCAAGAAGAGAAAAACGCTGGAGAGTAACCAGCTGACCAACAAGATGGGTGGGAAAGAGACTCACAGACATTCCCTGAACGGGGGAAAGAGCCTGCAGCAAAAGAGTGGAGAGCATGGCAGCAGTTATTTTGTGGACACTAGGGAATGGGTGAGGCTTCCTCCCTGATGCTTCAAATGCCAGGTCAGCTGTATCTTGGAATCAAATGGCATTCACAACTTTGCTAGGCATCAACAAGGGGAGCACCCAAAAAGCCCTGGAAATTTATATGAGGAAAAATTCCAGCCATGAGCAAGCATCTCCACACAGTGATGGATCATAAGTAATTCACTCTGTTACTCACTGAAGCCCAGGAATAAACACTCGATAAAGCAACAGTAGACTGAACCAGAGCACTCCATCATCCCAAATGCAACACTGGAAAATTCTACCACACTTGCTGGCTCATTCTCTTGCTCCCACTCTATATTCTGGGGTATTCTCTGTGCCAGGACACTGCTTGCCCTTCTTCCACGCTGCTCTTCTCTTTTGCTGGATTGGAGCATCTAGCTGGAGATGGTACAAATACCCCAGATGGAGTCTTTGACTCCCCTGGGAAGAAGGTCCTGGAGAAAGGTTTCGACACTGTCAGCCATGTCTTCACTACCCAAACTATCAACTGTGCAGAGGAGATAGAAGTGCCCCCAAATCTCTCTTCATGAAGGACCCCGCAGCTCTACCACCACAGCTCCAGCCTGGCCCCTCACCCACCACCACAGGCCCAGCTGACTCCTCTGTCAAGCAGCCCGCTCCACCGGGGCGCTCCCAGGGCTGGGGTGCTCTGCCCACACTGGCCATGCCTGGGCTGCAGACATGGAGAGATTTTTTTAAATGCAATTCTCTACCCCATTTCAAACCGATTAAATCGGAATCTTGTAGGTGGTGCTTAGGCACTGGGTTTTTGCAAAGCTCCCCAAGTGGTCCTTCCATGCATTAAAGTTGAGAAGCACTGCTCTAAATTTGTTTTGACCGCGTGGAAAGGTTTCCAACTGATTTCTTATGAAAAAAGTAGTAGAAGCCTCTTCTTTAGTTTGTACCAACAAGGTTACAAGGTTGGCCTCTGCCTGACTGGAGGGTGGGGCCATACAAAAAACTGCTCCACCCCCAGTTATCTTTGGCCCCGAGGCTGGCCAATGGTTCCACTGGTTTCAGCTTCCTTCTCCTCTGCCTTGGGATTTTAGAGCCCACAGCTTCCAGCATGACCTGCTAGTTGCTGTCAAGGAGATGACGTTAACCCCGTTATGTGCCGTTTGCTTCTCAGTCTCTCCTCCTTGAGACTATCAGGGATCCTAGAGATGGAGTAGAAATTGTAAATAAAAGTTTCCATCCAGACCAGTGCCTCTCAGACTTGAAGGTACATACAAATCACCTGGCAAGCCTGTTAAAAAGAAGATTCTGATACTGTGGGACTAGGGTAGGGCCTGAGAGCCTGCATTACATCTTATTATTAGTGTTATTATCTTTTTAAAATTTTATTTTTCATCCTCAGTGTGTCACAACAAGCCTGTATTTCTAACAAGCTCCCAGGTGGTGGAGAGCTGTTAGTCTGAGGGCCACGCTTGGAGAAACGAGGACCAAATCTCTTCTTTCTCCCATCGACATTAAAGATTGTTAAGAACCAGACAGGGCACAGTGGCTCACACCTATAATCCCAGCACTTTGGAAGGCCAAGGTGGGTGGATCACTTGAGCTCAGGAGTTCAAGACCAGCCTGGGCAACATGGCGAAACCTCATCTCTACATAAAATACAAAAATTAGCCAGGCATAGGGGCACATGCCTGTAGTCCCAACTACTGGAGGGGCTAAGCTGGGAGGATCGCTTGGGCCCAGTAGGTCAAGGCTGCAGTGAGCTGCGATTGTACCACCGCACTCCAGCCTGGGCAACAGAGTGAGACCCTATCTCAAAAAAAAAAAAAAAGGATTGTTAGTGGGAACCAGGGGATGTGAAAAGACTGGACCCTATAAACGTAGCCCAAGGTAGAGAAAGAGTGGTGCTGCTTTCCTCTCAGTTGGTTAAGCATGGGTGACAGAGGCATGATTGGCGGTTCCAGCAGGAACTTCTGGTGAGATTTCATCTCCTGTGGATAGGTTTGCCTTGAGAACAAGGTGAGGGACATTGGGGATAGGAGGCCAGAAAAGAGGGTGTGAACCAGAGCAGGGAGAGGCTTTGGTGTCATGCTTCAGAGTTCTGAAGTTTCTTGTTTGTGACAGAGAAATGCCATTGAGCCTAAAGTTTGGAGTGGGCAAGCTTTTTTTTTTTTTTTTTTCTCTGAGGCGGAGTTTCACTCTTGTCACCCAGGCTGGAGTGCAGTCGTGCAATCTCGGCTCACTGCAACCTCCACCTCCCGACCCGAGTTCAAGCAATTCCCCTGTCTCAGCCTCCCTAGTAGCTGGGATTACAGGCACCTGCCACCATGCCCGCCTAAGTTTTGTATTTTTAGTAGAGATGGAGTTTCACCATGTTGACCAGGCTGGTCTCGAACTTCTAACCTCAGGTGATCTGCCCATCTCGGCGTCCCAAAGTGCTGGGATTAAGGTGTGAGCCACTGCGCCTGGCCCAAACTATTTTTAAAAAGTTATTATTGTGCTGGGCTCTGTGGTGCCACTGTAGTCAGCTAGCACTCAGAAGCTACTCAGAGGCTGAGGCAGGAGGAGCTCTTGAACTCAGGAGTCGGAAACCAGCCTGGGTGACATAGTAGGACCCTGTCTTTACAAAAAAATTTAAAGAAAAAGAGAAGGTCATATTATTGTATCCACGGTCAACTCTGAAAGCCTTTTTATTGTTAGCATTTAAGCAACTGCTTAATGAGAAAGTGAGAAAGAGCTATACCATCTTATATGTGATCAAAATGCTTTGTTTCTTCCAGCCAGCATAACTCTTGAACCAGTTTTTATAGTGAGGAGACCAAATAACCTTTTGACAAAAAAGAAAGGAAAACCGCCAAAGCATTGGCAAGTCATTTCCAAGTAGGCATTTCTGGTCAGATTTCAAGTACGCTCACCTAGAACTATCTCTAGGCAGCAGAGCAATTCTGGTGTCTGCAGATACCTCAAGACCTTGGCCTTTGTTCATTGCTCATCTATCCTGAGGTATCGGGAAATCCATACCACAGAGAACTCTGTGTAGGTGAGGAGCATAAGAAAGCTCTCAGTCAAATTTCAAGCCTCGGTCAGCATCAGAAACTCCACACTGGGGAGAACCTGCAGTGAGTGCGGGTAAGCCTTCTCCCTCCACTCCACCCCTGCTGCTCACCCAACAATGCAGTCACTCAGAGGAGGCTATACCTGTTCTGGTTATAGGAGGTCTTTAGAGTGGATTTCAGGCCTTAGGAAAGGTCAGAAATCATGCACTGGAGTGAAATTCTATGTGTGTAGTGAAGGTGGGAAAATGTTCATTCATTCTGAGTTCTGCTCTTGGTGCCCACCAGCAAATCCCCCTGGGAAGAAGCACTCAGTGCAGTGACTGTGGGAAAGCTTTTCTCTGGGTCAGAGGTCTCCTCTCACATCACAGAAGCCACAGTAGGGAGAAGCCTGCAGGGAGGGTGGCAAAGCCATAACCCACTGCTTCCTTAGGGTTTCTCCCAGTGTGGATTCCTTGTCAGGTTTCTGCTCCAGCTGAGGTTTTCCCACACGCCCCACATTCACATGTTTCTCTCCGGTGTGGTCGCTGATGCAGGCACAGCCTCTGGTGCCCACTTCAGCCTTTCCCATAGTCAATGCCCCTCAAAGGGCTTCTCCAGCCCTGCCCTGAGTTGCACCATGAGGCCCCTTGCCCTATTGAACACTCCCTGATGTAGACTCTTCGATGGGCAGCAAGGGCTGAGCTCCAGGTTGAAACTTTCCCATGCTCGTTACATACATAGGATTTTTCTTCAGTGTGCACTTGCTGATGTTGCCTAAGATCTGAAATCTGGCTGAAAGATTTTCCACAGCTGGGCAAATCTTCCTGGGGAGTCTAACCCCAGAATGTCTCCTTTGGTGGGCCATAAGGGATAGAGCTGAGAGTGAAGGCCTTTCCACACTCACATTGACAGAACCTTACCCCACTGAATTCTCTCTCGATGATGAAAAGCTGAATACAGAGGGAACTCTACCACATTCATCATATTTATGGCTTTCTGTTCTGTGGAAACCTTGTGATGTTTAATTAAGTTGGAGCTGGAACTGAATCTTTGTCCAAATCTGTTATATTTCTGGCCTCCCTAACTTGTGGAGGATTTTTGTTTTTAATCCTTAGTTGTTTTCATATGAGATCTCTTGCTACTTATGTTCTTTTCTGAAGGATTTTCCCGTATCTTTTCTAAGTGGTTTTTCATTTCACAGGCTGCTCCAGATTCAAACATCTGTTTTTCCCCAGATATTAATGTCAGTGAATTTATCATCATATTCTGAACCAGAATCAACGTCTTGCTCTGAGTTCTGTCCTAACCCACTGCCAATAATAGAAAAGGCAAACACCAGAGACATATAGTAAAGTGACTAGAACACTAGTGGAGCCCTTTGAGAGAGTAAGTCAGAGACCATTCTGAGACTCTGTGCAGAGAAGATGGAATGAATGGAATCTGTCTTGAGAGCACACCAAGGAGATGGGGTCAGCAAACCAACTACAAGGAATCGAACTCTTGGGTAGCAAACAAGGGAAGGCTAGCAAGTGATGAGGGAAAGCCAAGATAGGAACTCTCACAGTAGAGAACTGTACGGGGAGGAAAACTCTGTTTTATCTTCCTGATGAGAAAGCTTACTTTGACAACTGCCCTTCCCACCCCCTTTCTAAAGTTCCCCAGCAAAAGAGGGGCCGTTGCTAATTGGATGAGTCAGAGTCCCAGACGTCACCAGGCCAACCTTATTTAGTAGACATGATAAATGTTGGTTTTAAAGCTGGGACCCCTGTTGCCCTCTCTTTGTGTGACTTTGTTCTTCTACTATGGGACACGGCAGAGGGTAAAAGCCTGAGATTTGGTTGCAGCCTCCAGAGGGCAGTAGAAGTCTTACTTGAGTCTGATTGAAAAAGCAGGACAGCCTACACTGACCTTCATGGTTTCTTGGTATGATTATTAATGACAGACCCTTTCACTCATTTTTATTCTACAGAGTTTCCCAGTTTGGACAATAAAGTATGGTCATCCGAGAGCCATGTCATTAAACTGATCTTCAGCAGAGGGCCTGAATTAGGGAAACAGGTGACAACTGTTAACGATGAGACACAGTTGGTAAGTTCCATTTCCTAACAGGCTACTGTTCTTTGCATGGATCTCCTTTGGGAATTCAGCACGGAAGAAGTGGGACTGGCAGAGCAGGAGTCAATCTTCCTGGATCCTTGGTCAGAATATTCCGTTTCTAATACAGGACAAGAGGAGTGATTCTCTGTTGGACTGGGAGGCCCAATAATTAAATTGGGGCAAGGGATGGAAATAAGAACATTCAAGGCCAGGCGTGGTGGCTCATGCCTGTAATCCCAGCACTTTGGGAGGCCGAGGCAGGTGGATCACCTGAACACAAGAATTTGAGACAAGCATGGCCAACATGGTGAAACCCCGCCTCTACTAAAAATACAAAAATTAGCTATTCGGGAGGCTGAGGCAGGAGAATCACTTGAACCTGGGAGGCGGAGGTTGCAGCGAGCCTAGATTGCACCACTGTACTCCAGCCTGGGAGGCAGAGTGAGACTCTGTCTCAGGGGAAAAAAAAAAAAAAAAAAAATTCAAAAGGAATACAGTCTTTGAAAGAATGAGAAACAATGCTTTCAATGGGGAGAGGCTAGAGGCCATGAAGAGGGAGCTATCTCTGTGTCCTAAACCAGAACCCTCTGCATGTGAGGTGGGCCCAGAAAAGATGAAGGAGACTCTAGAAAGAACCAGTGTGCCTACGGGTATAAGCCTACTAAGTCTCCCTGTTCCTGATTTTTCCACTCAATTTTTACTGCACCAAAGAGCAGACAAGGAGGAATATAGGAGAGAAAGCATGGGACATAAAAGACACTAATATAGTCTTACAGAGTCCGAGTCTATCCTTAATCACAATGTATGCAAACATGTTATGTTCCTTATTAAAAGGAAGTAGGGAGACAGAAAAGAAGGGGGGAGACTTTTTACAAGAGACTTACCTATAATAAAACCAAACAATAGAAAAGGTTGAAAAGAAAGGAAAGGAAAAGGGTATACCAAGCAAGTTCTAACAAGAGAAAAAGCTGTGTAGAAACAAAACAGGCTCTAAGGCTAAGCCTTTAATGGCCATAGAATGGAATATTTCTTATTGATAAAAAATGAACAATCAATCCCTAAGTTGTTGAACAATATCCATGTCAGGAAACCTAGAAGTTACTTTTTTTTTTTTTTTTTTTGAGTTGGAGTTTCACTCTTATTGCCCAGGCTGGAGTGCAATGGCACAATCTTGGCTCACTGCAACCTCCTCTGCCTCCTGAGTTCAAGCGATTCTCCTGCCTCAGCCTCCCAAGTAACTGAGATTACAGACATGCACCACCATGCCTGGCTAATTTTGTATTTTTAGTAGAGATGAGGTTTCACCATGTTGGCCAGGCTGGTCTCCTGACCTCAAGTGATCCACCTGCCTCGGCCTCCCAAAGTGCTGGGATTATAGGCCAGAACCACCGTACCCAGTCTAGAAGTTGCTCTTAATTCTCCACCCTCTCACATCTAAAACATTAGCAAGTCCAGTTTATTTTTCTTCCAAAATACATTGTAAATCCACCCATTTCTTTCCATCTCCACAGCACCTCACCCCTGGTCCCGGCCACCATCTTTTCTCAAATGTACTCCTGCAATGCTGCCCTAATTGGCCTCCTGACACTGAAATTAATCTCCCCCCAGCAACTTCAAATTGGTTAACCTGGCCAACATGGTCTTCAGCAGGCAGGCCTCTGCCCAACTCTGACTGCACCTCTGACATTGTGACTGTCATCCAGGCACAGTGGCCTCCCTTCTGTCACCTGATCAGCCCAATCAGTTACATCTTGAGCCTTTGCAGCAACTTTTCCCTCTGCATATAATGCTCCTCTTTCACACCTTCAGGGGTATAGCAGTCCTTTAAAATTCAATTTTTAGTTTAAATGGCACTCTCTAAGAGAGGAGGGTGAAAATTTTCAATACTTGTTAATATAGAAGCTTAAGAATTACTGTAATTATCTTCCAACCTATTTGTTACCTTTATAAATAATCATCTGATGACATAGACTACTAACATTAATCTGTGAAATGTTGAATTATGATGAAAACAGAACTGAGAGGCTGGGCACGGTGGCTAATGCCTGTAATCCCAGCACTTTAGGAGACTGAGGCGGGAAGATTACTTGAGGCCAGAAGTTTGAGACCAGTCTGGGCAACATAGTGAGACCCCTGTCTCTACAAAAAAAAAATACAAAAATCAGCTGGACATGATGGCACACGCCTATAGTCCTAGCTACTCAGAAAGCTGAGGAGGGAAGATGGCTTGAGCCCAGGAGGTAGAGGATGCAGTAAGTGATGATTGCACCACTGTACTCCAGCCTGGGTGACAGAGTGAGACCCTGTCTCAGAGACAGTGAGAGCAAATGGGGGTCAGGGGGAACACTAAGGATTCTCCTTCAAATAGTACAATTTATTTCTTTTTTGTTTTTTTGAGACAGAGTCTCGCTCTGTCGCCTACGCTGTAGGGCAGTGGTGCGATCTCAGCTCACTGCAACCTCTGCTTCCCGCGTTCCCGGAAGCAATTCTTCTGCCTCCCAAGTAGCCTCCCAGGTAGCTGGGATTACAGGCATGAGCCACCACACCCGCCTAAATTTTGAATAAAACAAGTATAGTTACTTGTTTTATGTCCACTAGATGGCGCTTCTATCCTGGTGTATCCTGTTCGTGACTCTTTTTCAGAACCCTGGACAGTGCCTGGTGTACAGTAAATGTTCAGTAACTATTGAATGATTTGTCATAAACTTACATACACCCTGAACCTATCAGCACAGCTTTAAAATATATAAGGCAAATTAGTCTACAAAACGATATAGACGAGTGTGAGACCAACCCACACCCCTTAGAAACATACTAGGAAAACCCAAAACAACAAAGAACTGTTTAAATGCAAAAGTAGAATGAGTGCTTTTACCATCTGTATTTCTGAATTATTTTTTCACAATTAATATGTATTACTTTGATAAATGAGATTACATTTTGCTTTATGTTCCCTTCTCAAATTGTAAAGTCTTTTAGTATGGTTCTACGGAACTCATCAAACCTGTTCAGGGGTGTTAAGTGCACACCAAGATTAAAGGTGACAGGAAGGTGCATAACATTAGGATTGTATTTAGGGTTATTCTTTTTTTTTTTTTTTTTTTGGAGTCTTGCTCTGTCACCCAGACTGGAGTGCACTGGCATGATCTCGGCTCACTGTAACCTCCACCTCCCAGGTTCAAGTGATTCTTCTGCCTCGGCCTCCCAAGTAGCTGGGATTATAAACTTGCACCACCATGCCCAGCTAATTTTTGTACTTTCAGTAGAGATGGGGTTTCACCATGTTGGCCAGGCTGGTCTCGAACGCCTGACTTCAGGTGATCCACCAACCTTGGCCTCCCAAAATGCTGGGATTACAGGTGTGAGCCACCACGCCCTGCCTGTTTAGGGTTATTCTAAAAATCATAACTTCTTGGACGTAAAAAAGTTCTATACATGGCTAGTAACCCCTTCTGCAGCTGAAACTGGCTGCAAATCCCCTTCTGTCACCCAGAGTGACCAGAATTGTATTCTGTGAGGGGCAGGGTTCACTGGCATGAATTCTGTGCCAGAATTCATGCCAGGCTGAATTCTGTCCCTGCAGTGGAGGCTACTCTACAATAAAGTGACAGGAAGATCAGACTTAAATGCCCTGCAGAGCTCCATTTCTCCCACCATCTGGTTTTGTAAGGAAAAAAAAGTGTCTGTGTGCTTCTATGTATTTTTTTTTTTTTTTTAGCACTCCTTAATTTAAATGTCTATAAAAAAAAGACCAAAGCTTAACTGGTTATCTTTGAAATATAATTTCTTTTTTTCTTCTTTTACTTATTTATATTTTCTTATATTTCTACAATAATAAGTCCAAATTAGGTGGCAAAGAAATGATATAAAAGAAGCATGGTATCTGCCAAATCAAATTCTCTGGATGAGCTAATGCCCACCCAAGGGGCAAGTTGAGGAAAGGAGGGTGCTGTTGACTTCTGGTCCATTTCTAATCTGTCCTGAGCATTGGTAAGGCCAGGGGCTGGACAGTGGGCTATTGGAGTGGACTCCAGTCTCAGGCCAATGTACTCAGTACTTCCATCAGGAGAGTGGGTGGCAACTGGCCCCTCCATCCACAGTAACTTTTGGGCAGCTACTCTGACCACTGTGGGAAAGAGTTTCTGGGGTGCCAGTTGAGTTGGTCTCCCCTGTGTGAGACACCCATGGGGAGCCATGGGCGGCCTCTACAGAGAAAAGTCTCCTTATTGCCTTCATGTTTTTATGCCCTGGGAGCATAACCATTCAGTGGCATTCCACAAGTTGCTCAAGGAGATAACACTCCCTTGAAGCAGTGGGGCATAATCAAACATCTTGGCTCCTCCTGAAACCTGCTCCCACCTGTTTCAGTCCCGATAAGTTAAAGATCTTAAGTAGTTTAGACACACGCCTTTGCTCAAGGAAATTCACAGAAACCACCACTGCTGTACATCTTATTGAATGACTCACGAGTTCTCCTTCACTGATTAATCATTTTCCTCATCCCTTCCTACCCCTCCCATCTGCCCTAAGAACAAAGAGCTTGTAAACCAATAAATTAGGCAGAGCCCGAGAGCTCTGGGCTGTGAGCAAGCCTCCAACACTACCACTCCCGTCCCCTGGACCCGCCTTTTAAACACTTATTCTGTCTCTTTCTAACTCCTTTTTCTCCGTTGGACTCGGGGTACCCGCAAGGTGGTGTGGGGCTGGTTTCCCCAACAATCACTGTAACAGATAAGGAAACATAAATATGCTTTCTCATAACTTGTCATCTGCACTAGATTTAACAGCAGCACCAGTGATTCTGCAGTGCCCTCCAGGCACTGGAGCAGGCCAACATTAGGCATTTCTACAAACCCCAAACCTCATTTCCTTTGTTTCCTCTCTTGACTCCACCCAGGGGTGCTTCTGTTTGAGGACTCATGGGGGAGCCAAATAAAGAACATATTGGGCCCGTATTTTTAAATTATTTTCCTTATGATGTTATTGCAAATCACAGACAATCTTCCTGGGGATAATCCAAAATGTTCATTGCTTTTCTTTCTAGTGTGGGCAAACTAAATTTCTGTGATTGAGACCAGGACAATTTGGTCTCAATAGATGTTCCCTTCCAATAGGCCTGGTAGATGTGAATTAATGTCAAACTGACTGAACTGCCCTCCCTCCAGCTGCCCCTGGCCAGACCAAGCAGCTACAAACGTGCTTCCAGGAGGAGTGGGACTTCCTCCCATCCTTTTCACTTGGGTTCTTCCTTGCCCCCTCTTCTACTTTACTCCCAGTTGGACAGAACCACTCACCCCCAAGCCCCACAACAACGGAACCCTCCCAGGCCAACCCCTTTAGGCCTGGCACCAGCCCAACCAGCATTCATGCACATCACCCTGCTGGCCCACTAAAAACATTGCCCCCTCTCTCTGGGAAGCTGGGAGATCTTCAGGGCTCTTTGGTCTTCTAACTTCAAGATCTTAAAAGCATGGTTGCTGTATCCATTGCAATAGCTGAGTGAAATTGGCATGGAGTTCATCTGCCTGCAGACACAAGGGAAACTGAAAAGAACCAACATTTGTTGAGAATCTTACTGTGCACCTTGCATTGTGTTTGGTTCCTTGGCATTGCTATCCCATTTATTCCTCATGGCCACCTAAGGATAGCTATGCCCATTTTGCAGATAGCAGAAACTGAGGCTCAGAGAGATGACTCCCCATGCCCAAGATCACACACTTCCTAATATTAGGAAAAGTTACATTAGGAGTTACAGCGTCGAGAAATGATCCTGTAAAGATGCATTATAGTTTCTCCTCCAGAGGAAAGTTTTCTGGGGATTCTTTAGTCCCATTATTGCTGGGTCCCTGACATCTTCCAAGTCCAGCTTGTGCCCAGTCATTGTGGCTGGACAGCCCTGCTGGTTGTTCTTATTTACTAGAATTATCCCAGAAATGGTGACATTACTATGTGGTCTAAACATTGCCAGCTCCACACAAAGGTGCCATGGCTCAGCCAACACATTGGAAGGGCCTGCTTCACTCCTTAGCTGCTGTTATCACCCAGAGGCAGTAACTTCTCTCATAACCTTGGGGCTAGAGCAGCTTTCCCAGGAAAAGCATATGACACCAAAACTCCTCTTTCACCACCTTCCCAACGCTTCTAGATTCTCTTTTTATTCCACCTACACAGAAACCATGTGGGAGATCAGAAGCCTTCAGTGACCTTTGGCCACATCTCCACATCTTTTCAAAAATCTCATAAGGATGGTTGTATTAGTCAAGGTTCTCCAGAGAAACAGAATAAACAGAAGATTAGATGAAGATATAGATGCACCAAGAGAAATTTATTTTAAGAAGTTGGTTCATGCAATTATGGAGGCTAAATCTCACGATCTGCCAACTGCAAACTGGAGACCCAGGTAAGCTGGTGGCATAGTTTGAAGGCCAGAAAACCACGGAGCCAATGGTGTGGATTCCAGTTTGAGTCTGAAGGTTCAAGTACCAGGAGTGCCAAGGGAGGGAGAAGATCAATATCTCAACTCAAGCAGTCAGGCAGAGCAAGAACTCAACCTTCCTGTGCCTTTTTGTTCTTTCTATTGAGGCCCTCAGTGGATCATGCCCACCCACACTGGGGAGGGCCATCTGCTTTATTTAGCCCACCAATTCAAGTTCTAATCTCTCACAGACACATCCAGAAGTAATGTTTAACCAGATATCTGGGCACCCTCTGCCTAGTAAAGTTGACACGTAAAATTAACCACCACAATGATGGTAGATTAGTTTCCAAAATTCAACAAGGTCTTACATCTTCACCACTCCTGACCTATAAGTTAGCCCTAAACAATGAACCCCTTCCTTTTTTTATGATATTGAAAATTACATTGTGATATCCTACCTTGTTTTAACCTGACTGACTCTCTTTTAGCTGAGAGAGCCAGACAGATTCCATTTTGGTTTCTTTGCTTGCAGCCCCTTGCCCCCCTCCCTTAAGGACATAACTGATGCAAGCTGACTCCAGGCACATCCAGCAATGCGCTTTCTGATAAGATACTGAGGCAAGCTGTACCAGCAGTTCCTGAGAATGCACTCGGTTGGTGGTACCCAAAGCCCCTGCGTTTATCTCTTTGTGATAATTTAAGCCCCTACACCTGGAACTGTTTATGTTCCTGTAACTGTTTCTGTAACCATTTATCTTTTAACTTTTTGCCTGAAAAAAAAAAAATTGTTTCAGCTAGACTCCTCCTCCCCTATTTAGACCAAGGTATAAAAAGAAATCTAGCCCCTTCTTCAGGGCAGAGAGAATTTCAAGCTCTAGCCGTCTCTCGATCGCTGGCAATAAAGGACTACTGAATTAGACTCAGAGTGTGGTGTTCTCTCTATAACTCGCTCGGTTACAACATTTGGAGTCACCAGCGAGATCTACCACTGGGTGAGGGCCGAACTCGTTCCCGGCTCCCCCGGACAGATGGCGGGCTTATAGGGAAGGTGCCACCTGAAGACATTCCAGGGCCCCATAGGCCACCATCTTCCAGAGGGGAACGGATCAACTGCTGGCACGCCCAACCAAATTCAACTCCTGAGTCCTCAGTCTCTGGTCCCGGGAAGGTAAGTCAGATCTGACTCTGTCTTTCTGGGAAGGAAACGGCCCTGATGAGGGTCCTCCCTCAGACTCTGTCCACATGCCAGGATGCTGTAGGACAGATTCCTGGTTTCTGTCAGGATTCTCTGTTAAGTCTAGTCTCTCTCTATCTCTATATCTTCTCCCTCTCATTCAGGTCTCCAGGAGAACTCTGTTTTAGAATGGGTATAAAAACTGTAATAAACTCTGAGTGAGCGAGTGAGTGAGTGAGTGAATGGAGTTCAAGGGCTTGTGCTTGAATTTCCAGTTTGTAGCTCCACAGTGAAAGCTACGGAGTTTGAGAGGGCCCTCACCTGTGGTTCTGTGGCAACCTCATAAGGCTTAGGGCAGCATCGGGCATAGCTCGATCCGAGCCAGGGGTTTATACCGGCCTGCCAATGCCAAGAGGAGCCTAAGTCCCCATGAGGGGAGCGGCCAGGCGGGCATCTGACTTATCCCATCACGGGACCGCCCCCCCACCCCCGTCTGTCTATAAAAATTGCCATACTTGTTTATATACCACAGTGTCTATTGTCCTGTTTGGTGTTTGTCTAAATTTCGTATGTCAGGTCGTTGATACTGCCCAAGACGACTGGGCAAGGACTTCTTCAAGGTCCTTATACAGATTTTCTATCCCAGGAGGTCAAATTCCTCATTAGTCAGTTGGGCTGGCCATCCCAGTCCTGACTTTTCTGTCAGAAACAAATCAGGTGTTGTTATGGGGAAGGGTGTGGAAGACATTCGTCCGTTAGGGATTTCTGGCACCATAAAGATTGCTGGCATTTGGATTGCCACACCTCACGCCCCCAGTGACTGGTCCACCTCCTCCTTAGACCAGTGGTGGATTCAAAATAGCCACCCTGCTGACCTCCTTGCTCACCTTTTCTGTCATCCTGTAACTTTTCCCGTGCCCTTAAATAAGGCACCGTGAAGAGAAACCTATGCCCATACTGCTCTACTCCATCTGGACTCTTATTTTACCCCTCCATGGCTACTCTCCAACCTTTGGGAAGAGCTGAGTGGCCCCTTTCCTCCTCATCCTCATCCCCTACCCCACACATCTCTTTTTACCGTGTTGCAGCAAGTCCAGCGCCTCCAAGACTTGGCTCTGTTCTTCCTCCTTAAACCCTTGAAGGAAAGGGCCGAGTTTGAACTTTTTGCCTTCAAGTCATGGAGACACCAAAAATATTTGGGTTATAAGTCAAGAAGGAGGGGGACATCACTTAGGTCCCACTGGCTGAGGATCCCTCAGACCCACCTCTTTTCCTCTCCCTAGATCTCGAAGCTTGAGGAGACAGGACTTACGTGGCAAGAAGCATTGGCTATAGTTGTTTTCCTACCTCTTCTAGCTATAATACTTCTGTTCTTCTGATACTATAGCCCCCCAGGCCATGAATATCTCTGTCCGTGCTGGGTTTAATATTTTTGTTCAAACCTTGTTAATTGCCTCCAGAATTGGAAACTCTTCTTCCTAGCCCCGTAAAGATTGGAGCCCTCTCCAATGTATGTTGCAGAATTTCTCTCTAGGCTTCTCAGATGATTGTGGGGTCCGCCTTAAAAAAGGCAAACTCCGGACACTCTGTGAAGTAGAATGGTCACAGTTCAGAACCAAGTGGCTCCCAGAAGGGTCACAAAACCTCACAGCTGTTCAGGCTGTGTGGCAGGTCGTTGCTGGAACTCCCGGTCATCCCAATCAATTTCCCTACATTGATCAATGGCTAGATTTAGTCCGGAGCTCTCCTCCATGGTTCCACTCATGCGCCATTCATGATCCTACCTCCAAGGTCCTTTTAAGCCAGACCTGACTTTTGCCCCAACCCTCAGCTCCCTCGGCTCCTCCTGTACTACCTCCTTCTGAAGAAGGGGAAAGTTTCCTTCACCCATTTCCGCTGCCCTATAACCCTCCTCTTCCCCCAGAATCTTCCCTTGTCTCCTCAACTACATCCCCTGTGGCCTCTCCACCTATATCCTCCTGATTACAGCCTCAACCAGAGGAGGCAGCCCCCCTTCTCCCTCTGAGAGCAGCCCAAATCCCTCCAGGCAGTGAGCGCTCTGCTCCATTTTTAGTTTATGTCCCCTTCTCTACTTCTGACCTGTACAACTGCAAGGCTCATAATCCCCCTTTTCTGAAAAGCCCCAGGTCTTAACCTCACTGATGGAGTCCGTGCTCTGGAGTCATCAGCCCACCTGGGATGACTGTCAGCAACTCCTTTTAACCCTTCTCACCTCTGAAGAGAGGGACCATATCCAAAGAGAAGCCAGAAAGTATTTCCTTACATCAGCCGGTAGACCAGAGGAGGAAGCCCAAGACCTCCTTGAGGATTGGGCTGATTGGGATCCAGACCCCTGGGGTGGGAAGAGAGCTTTGGATGATTTTCACTGGTATCTCCTTGTGGGTATCAAGGAAGCCACTCAAAAACCTATGAATCTGTCTAAGAACACTGAAGTTGTCCAAGGGCCTGCTGAGTTACCAGGAGCGTTTTTAGAACAACTCCAAGAGGCCTATCGTACTTATACCCCTTTTGACCCAGCGGCTCCTGAAAATAGCTGTGCTATTAATTTGGCATTTGTGGCTCAGGCAGCCCCTGATATTAGAAAAAAATTACAAAAGTTGGAGGAATTTGCTGGAATGAACATCAGCCAGCTTTTAGAGATAGCCCAGAGAGTTTTCGACAATCGAGAATTTGAGGCAGCTCAGGGAGCTGAAAGGGCCGCAGACAAAGCATCAAAAAGACAGGCAAAAATCTTAGTGGCTGCAGTCCAAGGAGCCAAAAATGTAGGACCCCCATCACAGAGCACTGGCCAGGGGACCCCGAGTCCCCACCAAGAATGCCAGAAAGGTGAGCAGGCTCCCCTACGAAGAAACCAATGCACTTATTGCAAGCAGATTGGACACTGGAAAAAGGAATGCCCATTAAAGCCAGAGGAGAAACCAGAAAATAAATGATCCTCACCTTCCCCGCAGTGGAGGGATCTGATAATTGACAGGCCAGTGCTCCTTCTCACTTGGCTCCCAGGAGCCCATGGTGACTTCCACAGTGTGGGGCCAGCCTGTAGGCTTCCTAATTGATACCAGGGCGGATCACTCAGTACTGCAGACACCCTTGGGCAGTGTCTCTAATAAAAAGGTGGCTGTGCAAAGGGCTACTGGAGCTATTCAAGAATATCCTGTCACCCACTCACGAGAGGTGAGTTTGGGACAGAAAAGAGTAACCCACTCTTTCCTCATGGTCCCAGAGTGCCCCTTGCCCCTCCTCAGATGAGACTTGCTTCATAAGCTATAGGCGTCCATCTCTCCTCAGCCCAACAAACTCACCTCATGTTAGGGGACACAACGCCCCCTACTGCTCAGTCCCTGCTAACCACCCTCTGTCAGAGGAATATCTCTCAGTTTCACCCTCACAACCGCCAGAGAATAAAACTAATTCTCTCCTACTCGATTTACAGACTCTCTTTCTTCGAGTCTGGGCCGAGTCAAACCCCCCAGGACTGGCAAAGCACCATCCGCCAGTACTTGTAGAACTGCTAGCCACCACCCTGCCGGTTCAGGTAAAACAATATCCTATGAGTCAGCAGGCTAGAGAGGGAATCAATCCCCATATTCAGCAACTATTATAAGCTGGTATACTCACACCATGTCAGTCCGCCTGGAATATTCCATTTTTGCCGGTCCAGAAGCCCAGAACAAATGATTACCAGCCTGTATAGGACTTGCAGGAAGTTAACAAGTGGACAGTCACCATCCATCCAACTGTGCCTAACCCTAATACTGAGCCTGCTCCCTCCAGAATATACGGTGTACACTGTCCTTGACTTAAAGGATGCTTTCTTCGCTATTCTTTTGGCCCTCAAAAGCCAATATATCTTTGCTTTTGAATGGACAGATCCTAGCTCAGGAGATACAACCCAATTAACCTGGACTCGATTACCCCAGGGTTTAAAAAATT
The DNA here is from genome assembly GCF_047675955.1 of Chlorocebus sabaeus. NCBI lineage: Eukaryota > Metazoa > Chordata > Mammalia > Primates > Cercopithecidae > Chlorocebus > Chlorocebus sabaeus. The sequence continues at coordinate 95,281,826 of NC_132925.1, read as the reverse complement.
CCCCCACGCTTTTTGGGGAAGCCCTCCAACAGGATCTTATACCGTCTGAGCCAGTCACCTAAACTGCACTCTTCTCCAGTATGTAGACGACCTGTTTGTTATTGGCTATTGAAACTACTGACAGCTGCCTGCAACATACTAGGGACCTACTTTACCTCCTTCAGGAATTTGGGTCTCAGCCAAGAAGGCCCAGTTTTGTCTTCCCAGCATTTCCTACCTGGAGTATGAAATAAATGAGGGAAAAAGGGCACTCACCAATGCTTGAAAGGAAGCCATCCTGCAAATCCCCACTTCCACCACTAAGAGACAGGTACGTAAATTCCTGGGGGCCGTGGGATACTGTTGCCTATGGATATTGGGGTTTGCGGAAATTGCCAAGCCCCTGTACACTGCTACTGGAGGGAATGGCCCGCTAATTTGGACTGACAAAGAAGAACAGGCTTTTCAAAATCTGAAGAAGGCATTAACTGAGGCCCCCGCTTTTGCCCTCCCAAATATCTCAAAACCATTTCACCTTTTTGTTCATGAAAGCCAGGGAGTCACTAAAGGGGCACTCACTCAGACTTTGGGGCCATGGCAATGCCCAGTAGCCTATTTGTCTAAGAGACTGGACCCTGTGACCTCCGGGTGGCCAAGTTGTCTCGAGCCGTGCGGCAACAGCAACCCTCATCCAGGAGGCTGATAAACTGACTCTAGGCCAGAATTTAACCCTTATGGCTCCTCATGCCGTAGAGACTTTGCTATGAAGTGCTTCTGGCAAATGGATGTCGAATGCTCACATCCTGCAGTATCAGAGTTTACTGTTACATCAGCCTCATTTAACTTTCTCTCCCACAAGGTGTTTAAATCCAGCTACCTTGCTCTCTGATCCAGACTTTACCACACCTGTCCATGACTGCCAAGAACTGTTAGAAACTATGGAAGCTAGCTGACCTGATCTCCAAGATGTGCCTCTAAAGGAGGCAGACACCACTGTGTTTACAGATGGTAGCAGCTTCCTTGAACAGGGAATGCAAAAGGCTGGTGTAGCCGTTACTACGGAGACAGATGTACCGTGGGCCCAGGCACTGCCGGCAGGTACCTCGACACAGAGGGATGAATTGGTTGCCCTCACTCAGGCCCTCCGATGGGGTAAGGACAAACGTATTAACATCTACACTGACAGTAGGTATGCTTTTGCTACTGTACAGGTACACGGGGCCATCTATTAAGAGCGAGGGCTACTCACTTCAGCAGGAAAGGCTGTCACAAATAAAGAAATTTTGGGCCTGTTTGAAGCTGTTTGGCCCCCTCAACAGGTGGCTGTAATTCACTGCAAAGAACATCAAAGAGAAGACACGGCCATTGCTCGTGGTAACCAAAAAGCAGACTCTGCAGCTGGAGAGGCAGCTCATTCCCGATCATACCTTTAACCCTGCTGCCCGCTGTGTCCTTTCCGCAACCTGACTTGCCAGACCACCCAGAATACTCCCCAGAGGAAGAAAAACAAGCTTTAGATCTTCAGGCCAGTAAAAATCAGGAAGGTTAGTGAACTCTTCCTGATTCCAGAATCTTCATGCCCCAAGCCCTCGGGGAAACTTTAATCAAATGCATTCTACCACCCATTTGGGAGGAGTAAAGCTGGCCCAGCTTCTAAGGAGCCATTTCAAGATCCCCCACCTTCAGGACTTAACTAACCAAGCAGCTCTCAGGTGCATGACTTGTGCTCAGGTAAATGCCAAGCAAGGTACTAAGCCCAGCCCAGGCCACTGCCTCCGGGGAAGCTCACCAGGAGAAAGGTAGGAAATTGACTTTACACACCAGGTAGGGTATAAATACCTCCTGGTACTAGTAGACACCTTTTCCAGATGGACTGAGGCATTTGCCACCAAAAACGAAACTGCCACTATGGTAGTTAAGCTTTTACTCAATGAAATCATCCCTCAACATAGACTGCTTGTTGCCATAAGGTCTGATAATGGACGAAACGTCACCTTGTCCATAGCTCAGTTGGTCAGCAAGGCATTAAACAGTCAATGGAAACTCCATCGTGCCTATCGACCCCAGAGCTCTGGACAAGTAGAACGCATGAACCGCACCCTAAAAAGTACTCTTACAAAATTAATCCTAGAAACCAGTGAAAATTGTGTAAAGCTCCTTCCTTTAGCCCTTCTTAGAGTAAAATGCACCCCTTATCAAGCTGGGTTTTCACCTTTTGAAATCATGTACGGAAGGGCTCTGCCTATCTTGCCTAAGCTAAGAGATACCCATTTAGCAGAAATCTCACAACCTAACTTGTTACAGTACCTGCAGTCTCTCCAACAGGTACAAGACATCATCCAGCCACTTATCCAGGGAGCACACCCCAACCCAGATCCTGACCAGACTGGGCCCTGCCACTCTTTTCAGCTGGGTGACCTGGTGTATGTTAAAAAGTTCTAGAAAGAAGGACTCACTCCTGCCTGGAAAGGACCTCATACTGTCATCCTCACCATGCCGATGGCTCTGAGGGTGGATGGCATTATGGCTTGGATTCATCACTCTCGCATCAAAAAGGCCAACAAAGCCCGGCAAGAAACACAGGTCCCCAAGCCGGGGCCAGGCCCCTTAAAACTGCTCCTAAGTCGAATAAAGTCATCAGATTAATTCTTTTTATTTACCTCTTCTGTCTGTTTCTACCTGTTATGTCCTCTGCCCCTTCCTGCTCTTTTTTCCTCACTTCCTTCACGACAGGACGCGTGTTTGCAAACACCACCTAGAAGGCAGGAACCTCCAAGGAAGTCTCTTTTGTAGTTGATTTATATGCTTTGTTCCCAGAACCTGCCCGTACCCTCGAAGAGCAATGCAATCTGCTGATCATGGGAGCGGGGAACGTTGACCTTGCTGCAGGGTTCGGACACACCGGAAGCCAGACTGGATGTGGAAGTTCTAAGGGTGCAGAAAAAGGGCTCCAGAGCATTGACTTTTACCTTTGTCCTGGAAATCACCCTGACTCTAGTTGTTGAGATTCTTATCAGTTTTTCTGCCCTCTCTGGATTTGTATAACCTTGGTCACTTACTCTGGAGGATCAACCCAATCCTCAACCCTTTCCATAGCTCATGCTTCCCGTCCTAAACCATGTACTATAGGAAATTGTAATCCTCTTAATATAACTGTCTGTAATCCTAGTTTAACTCAATGGTATTATGGCATGTCATGGAGATTAAGGTTTTATATTTCGAGATTTGATGTTGGAACTATGTTCACCATCCAGAAAAAAATCCTGGTCCCATGGAGCCCTCCTAAGCCAATTGGACCTTTAACTGATTTAGGTGACCCTATGTTCCAAAAACACTCAGATAGAGTTGATTTAACTGTCCCAGCTGCAATGACAACACCTCCAACCCAGCCTGATGTCCATTCTGGACAGGGTACATCACCTCCTTAATCTCACCCAGCCTAAACTAGCCCAAGATTGCTGGCTGTGCCTAAAGGCTAAACCCCCATATTATGTTGGATTAGGAGTAGAAGCCATGCTCAAAATTGACTCTTTTTCTTGTCATACATGCCCCCGTCCCCTTACACTAGGAGACGTGTCAGGGAATGCCTCCTGTCTAATTAGCACAGAGTATAACTTATCTGCTTCTCCCTTTCAGGCTACCTATAATCAGTCTCTACTTACTTCCTTAAATGCCTCAGTCTCCTACCAGGCACCCAACAATACCTGATTGGCCTGCACTTCAGGCCTCATTTGCTGCATCAATGGTCCTGAACCTAGATCTCTCCTATGTGTTCTCCTATGTGTTCATGTACTCCCCCAGGTCTACATGTACAGTGGACCAGAAGGACAACTTCTCATCACTCCCCCTGAATTGCATTCCCAGTTTCGCCAAGCTGCCCCACTCCTTGCACCCCTTCTGGCCAGCCTTAGTATAGCTGGGTCAACAGCTTTTGGCACGACTGCCCTGATTCAACGAGAAACTAGACTAATATCCCTATCTCAACAAGTAGATGCTGATTTAAGCAATCTCCAGTTAGCCACAAATATACTACGTACCCAGGTAGAGTCTCTAGCTGAAGTAGTTCTTCAAAACTGCCAAGGCTTAGACCTGCTATTTCTCTCCCAAGGAGGTTTATGCGCAGCTCTAGGAGAAGGTTGTTGTTTCTATGCCAATCAGTCTGGAGTCATAAAAAATACTCTTCAAAGAGTTCGAGAAAACCTAGATAGATGCCAGCAGGAACGAGAAAGTAACACCCCCTGGTACCAAAGCATATTTAGCTGGAATCCCTGGCTAACTACTCTAATTACTGGATTGGCAGGACCCCTTCTCCTCCTCTTGTTAAGATTAGTCTTCAGGCCTTGTGTATCAAATTGGTTTCTTAACTTTGTAAAGCAATGCGTAGCTTCTGCCAAACTTACGTATCTTAGAATCCAATATAACCCCCTTGTTATAACCGAGGAATCAATTATTTGATTCCCCAAAACACGAGTGGGAAATGTGATACCCTACCTTGTTTTAACCTGACTGACTCTCTCATAGCTGAGAGAGCCGGACAGATGCCATTTTGGTTTCTTTGCTTGCAGCCCCTTGTCCCCCTCCCTTAAGGACATAACTGGTGCAAGCTGACTCCAGGCACATCCAGGAATGTGCTTTCTGATAAAATACTGAGGCAAGTTGTACCAGCAGTTCCTGAGAATGCGCTCGGTTGATGGTACCCAAAGCCCCTGCGTTTATCACTTCATGATAATTTAAGTCCCTACACCTGGAACTATTTATTTTCCTATAACTGTTTCTGTAACCATTTATCTTTTAACTTCTTGCCTGTTCTGCTTCTGTAAAAAAATTGCTTCAGCTAGACTCCCCCTCCCCTACTTAGACCAAGGTATAAAAAGAAATCTAATCCCTTCTTCGGGGCCAAGAGAATTTCGAGCTCTAGCTGTCTCTTGGTCGCCGGTAATAAAGGACTCCTGAGTTAGTCTCAGAGTGTGGGGTTCTCTCTATAACTCGCTCGGTTACAATAACATAGGCCATTAAGTTGGAATCCCGTTCTAGAAACCTGGAGGTTTTCTGTGGAAGGGAAGTCAGAAAAGAACAGCTTGTACAGGAGTGAAGGGGTAAACACAGCTCAGTCACAGAGGCCCATTCACTAACCCTTACTTGTATGAGCTAATCTGTTTTTCTTGTACTTTCATTTAAAATATGACCGCTGGTGCCAGGCAATGTGCCAGGAGCTACAGAGAGCTATAGGGTGTACTGAGAACATTCCAACACTGGCATCAGCCATCTCTGACCTTATAATCTGTTTTTCTTCACAGTATCTTTAATAATGGAAATTGTTTATTGTTTGTCTCTTCCACTAAAAGGTAAGCTGTATGAGAACAAGGCCTGTGTTTTTCTTCATCCCCACTCTATCCCCAGCACATAGTAAGTATTCCAATGCTAAATGAGAGGATGGATGAATGAATGAATGAATGGAGATCTGACTTCTATTCTCCTTGTTGCCACTGTTTGGGTGGAAAGAAACTGGGGCCATCCATCAGACTAGGGAACCCAGGAGGAATAGGTTTATGGGGACAGGGGGATGAAGTCTGCAACTGCCTGTTTGGCAGATAATCAGTTGAAATGTTAATTGACTTAATTTTTTCCCTCTGTCCTGCCATGTAAGTGTCCCTTACCTGTTTAGTTAGAGGCAGTTCAGGGAGAATTTGGCATTGTTGCAGCAGGAATGCAAGGAGAATAAAACAATATTTAGTTCTAATATCCAAATAAGATTCTTAAAACTGCACATCAGAAATAAGTTTTGAAAACCAAGATGTTGATTAACAAAAGCCAATAAAAGGAATAAGTGATATTTAAAAATTAACATTATAATGGAAAGAAAATAATGTAAGAGGAGATTCAGTCTAGGACTGGGGAGATACCTGAGGACCACAAGAGAAATGAGGAAGCATGAGGAGGGAGGACCTTTGCGTGGACTTTTTGAACTGGGGGGACCACAAAGCAAGGAGGTGGAACAAAGACGTGGAGTGTGTTCAGCTTCCTGCATGTGCAGGCATCATCGTCACCAGTTCACGAGTTTGTGTCAGTGGCCCAAGACCACCCCTTACAATTCAAGTGCACACTCCTGTGACCAGGAGCCATCTGTTGCAGGTCTTCCTTTGACAGCTGTCTGCAGCCTACCCGTGGTCAACCAGCAAGGGAGAATTCATCTATGACATGAGGTAGGCACAGCCCAACCAAACCACCCTATGTGACAAACCACCTTTACAATAGTCTAGGTCATCTGCAAGCCTAAAATAAGAAAGTGACCCTGGTGTTCTGGAGAGCAACCAGTTCTCAAAATACGATGTGGGGACTCCTGGAAACCCTTCAGGTGCTCCGTGAAGCCCAAACTTCACAGTAATTTCACAAACTATTTTCTTAAAGAGTTAAGATTTTCTTTGCCTTTTATTCTCATTCTCATATGAGTGTATAGAGGCTACATATTTGTCATATCCCAACAGATTAAATGCAGAAGAATATGTAACAATCCAGCTAACTTCCATTAACCAGTCTCTAAGGAGATATACAAAAAAGTAAAATGGTACAACTCTTCTAACTAGTCTTTGGTTTTGGAAAATAAAGTTATTTTCGTTTTAAAATTTTGTAAATAATGTAAATGTTAAAATGTAATGAATTTATTATTGAATTTGAATAAATTAATGGATATTTAAAAATGTCTATCTTATTTATAAGTCAACACCAAGAAGTTTTTTGCAGTCCTGAATAATTTTTAGGAATGTCAAGAGCTTTTGACTAAAGAGGTTGAGAACCTCTGATCTAGAAGGACGGTATTGTGAAAGTAAAAACACAGCAACAACAACAACCAACTCTGCACTTGGGTGAGAATGAATGGAACCAGAAGAAGACAGTTTGAAGCCAGTATAGAAGAGAAAACCTCCCTATTGCACCTGCTAAACTGCAAATACCCAAAGGGCTCATGTCTAGCCTACTTGCATCTAACTCACTGCCTGGCATTCACCTGGTGCTAAATAAATATTTGTTCCATCGGTATCTATACAACTTGAGATGTGCTGAGCTTGAGGTGTCTGTGAGATATCTAGGGAGACACAAGTAGGGAGACAAATGCATGGAGCTGGAGTTCACTGAAGTAGATATACAGATGTGGAAGTCATCAGCTTAAGAGAGTGGGTGAAGCAAGGAGTTGGTGAGCTCATCTAGAGAGCGAGGATGTTAAAAGTGAAGTGAAAAGGTCAAGGAAAACCTGGGGAACATTAATATTTAAGAGGTGGATTAAGGAACAGATCAGCCCGTTTTGAGAGCCCAGATGTTTGATGCTATGTACTAGGAAAGTTGTGTCAAAGAAGTAGAACTGACAAAGTATTTTATTGCTGAAGTCAAGACAGAAGAGAAGTGCAAGAAATTAAGAGTAGTCCTGGGACAAGCACCATGGCTTGGCTCACCCAACATCTTTTCTAACCCTTTTTCTCCTGTACTTCCTTCATTTCAAAAGTGTGGCTGTTGTAGCTGGGTATGGTGGCTCATGCCTGTAATCCCAGCACTTCAGTGGCTCAGGTGGGAGGATTGCTTGAACCCAGGAGTTTGAGACCAGCCTGGGCAACATGTGAGACTGCATTTCTACAATTTTTTTTTTTAATTAGCCAGGTGTGGTGGCACACACCTGTAATCTCAGCTACTTGGGAGGCTGAGGTGGAAGAATCACTTGGGCTAGGGAGGTCAAGGCTGCAGTGAGCCACGATCATGCCATCACACTCCAGTCTGGGCAACAGAGCAAGATCCTGTCTCCAAAAAAGTGTGACTGTCCAATATGGTAGCCACTAGTGATATATGGCTATTTAAATTCAAATTAATTTAAGTCATATAATATCATAAATTCAACTTTTCCGTCATACTAGCCAGGTTTCAAGTGTTGTCACCACATGTGGCTAGAAGCCATTCTATTAGAGCAGGTATAGAACATTTTTATCATCACAGAAAGTTTTATTGGACAAAGCTGCTCTAGAGGTTGGAAACCTAAAAGGGTCTCCCAGATTCTCTTAGAACTAGAAGTGGCCAAAATGTGCAGCTCTAATATGTAGGACAAAGTCCTTGGTGAGGCATCTCTTACCAAATAGTTTTTGTTTTTTTTTTAATTAAAAAAAATCTCTAGATGGGGTGTTACTGTGTTGCTCAGGCTGGAGTGCAGTGGCTATTCACAGGCACAATCATGGTGCACTGCAGCCTTATGGGCTCAAGTGATCCTTCTGCCTCAGCCTCCAGAGTAGCTGAGATCATAGGTGCATGTCACTGCACCCCACTCAAATAATAATCTTTTTAAATATATGTATAACTCACATTTATTTCAATGCTTAATATTAATGATGTTTAGGGTCTTTATTTAAAATTTTGGTGATGTTTTTGTGACTTGAGATATGCCATAGGAACTTAACTCATTTGTATCAATTAGCCTGTGGTAAAATTGGTGGTTATATGCCATTTAGCTTAAAGTCACAGCTTCCAAGAACCTGTCAATGACTCTAAGTGAGGGCTTGCCCTGTACATATATTTTTATTTTACATATATCATATATATTTTTATTTTTATATTATATAACTTTATCATATTATTACATATTGTCTTGTATATAATATGTAAACGTTCTATATATGATGTTTCTCTGGAGAACCCTAATACAAATATGTGTATGTAATAACAGGCTGAACTAATGAAGCTGACACTCTAGAAATTGCTTGCTAAAATGTAAACTGGAGGAAGGAATCCAAAGCCATAGACAGAAGCCAGCTATGACATGTTTGTTTTCCAAATAGTGCTTGCAGAAAATTTTAGAGGTTGGTATTTGCCAAGGGTTTTGAGACTGGAGGACATCACAACAGAGCAGAATTGTTGCAATGGGTTGGATGACTAGGATTAATGAGATGAAATAGAATTCTAGTGATAGGGCTAGAAAAGTCCTAAAAGAAAGGATACATAAAGTCTTTGGGGGCGTTTCTTTTAGAGAAGAGTTGTAGCATTTATCCTAGTGCAAAAAGCAAAGAGGAAACAAATTCCAATACACAACTGACCTTTTCACATAGAGTAGTTTCTACTAGAGCTTTACTCTCCAAGCCTTTTTTTTTCATCCCTCTCAGTAAACTTGATGCCAATGACTGAAAAATAAAAAACAAAAACAAAACAAAACAAAAAAACCCAGTCTCTTCTAATCCTAAACAATACTTAGGGAAATATCACAGAATTTTCTTCATGGTTATCACCTTTCCAAGTTCTGACAGCTTCTGGGGTGAAAGAAGCCAGAAATTACAGGGAATTAGGGTGAAAGGGGAACAGGCTTAACTCATTTCAGGTAAGCAACTGGGGCTAGGCTTATTCCAGGCTTTAGTAGTAGTAGGAAAAAGGAAACAATATTCCTGCCCACCTCTAACTGGGGAAAACCAGGCTGGCCCTCCAGAATGCCTACATTGAGGGAAGATGAAACATCCCCTCACTTTGGGAGTTCTGCACACTTCATTTGTAGAAACATTTGTGTGTGGAGCATTGGTGTTATTGGGCATGGGACAATCTTCTAGATACTATTAGAAGATATGGGCTTAGCCACAGAAGAGTTCTAAGGGCATATGGTGGCATCCTGGAGGCCTCATAGGTGAAGGGAATTTAAAAATTCACTAGGGTATCAGTTTCTACTTGGCTGTTGTCCATTGTTCAAGGAAGAATAATGAATGGGCCAGGGGCAGTGGCTCACGCCTGTAATCCCAACATTTTGGGAGGCCCAGGCGGGTGGGTCACCAAGTCAGGAGATTGAGACCAGCCTGATTAACACGGTGAAACCCCGTCTCTACTAAAAATATAAAAAATTAGCCGGGCGAGGTGGCAGGTTCCTGTAGTCCCAGCTACTCGGGAGGCTGAGGCAGGAGAATGGTGTGAACTTGGGAGGCAGAGCTTGCAGTGAGCCGAGATTGCGCCACAGCACTCCAGCCTGGGTGACACAGAGAGACTGTCTCAAAAAAAAAAAAAAGAATGAATGAATATAAGTATCACCTATTTTCTAAATCGATGGGAGAACCGGATCACCAGGGGACATTATGGTGGTTTAAAGGCACACAAATTGTATGCATCTAGAGATTGAATCACTGTTTGTGTTAATCTTCTATAGCCTACAACAGGAAACAACTTGTACTGAAATAATGACTCCCACCCCCACCCAGCAATTTGATCATGTTGTTCCCTCTGCCAAAAATGCTCTTCCCTCTTCCTCAAGGCCCAACTCAGTGCTATTTCCTTTTAAGCTGCCTCTAGATTAATCCCTTGTTTGGCTCTCTGAATTTTTCTTATGTTGGGTATCACATACCGACTTTGTTGGAGTCACTGGTATCTACCTGCCCTTGCCCTTGATATTTCCAAGGTCCAGGACTTACTGCCTTCTCCCTAGAATTCAAACAGTTTTTTGCATAGATGTCTTCGGTAAGTGATCATGTATAGGGCTTAATGTGTCAAGGCTCTCACTTTACCTCACTGAATCCTCCCAATTCTGAGAGGATAGCAGGCATGGATATTCTTTCCATTTCACAAATAAAGAAACTTAAGACTCAGGGTGTATACATAACTTGCTTAAGGTCTCAATCCCAGCTGGTATGTGGCAGAACTAGATTCTGCCATATTTACAGGCTGGAAAGAAACTCCAGTCTATCTTTGAGACCTTTCTGAAAGAATCTGGATTTCAAATCTGAGGTCTGATAAAACCCAGAAACGAATAGATTACAACCTATGATGTCAAGTTTATTATTTCCAAGAAAAAAAAAAATCGTGTTTTTGGAGAATCAAACTCAGAGAATTCTGGCCCCAAAACAGACAAGGTCCCTACAGTGAGAGGCAGGAGACCTGGGTTCCTATCTCTCCATGTACCTGTTTCCCCACCTGTAAAATAGGAAGGCAGTGACTGGATTAGCAACTCTAAGGATTCTCCCTGCATGCACGCTAACAACTGGTATATGGGAGCTGTGGGTAGGCTGGCCTGAAAATGCTCCTTTTCCTTCACAGATTTGTACCAGGAAGGGCCAGAAGCTGAGCTCTAAGGCCGGTGGGGAGATTGGGGAAAGGACAACAGATGCCAGAACTGGGATTTAGTCAGGACAGAGTACCAGGAGTAGTATGGCTCAACCCTCCTCAACCCACCCCCAGAAGAACAATGTGTAGAACCCCCAGGAAGGAAGCACTTAGAGCAGGGGTGGTACTGGGTTAGGAGCCAGAGGCCTGCGGGGTCCCAACTGCCATTGCTAATGCACTGGGTCCCCAGCAGGTCACCGCTGTTCTTTAGGCCTGTCTGTCCACCTGTCATTGTGTCCAGAGTTGGTTCCTTCCAGTGGGTTCTTGGTCTTGCTGACTTTGAGAATGAAGCCGTGGACCTTTGCAGTCAGTGTTACAGCTCTTAAAGGTGGCATGGACCCAAAGAGTGAGCAGCAGCAAGATTTATTGTGAAGAGTGAAAGAACAAAGCTTCCACAATGTGGAAGGTGACCCAAGCAGGTTGCCACTTCTGGCTGGGGTGGCCACCTTTATCCCCTTATTTGTCCCCGCCCATGTCCTGCTGATTGGTCCATTTTACAGAATGCTGATTGGTGCATTTACTATCCTCTAGCTAGACACAGAGCACTGATTGGTGCGTTTTTACAGAGTGCTGATTGGTGCATTTACAATCCTCTAGCTAGACAGAAAAGTTCTCCAAGTCCCCACTCGACCCAGGAAGTCCAGATGGCTTCACTTCTCAATCCCCAACTCTAAACAGGACCCCCATCTGCTGTTGGGAATTGGGTGATGACCACTCTAGCTAATTCCTGCTGGATAGGGGTGAAGAAGGGGCTCCACAGTGGTAGTGTCCTCCAGAGGGGAAATCTCTAGGCCAGTAAGAGGGCCACTGGGTCGATGCATGGGTCCTCGGTAGAAGTTGTTAGCTGAGTTCATTTGGGGTTCCATTTGTAAGACCACCTGTAGCTTGATGGCCTCAATCCTGGAGGAAACAAATTTTACAAGGAGGTTAAAAATAACAGGGCCCAAAGGTGAGTAATAGCAAGATGGCTGTCACAGAACCTAGCAAGGGAGAAGCCATGTCGCCCAACTCCAGAGGTTGGTGTAAGAGTTTGAAAGGCTTTGTCTGATTTCAGAAGCCTTTTCCTGTAATGCCAGGCAGCATCTCATACTATCCTTGACTGGTTAGTGTAAAAGCAACACTCTTCTCCTAAGAAGGTGCAAAGTCCTCCTTTCTCAGCAGTGAGGAGGTCTAGGCCTTGGTGGTTTTGGAGAGTCACTGCTGCTAAAGAGTCTGTTTGGGATTGTAGAGTAAGGATAGATTTTGTTATTTCTTGTAAACTGTCTGAGAAATCCTTTGAGAGTGTGTGGTAGTAGGATAATACATGTTACACTGTTAACTTTTAGCAAACTTTACTTTTGTTGAAAACCTTGTAAGTTTGCGATTTCAATTATTCCTTGGTATTAATAAAACCTCATTCAGTCCATATCGACTTAGAATTGGTATAGATGGCTCCTTCCTGATTCTGTAAGGACTTTAAGGTTTAACTGAGTACAAACAGCTGGCATGTTTGAGCCGACCAATTACTAGGCAATTTTCCTAACTCTGCTTCTACAAGAGTTTCCTTATCACTTACTGAATACCCATTGTGTCTTTTTCCCTTAATGCCCAGGAGGAACCATCTATGGTCCTGTCCTGAAGGGAGTTCCTCCTAGGTCTGCTCGGACCTTTGTATGATAATTAATTAAGATTTAGATCCCCTGTTAGAAAATCTGCTGGGTTAAGGATTTTTGATAGGAAGGCTATGGGTTGTCAGTGGCTTCAGTACTTTCAGGCTACACCCTTGTTTACACTGACAAGGTGGTATTGGAGTGTTATAGAGTTATGGAGAAGACCTTCAATTATAAATTATAGGTTTTTAATTTACCCTGACTTTTAAAGGAATATGGTACACTGTTTTTTCTTTACTACTTCTCTCTCTTTCTCTCTGTCTCTTCTCTTTCTCTTTTTCCTTCTCTCTTTGACTTTCTGTCTCTCTCTCTTTCTTTCTCTCTGACTCTCTTTGACTTTTTCTTCCCCCCGTCTCTTCCTCTCTCTCTCTGTCTCTGACTTTCTTTCTTTCTTTGACTTTCTGTCTCTATTTCTTTCCTTCTCTCTTTGACTTTGTCTGCCTCTGCCAGCCGCTTATGCTGCTGTTCTCCCCTCTCTTTCCCCTTTAAATGGCTTTGGCAGTGTAAGACTGCCACCTCCTTGGGTTTTTGCACTGTGTGCAATAACTCCATGATTTCCTTGTGGTATTTAATGGGGCTTCCACCATTAAAGGTTAGGTTTTCCATATTGCAGCATGGACATGTAGGATTAGATAAGCATACTTGCTATCTCTATACACATTTATTCTTTATCCCTTTCCCAGTTCTAAGGCTCAGGTAAATGCCACTAGTTCTGCTGACTGGTCACTGGTCCCTGGGGGAAGAGGCTTACTTTCAAGTACTGTTACATCACTAGCTATGGCATAACCTGCCATTTGTATCCCATTCTCCACAAATGAACTTCCATTGGTATATAGGTTAAGGTCAGGATTAGCTAAGGGGACTTCTACGAGATCCTTTTGGGCAGCCTAAGTCTGGACTATAATTTGTTGGCAGTCATGCTTGATTGGTTCCCCATCCTCTGGGAGAAAAGTGGCAGGGTTGAGGGCCACACATGTGCATATTTGAAGCAATGGTCCCTCAAGGAGTAGCACCTGGTATCTAAGCAGGCAGTTGTCTGAAAGCCATAAACTTCCTTTGACACCTAGTATGCCATTTATGTCATGAGTAGTCCAGACGGTGAGATCCTTTCCTTGTATTATTTTGATAGCCTCTGACACCAAGACGGCCACCACTGCAACTACTCATAAACAGTGAGGCCAGCCTTTTGCTACTATATCAATTTCCTTACTTAGGTATGCCACTGGCTGTGGGATTGTCCACAAGTCTGAGTAAGAACTCCAAAAGCTATTCCTGCTCTCTCTGTGACATGTAAAGGGAAGTTTTGTCCTGTGGGAAGGCTTAAGGCTGGAGCTTGTACTAGGGCCTGCTTTAAGGTTTTGAACACTGTTTCTGCTTCTTTTCCCACTGTACTACAAGAGTATTTGCCCTCTGGGTCTCCTTGATTAGAGTATAGAGTGACCTGGCCATCTCACTGTATCTGGGGATCCATAGTTGGCAAAAGCCAGTGATTCAAAGGAACCCCTGCAATTGTTTTAATGTCTTAGCACAAGGATAAGCCAGTATAGGCTGTATTCATTCCTCACTGAGGGCCCTGGTTCCTCTGGCTAAGATTAGGCCTAGATATTAGACTTGTTGTCAAATATTTCCATGCCTTGAACCCTTGATTAGCTAGAAAGTTCAAGAGATCTAGAGTAGCCTGCTGGCATGAGGCTTCTGAACTGGTAGCCAAAAGTAAATCATCCACATACTGAAGGACCAGAGTGCCTGGACTTGAGAAGTGGCCTAGATCTTGGGCCAGTGCCTGATCAAACAGATGAGGGCTATCCCTAAACCCTTGGGGCAAGACCATCCACATAAGTTGGGATGTGTGGTCTGTGCGATCCTCAAAGGCAAAGAGAACTGGGCGTCAGAGTGCAGGGGAATACAGAAGAAGGCATCCTTGAGGTCCAGAACCATGAACCATTCTGCTTCCTCTGGTATTTGAGACAGGAGAGTATAGGGGTTACATACAACTGGACATAGAGGAATTACCGCCTCAATGATAAGTCTAAGATCTCGTACTAGTCTCCACTGACCGTTCGGTTTCTGTACTCCTAGAACTGGGGTGTTGCAGGGACTGCTGCATTTTCTTACTAAGCCCTGAGCTTTTAAATGTCTAACAATATCCTGTAATCCTTTATGAGCTTCAGGCCTTAACGGATATTACCTTTGATAAGGAAAAGTGGTGGGGTATTTTAGCTTGATTTGGACTGGGTGGGCTTTTTTTGCACTTCTGAATTATCCCTTCAATGCCCAGACTTCGGGGTTGATTCCCTCCTTAAGCAGGGGACAACAAATGAGTAACTTGTTCTCCATATTCATACAGATAATAGCTCCAGCTTTGGCTAATATGTCCCTCCCTAATAAGGGTATGGGACTTTCAGGCACAACAAGAAAGGCATGTGAAAAGAGCAAAGTCTCCCAATTACAACTGAGGAGGTGGGAGAAACACCTGGTTACAGGTTGTCCCAGGATTCCTTGGATGGTAATGGACCTGAGGACAGCTGTCTGGGACAGGAGTTTAACACTGAGAAAGCCACGCCAGTGTCCAGGAGGAAGTCAGTTTTCCGGCCCTCAATGGTTAAACATACCCAGGACTCAGTGAGGGTGATGACATGAGCTGGTGCTTGCCCTGGGCACCCTCAGTCCTGTTGTTGGATAATCTGGTTGGTGGCTTCTGACCCAGAGAACCTTTGTCCCCTGGGGCAGTGTACCTTCCAGTGATTGCCTCAGCATAGTGGACATGGCATGGGGGCAGCTTGTTTCTCGTTGGACAATCTTTATTAAAGTGTCCTTGCAAACCACGCTGATAAGAAGCCCTACTGGGTGATTGGCCTTCTCCATTTTCTGTCCTCTCTGAACCACCAAGGTTTGTTTGTCTGAGGGCCACAACTAAGGCTGCAGCCTTTCTCTGATCTTGCTTTTCCTTTTTGGCCTGTTCCTCTTGGTCCCTATTATAGAACACCGAGGTGGCCAGGTTTAATAATGCCTCCAGATTTTGTTCAGGGCCCAGGGCTCACTTTTGGAGCTTTCTCCTGATATCTGGGGCTGAGTGGATAATCAACTTCTCTTTTAGGATCAACTGACACTCGAGGGAGTCAGGTGACAGGGAAGTATATTTTCTTAAGGCCTCCCGTAGCTGCTGGAGGAAGGCGGTAGGATTTTTCTTCCTTTCCCTGAGTTATGGTGGACATCATTGAATAATTCATGTGTTTTTTCCTAATTCTCCTTAGTCCTTCTAGAACACAGGTCAGCAAATGTTTATGACTCCAGTCCCCATGATCTCAGTCTAGCTCCCAGTAGGGATCCATACTGGGGACAGCTTGCTGACCAGTAGGGAATTTGTCCCTTTCTTCAGCTGTCATTCTATCATTTACTCGACTAAGATATCAGGTATATCCAAATTCTCAGGCTGCAGCTAAAGCCACATTCTTTTCATTAAAGGCCAGAGTTTGATCTAACAATAGCATGACATCTCTCCAAGTGAGGTCAAGGGTTTGCCCTAGACCCTGTAGGATATCTATGTACCTATCAGGATCATCTGAAAACTTCCCCAGATCTGCCTTTATCTGCTTTAAATCAGAGAGGGAGAAGGGGACATGTACCTGGGTTGGGCCAAATTCCCCTCTCCCTACAGCTTGAAGGGGACATAACTGATAGCCCGGGGTTTTTTGTGGTCCTTTGGAGATTTCTTTGCTTATTTCCTTCTGTGCTGGGGAGATTAGAGGAGGCTTATCGTTAATAGAACGGGGAGCTATAGGGAGGCTAGGATATGGGGGTAAGCTGAGAGGTCCTCTTGTGGGATGTAAATTGCAAGCTTTGCATAGTTGTGAATTCTCCTTCAATGAAAAGAAAGTTTGGACATAAGGTATTTCACTTCATTTGCCTTCCTCTTACAGAAAAGGTCAAGCTGCAGGATAGGATAGTATTGTAATTTATACTTCCCTCAGGTGACCATTTTTCCCCATCAGAGAGAAAATACTGGGGCCAGGCCGCAGTGCAGAAAAAAAATAAGCTGCTTCTTTTTCAGGGTTTGTGGGTCAAATTGGTCCCAATGGCTTAGTATGCATTTCGAGGGTGAGCCTGTTGATGCCTGAGTGTTTCCCACGTGAAAGAAAAAAACTGCCCATGGTTTTGGTTTGTTTGTTCCCCACCCCCCCCCAACAAGAACCTGCAACAGTCCCTGGACCCTGCTGATCAGAATAGTTGTGCTCACCAACACAGCACCAGATCCCCCTCTTGCCCAAGAACCCAAAATGGTCCCTGGACCCTGAGGTTCAGAATAGTTATGCTCACCAACACAGCAGCAGAAACAATAGTTTTCCTCTTAGACCACAAAGAGGACCAAGGAAAGTCAGATTTAGTGGCCCTTACCAATGCATTCTCAAAAACCTGCACCTTGCCTGTCCTCTTAGACCACAAAGAGGACTGAGAAAAATCGGATTTAGTGGCCCTTATCGACACATTCTTGAAAATCTGTTAGAGTCCTAAGCATTTTTTCCTGTTAGTATTGGGACCTTACTCTTGTCCCATAAAGATGTTATGCCTCAAAATGGAGTGAAGGGCCATACCCTGAGGGAGGGAAGGGATATCCAGGGTTGGAAGAGTGATACCTTTTGTCCTCAATTGTCATCATACAAATAGGAAGGATGTCATTTCTGAGGTTCCTCATATCCTAGCTTCAGGAATAGCTTTTGTTAGGCCTACTAGTCTGAAGAGGGATCCTAAAATTCCAGATAGTCCTCCCTACCAATGGGACTTTGGGCAAAAAATATGTCTTTCTGATTGTTGAGCCCAGGTGCCTAAAGAAAGGAACAGAGTCCCGAAATTTATACTAGAAATCATTCTTACAGGAGAAACTAGAAAAGCACCATACACAGGGAATTGTTTTTAGAAGTGGGACTAGCCTTGGAGAAGAGAGGCAGGGGGAAGTTTGTCTGACAGGCAATAGAATGCAGGAGGCAAGGGTCGGGCTAGATAGGATAGATGGGCAAGTCTTGCTTGGGCTACATGACTTTGAGAGCTCCGCTCATGGCTACAGGGTCAACCAACTTTCTGTCAGGACCCCAGAGCTGAATGGCTTTCCTCTCTGTTGACCCTTGGGCTCAGCCCAGAAGTACAGAAAAAGCGGAAGCTGGTTCCAGGCAAACCAATGCTCCCAACTCCGAAGAGTCAGGGGTTGTTAGAGAGTCCTTTCCCAGAAAGCCTGACACCCGTGTCTTTAGTCTGATGGCCATGCTAGTCACTTTTAACTGGCCGACAGGTGCCCATTGTTTAAGCCTCCAAATTCTAAAGAAAAATAGGACAGAATAGCAAGTGAAAGGGGCCCAATGGTACTCACCACTTGGCGATAGTCCCTTCGTGGTTGACAAGATGTGTCCAGAGTTGGTTCCTTCTGGTGGGTTCTTGGTCTCACTGACTTCAAGAATGAAGCTGCGGACCTTTGCTGTGAGTGTTACAGCTCTTTAAAGTGGCACAGACCCAAAGAGTGAGCAGCAGCAAGATTTATTGTGAAGAGCAAAAGAACAAAGCTTCCGCAGCATGGAATGGGACCTGAGTGGGTTGCCGCTGCTGGCTGGGGTGGCCAGCTTTGATCCCCTTATTTGTCCCCGCCCATGTCCTGCTGATTGGTCCATTTTACAGAGTGCTATTTGGTCCATTTTACAGAGAAAGAATAGGTCCATTTTACAGAGTGCTGACAGGTGCATTTACAATCCTCTAGCTAGACACAGAGCGCTGATTGATGCATTTTTACAGGGTGCTGATTGGCACATTTACAATCCTTTAGCTAGACACAGAGTGCTGATTGGTGCATTTACAATCCTCCAGCTAGACAGAAAAGTTCTCCAAGTCCGCACTTGACACACGAAGTCCAGCTGGCTTCACCTCTCATCATGAGGGAGAATCCATACCAGTGCCAATGACAAATGGGGGTAGCCTGGGGCCACAGCTCCCATGCTGGCGTTCCGGTAGGCTTGCCCACAGGCAATTGCCTGGGACAAGTCCTAAACTAAAGAGCATCAGAAGCAATTTGTATTAGTCTGTTCTCACACTGCTGTAAAGAACTATCTAAGATGGGTAATTTATGAAGAAAAAAGGTTTAATCTGTTGTGGGAAGTCAGGGACCCTGAACGGAGGGACTGGCTGAAGCCACAGCAGAAGAACATAAATTGTGAAGATTTCATGGACATTTATTAGTTCCCCAGATTAATACTTTTATAATTTCTTACAACTATCTTTACTGCAATGTCTGAACATAAATTGTGAAGACTTCATGGACACTTATCACTTCCCCAATCAATATCCTTGTGATTTCCTACGCCTGTCTTTACTTTCATCTCTTAATCCCATCATCTTCGCAAGCTGAGGAAGATGAATGTCACCTCAGGACCCTGTGATAATTGTGTTAACTGCACAAATTGTTTGTAGAGCATGTGTGTTTGAACAATATGAAATCTGGGCACCTTGAAAAAAGAACAGGATAACAGCAATCTCAGGGAACAAGGGAGATAAGACTTGGAGTCTGCCAGTGAGCCAGATGGAACAGAGCCATATTTCTCTTCTTTCAAAGGCAAATAGGAGAAATATCGCTGAATTCTTTTTCTCAGCAAGGAACATCCCTGAGAAAGAGAATGTGCCCTGAGGGTAGGTCTATAAATGGCCCCCCTTGAGGCAGCCACCTTTTACAGTTGAAGCCGAAGGGATGAAATAAGCCCTGGTCTCCTGTAGCGCTCCCAGGCTTATTAGGACGAAGAAATTCCCGCATAATAAATTTTGGTCAGACAGGTTGTCTGCTCTCAAACCCTGTCTCCTGATAAGATACTATCAATAACAATGCATGCCCGAAACTTCATTAGCAATTTTAATTTTGCCCCATCCTGTGGTCCTATGATCTCGCCCTGTCTCCATTTGGTTTGTGATGTTTTATTACTTTGTGAAGTATGTGATCTCTGTGACCCACACCCTATTCGTACACTCCCTCCCCTTTTGAAAATCGCTAATAAAAACTTGCTGGTTTTACGGCTTGGAGATCATCATGGAACCTGCTGATGTGTGATGTCTCCCCCAGACCCCCAGCTTTAAAATTTCTCTCCTTGTACTCTTTCCCTTTATTTCTCAAACCAGCCGAGATGCTTAGGGAAATAGAAAAGAACTCACGATAAATATCGGGGGTGGGGTTTCACCCAATATTAATCAACTTATAGTTCTGCAGGCTTAACAGGAAGCATGACTAGGAGGTCTCAGGAAATTTACAATCATGGCAGAATGCGAAGGGGAAGCAAGTACCTTCTTTATATGGTGGCAGGGGAGAGAGAGAGAGCAAAGGGGGAAGTGCTACACACTTCTAAATGATCAGATCTCATGAGACATCACTCACTATCATGAGAACAGTAAGGGGGAAATCTGTCCCCATGATCCAATCACCTCCCACTGGGCCCCTCCTCCAATTCGACATGAGATTTGGGCAGGGACACAAATCCAAACCATATCACCACTCCCTCCATGGTCTTTGCACACTTGGAACAACTTCCATTTCCCTCTAGGAAGCTCAGAGGCCTGTGGGGTTTGGTGGTTCACTCGCCTGAGATCAGCTCCTCAAGGAAGTCCCTGAGAGCCCAGCACTGAGAAAACCCTTCCTCTCACCAAGTCACCCCCAAGGCTATGTTTGGTGACCATCACTGACCCTCCCCACTCTCCTAACAGTGAACCATGGCTGTTCTCTTAGCTGGATGTGAGTGCCCTATGGTCAGGCCACCATTGTTTTCGTGGCATCCAACACAAAGTCCAATCTAGCTTCTAAGAAATGTGTCCGTGATCCAGGTTGCTGTGGAAGGCTTTTAACAGGGAATGACCTGATCAGTCTGGGTTGTAGAAAGTTGCCTGTGATGGCTGGCTATATTGAGGAGCTTGGAGGGAATGAGACATGGACATCCCTTATAGCTGCTTATCTACTTTGCACTCCCAGTGTCTCTACAACAGTATCACAGGATCATTGGTTTGCAGATGAGGATCCTGAGGCTTGGCAAACAGCCTAGTAGCTGAGTAACATTTTACTGGCTGAGACAGGTAAGTTAGGCTTTGATTTCTGGTCTTTAAACCATTCCTCCTTCTCTTCTTTCTATTGCAAGATGCTTTCTCTGACCTTCATTCATTCCTGTTTTTTAATTCCTATCAGGCTTCTTCCTGCCAACGGAAGCTACACATAGACAGGCTAAGTAACTTGTCCCTGGTCACTCAGCTCATGGGATGACACCCAGGGTTCTAGTTTGGGTCCCTGGGTGAATGATAATTTTTTTACAGTGATGGGAACATGGGTTGGAGCTTCAGGGCTGTGGATAGACGGTAAGTTTCCTTTCAGGCATGTAGAACTTGAGTTACCTATTTGTTAGCTCTCATACCAAAGCTTGGGTGATGCTTTCTAAGAGAGATTGAGTTGGAGTACAGAATTCCTAAAGGCTTTCTGTGGTTGTCTTTGGCCCAAAGGTATGTGTCCTAAGGTGCTATATTGAGGCATCATCGAGTGTCTTGCCCACTGGCGCCCAATCCAGTCATGGTAGATCAGGTCAAGCCCACAGTGTTGGTCACAGAAGTGCCTCTGAAGTCTAAACACACTGCTCAGATGGGCCTGGTCCTTACAGCCAATGAAAGACAACTACTTGAGCATGAAACAGCTCTGAAGAATAAAAAAACCTCAATCTTGGTTTCCAAATCCTTGTGTCTCCTATACTAGTAAGCCAGGACTGCAGGACAACACATGGTCAAGGAGATCTGAAAATCAGGTCTGAGAGCATTTAGCCTGGCCTTGGGAGATTTCCTCCTAAAGAATCCTAAACTTCTGGGGCCTCGATTTGCCTTCCATCTCAAGAATCCTAAGTTTCTGAGGTCTTGATTTGCCAGTAGGCAATGTCTAGCATCAATGTCAGGCAGAGGCTGGGGTTCCTGGTTTTAAACAGCCAAAAACCTCCTTGTAAGATTTCCAAATGGAGAGGGAAACCATTTCCCGTCAAATGATGATGGGAAACCACCCATTAGGATCAATGGACAAAGATTGCTCTAAGACATTACTTTTAAGCTTGTGGAAACTCTGGAGCAGGACTTCTGGTGTTTTTGTTTCTATCTTGGCTCATGCAGATATATGAGGAACATATGTCAGGGCCAGGGTTAGGCCCAGGACACCTTTGAAATGTTGCCATCCCTAGACAGTCCAGGAGACTGTTTACTTTGGGCCCTGTAAAGGACCTACCTCCTGCACTATAATAAAGATACACAGTTAACCTCATCATACCCTTTGCCCTTCACCCATGGTCATTAGCACACAGGGTCTGCTCAATCGTGTTTGTAACAAGGACCTGTTCATATCCTACTTCAGTAGTAAACCATTCTTCAAAGTGAAGTTCACCTGGGTACCACCTGCCACCCAGAGGCTAGACAACTGCCTCCTAGGTTACAAACTGTCCCCACACCTTCTCAATTTATCTGCTCCTTGGTCTCCCTAGGAACCTCTACATGGACACCAGAATACTGGTGCTGTCTTAGGAAATATTAACCACATTTATGGGCCAAAATATCACAATTTCTAGACATGCTTCTTCATTTTTAAGATGGGAGATGCTTGCTGCTCCCTTCACGGAGACTTCAGATTGGGCATCACACATGGTATAACTGACTGCTCAGGATATGCCAGGCCTTTTGCTGTATAGTGTCTATTACCTCGTTTGGTGCTCCCAGCCCTGTGAGGTACGCATTATGCTCTGCATTTTTTCAGATGAGAAAACAGGCTTGGAGGTTGGGTATCTTTCCCAAGGACACCTGGAGAAGAGGGGGTAGAGCTGGGAGGCGTCTGGATTCTCCGACTATGTCCTGAGAGCGGGATGTGAGTGACCTGAGCCCTCGCGAGACCCCGCACCCGCCCGCAGCAGGTGGCCGGGCACAGCCGAGAAGAAAGTCCTGCCACCTCTCCCGGGTGCGGGGACGCGCGCGCCCACCTTCCCGGAGACTTCCGGGATCCCGGAGGGGGCGGAAGTCGAGGCCTCTTTCGCTTCCGGCTCGGCCATTGTTTTTGCTTTAACGGGCAGTAGAGGTGTCCGGCCTCGGTGCCGAGTGCCACTGCGAGTGGGCAGGGGCGCGGAGGGAGGCGCGGCCGGAGCTCGGGTGGCCGACGCTGGCCCGGACCGCGCTTCTTCGCGGCGCAGGCGGCGCGGTCCCCGTGACTCTCAGAAGCCGCCCAATGTGGAGCTGCTTCTTTGTCCCATACCCCTGACCATTCGTGCGTGGCACGGAGCCGGGTATCTGCGGGTACAGCGATGAACAGGGCAGACGTGGCCAGGTGAGGGGCGCTGCTGAAGCCTGGTGTAACACGAAAGGTAGATCGCTGTTTTCCCAGCTCTTGCAGTGGGAAACTGTATGAACCGTCAGATTTGGGTCAGACACAGGCTCAGAATCGCAAACGTGGAGCGTGACTTGGAAATGCAAAAATCCAATTGAGATTTTAAAGTGCTGAGCATTCGGAACACTATGGGAAGCAGGAGAATGGCCTGAACTTTCTACACGTGTGGGATCTTAGAGCAGGGTTTACAGATTATTTTAAAGTCCTTCTTTGTCTTTTTAAAGAGATTGAGACGGGGATCTGGGACGCTTGGTGAATTGGAAGCACAGCACAGATGCCCTAGTTACCAATAAGGTGCTGATTTTCAAACGTTCAAAGTTTTCCTCCACTTCAGTATCAGTTAAATGTATCATATTCATTCGTTTCCCAGTTATGTGTGCCATGTACACACGTGGACAAAGATGACTGGAAGTTAGCTCTGCCCTTTGTATCCTCCCAGAAAGCAGGGGAGACAGTCGTATAAACCACAAACGATTACAGTGTGAGACGTGCTCTACTAGAGGTTTGAATGAAAAAGGTAGTTTGGGATCGCTGAGATGATAACCACCCGTCTAAGCCTAGTGTGGTCAGGAAGGCTTTCTAGGGGAGGTGCATTGAGTAAAAAAAGGTCTGGTATTTTCTGATTCCATTTGGTTCCTTTCCTTTGGTGGCCATCCAGCAGTTTGGAGGATGAGAGTGGTGAGTTGGGCATAAACCAGTTAAAGGGTTATAGTGAGGGGTACACAAAGGGAAGCTACCAGCACTCTTCCTGATGGGGCAATCAGAAAAACCAAGAAAAAATTGCCTTTGTTCATGATCTTGACAGACAAGTTTGTCAAAAGTTGAAGAAGAAAAATTCAAAGAAAGAGTATGTGTGGCTTCTAGCTGTGTCTCTAGAGCTCTAACTCCAAAGTTTCTTTATTTTGCATTTCTATCAGAAGAGGTTTGATCACCTACTCCCTACATTGGTTTATTTGTAATTTAAACATGAGTACTACTATATAAATTGTAATGCACATTATAAAACATACACATTAAATAGGAGTTAAATAACTTAGTATTTTCTCTTGCACCCTTTGGGGTATCCTGCATTTCCCACATTGGAGACCATTGCTGTCTTTCTTGCATGGGTACTTGGGGTGAGTGGTTGGGGGTGTGGCTGGTTGTGAAGGGGGTAAGGCCAGGTGGTGAAGGGCTGTGAATGCGAGGCATAGACCTTTAGATTTTATCCTGTAGGTAATGGGAGCCACTGAAACTTTAAGAAGGGCATCGTTTGGAGAGATGCTTAGCGAGAATGCCTAGTTGTGTTCTTTTTTCCTGGAACTTTGTTTTTTAACTCAGTGGAGGATTGTCATCAGCCTGGGGCTGAATATTCCAAGAACTCTGATTTCACTCTTGTTTCTGTAGGCAACACTACCATCACCCCTTTCTCCAACCCTGAAAAACAGCTCCTGAGACCTGAACTATAGACCGTCATTTTAATCGGACCAATTGCAGCTGGAACAAGCTTCTCTTTGGGGTCACAATGACCACTTCAGGCAGGGGAAATTTAGGCCTCATCCCCAGGAGTACTGCTTTCCAGAAGCAGGAGGGGCGCCTGACTGTGAAGCAGGAGCCAGCGAACCAGACCTGGGGGCAGGGCAGCAGTCTCCAAAAGAACCATCCTCCTGTCTGCGAAATCTTCCGGCTACACTTCAGGCAATTATGTTACCACGAGATGTCTGGGCCACAGGAAGCGTTGAGCCGGCTCCGGGAGCTCTGCCACTGGTGGCTCATGCCAGAGGTGCACACCAAGGAGCAGATCCTGGAGCTGCTGGTGCTCGAGCAGTTCCTGAGCATCCTGCCTGGGGAGCTCCGTACCTGGGTGCAGCTGCATCACCCTGAGAGTGGTGAGGAGGCTGTGGCTGTGGTGGAGGATTTCCAGAGACACCTCAGTGGACCAGAGGAGGTAAGTAGTTGGATCTAGAATGGCGGCCTGATGCTTCTCTAATGCTTGGCTTAGCCTAGGCATGGGCCCTAGGCCAGTTTGCCTTAAGGGTTCCTGAACTTGTCCTGTGGATAGAGGGAAAACAGTTTTGTGCTCCAAGCCATAAATGCAAATGCACATCCCAGCTAAGCTGTGTGATTCACCTTGTGAGATACTGTGTTCTGAGCCTAGCTTCATCCTGGGGATTTGCATGGTACTCCTGGCCGGCAGGGGATCTTCATGCTGGTTAGAATAGGGTGATCAGGGGAAGGCGGACTTTTGGGTATGCTGATAATACGGGCCTTCATTTGAGACATTCTGTTTGCTCACTTCCTTGGACTTCTCAGAGTCAATTTTCTATTTTCCTGCCTCTTTGATTCCTTGAAAGGTGACATTTTGGGGCCTTGTAATTATTTATTCCTTTTGCTAACTCTCCAAACCTAACTGGGTTCTTTTTGCATCTTTAAATCTAATTTAAGTTTTCCCTATTTCCTGGAGTTCTTGCAAATGTAATAGCAAGGTAATTTAAACTAGAGGGATAGTTGGGAAGAGTGAGCAGTAAGACACATTGGAAAATCTGGTTTCTAGGACCATAATGCCATCTAGCTCTGTGATCATGTGTTTCAGTCAGGGTTCAGTGAGAGAGGTAGAATGAGTAGGAGAGAGGTGTGTGTGTGTGTGTGTTTGTGTGTGTGTGCACGTGCACGTGCATGTGTAAATCGATTTATTGCTGACTGGGCACAGTAGCTCATGCCTGTAATCCCGGCACTTTGGGAGGCCGAAGGGGGTGGATCACTTGAGGTCAGGAGTTTGAGACCAGCCTGGCCAACATGGCAAAGCCCAGTCTCTAACAATACAAAAATTTGCTAGGTATGGTGGCATGTACCTGTAATCTCAGCTACTGGGGAGGCTGAGGCAAGAGAATCACTTGAAGCCAGGAGGCAGAGGTTGCAGTAAGCCAAGATCACGCCACTACACTCCAACCTGGGTGACAAACTGAGACTTCGTCTCAAAAAAAAAAAAAAAAAGAGAGATTTATTGCTAGTAAGTGGCTTATGTAATTGTGAGGCTGGCCAGGCAAGTCTGAAACACATAGGCAGGCCATCGACAAGGGCAACCCAAAACAGTGGCACAAGCTGAAGCTGCAGTGCACAGGTGGAGTTTCTTCTTTCTTCTTTGTCCTTTCCTCTTTTGTCTCCTTTCTTCTTCCTCTGGGTTTTTTTGTTTGTTTGTTTGTTTGTTTGTTTGTTTGTTTTTGAGACAGGGTCTTGCTCTGTTGCCTAGGCCAGAATGCAGTGGCATGAACATGGTTCACTGCAAGCTCAGCCTTCCAGCTCAAGTGATCCTCCCACTTTAGCCTCCTAAGTAGCTGGTACCACAGTCATGTGCCATCACACCAGGCTAATTATTATTATTTTTTTTTTTGGTAGACATGCGGTCTTGGTATGTTGCCCAGGCTTGTTCTTGAATTCCTGGCTTCAAATCTTCTTGCCTTGGCCTCCCAAAGCACTGGGATTACAGACATGAGCTACCACACCTGGCCTGGAATTTCTTCTTCATGGAACTTTTAGCTCTGCTTTTAAGGGCTTACAACTGATTGAATCAGGCTCATGCATTCATTCATTATCTAGTATAATCTCCCTTACTTAAAGTAAACTTATTATGTACTTTAATCACATTTTTAAAATAGTGTACAGCAACACCTGGATTGATGTTTGATTAGTACCAAGTTGACACATCAAAAGATCATCACACCGTGGATAAGCTAGTTCTTCCTAATGAGTTTTAAATTGTTCCCCTATAATAGAAGCAGGGTAGACTAGAGGTCCCCTCTACTTTATCCATTTGTACTTTATCAGGGGAAAACAGTACAGAAAATTTCCCAAGTTCCCAATATATCATTTTATTCAATGCTTTTTTTTCCTGAGATAATCTCACCCTATTGCCCAGACTGGAGTGTGGTGGCACAATCTTGGCTCAATGCAACCTGTGCCTCCTGGGCTCAAGTGATCCTCCTACCTCAGCTTCCTTAGTAGCTGGGATCATAGGTGTGAGCCACCACACCTGGCTAATTTTTGTATTTTTAGTAGAGATGGGGTTTCACTATGTTGTCCAGGCTGATCTTGAACTCCTGAACTCAAGAGAGCCACCTGCCTCATCCTCCCAAAGTGCTGGAATTACAGGTGTGAGCCACCACACCCAGCCTATTCAATGCTTTTTTAAAAATGATTACATATCACTAGGGAATCAGTTCTAGTTGATCAGGATCCTGGGGCTAGACATTTTTCCAGGATTATCAGCAGTACACATTTGTCATTATCAACCATCATTTTCTTTGTGTAAATAAGTAAGCACATATGAGTAAATCAGCTGTCACAAGGGTCTAGAGAGCAGCTGAGCCAGCCATGGCAATGACAGGTGGCTGAAGACATATTTAGAGAACCATTTAGTGAGGGTGGCAGAAGGAAAATTTCCCTATTTCTTGCTTGGTTTTGCTTAAGAAGTGAATGCTTTCTCCATTAAAATTTCTAGTGCTTTATCCAGCTAGCCTCAGAAAAGGGTGACTGTTGAGTCACAACCCAAGAAAATGACTAACAGTTGACAGGTGAGGCAGCTGAATGCTCATGACTCCAGCCTGGGAGTAGGGTCTCTGGAGTCCATTTCTTACTCTCCCACTACTGTCAGTGTTGTTTCTGACATGAAGACATAAGGGCAGTACTGTCTTTCATCAGTAGGGGTTCAGAAAATGTTTACAGAATGGCTAAATGAATAAACAAAGCATTTCCATGGAAGTTTGCCAAGAGGAGATAAAGGAGGGTCCAGGTAAATTGGAGTCATTTTGCTTATCAGGAGCAAGCCACTTTATTGCTGCAGAAGGAGCATGTACATGTGTGCACATTGTGGCTGGGAAAGGGTTGTACAGTGATCCCTACTGGGCTGCAGAGTCATGCAACTTGCAGAATTTTTTTGTTTCCTGTATATTTTTCTTTTTCTTTTTCTTTTTTTTTTTTTTTTTGTTTGAGACAGAGTCTTACTCTGTTGCCCAGGCTGGAGTGCAGTGGCACGATCTCAGCGCACTGCAAGCTCCACCTCCTGTGTTCACACCATTCTCCTGCCTCAGCAGGAGTATGGTGGGACTACAGGTGTCCACCACCACGCCCGGCTAATTTTTTGTAGTTTTAATAGTGACAGGGTTTCACTGTGTTAGCCAGAATGGTCTTGATCTCCTGACCTTGTGATCCTCCCACCTCGGCCTCCCAAAGTGTTGGGATTACAGGTGTGAGCCACCGTGCCTGGCCTGTTCCCTGTATCTTTTTTCATCTCCTGCCAGGGTTACAAAACAGGCAGTGCAGTAATCATTATCTCCACTTGACAAGTGAAGTGAGCACCTGTAGTAAGCATTCTCTTGCCCAAAAGATTTAGCTGAAGTGTGGTTGTTTCTGATTACCATCAAATGTGAGGACCAGGATTTTCCATCTCCCTAGTTTCTAAGCCAACAGCTTTTCTCTAGGGTCTTGCTGTGGAATGCTGTATTAGAATGAGTTTTTCATGTTTTCAAGGAAAGGAAACCTATGATTCTGTATTAGTCTGTTTTCACACTGCTATAAAGAACTACCTGAAACTGAATAATTAAGAAGAAAAGAGGTTTAATTGGCCCACAGTTCCACAGGCCTAACAGGAAGCATGACCGGGAGGTCTCAGGAAACTTACAATCATGGCAGAAGGCAAAGAGGAAGCAAGGACCTTCTTCACACTGTGGCAGAAGAGAATGCAGGGGGAAGTGACACATACTTTTAAATGATCAGATCTCATGAGAACTCACAAGAACAGCAAGGGGAAATCCACCCCATGATCCAGTCATCTCCCACCAGGCCCCTTCTCCAATTTGATGTGAGATTTGGGTAGGAACACAAATCTAAACCATTATTATTCTGCCCCGGCCCCTCCCAAATCTCACGTTCTTCTCACATTGAAAAATACAATTATCCCTTCTCAACAGTCCCCCGGACTTAACTCATTTCAGCATTAACTCAAAAGTTCACAGTCCAAAGTCTTATCTGAGACAAGGTAAGTCCCTTCCACCTATTAGCCTGTAAAATCAAAAACTAGTTAGTTACTTCCCAGATACAATGGGGATATAGGCATTGGGTAAATGCTCCCATTCCAAATGGGAGAAATTGGCCAAAACAAAGGGGCTACATGTCCCATGTAAGTCCAAAACTGAGCAGGGTAGTCATTAAGTCTTAAAGCTCCAAAATAATCACTTTTGACTCCATGTCTCACATCCAGGGCATGCTGATGCAAGAGATCAGTTCCCAAGGCCTTGGGCGTACTAGCCCTTGTGGCTCTGCATGGTATAGCCCCCATGGCTGCATTCACCAACTACATTAAGTGCCTGCGCCTTTTCCAGGCACATGGTGCAAGCTGTTTGTGGATTTACCATTCTGGGGTCTGGAGGATGGTGGCTGTCTTCTCACAGCTCCACTAGGGAATGCCTCAGTGGGACTGTGTGGGGGCTCTAACCTTACATTTCCCCTTCACACTGCCTTAGTAGAAGTTCTCCATGAGAGTTCCACCCCTGCAGCAGACTTCTGGCTGGACATCCAGGTGTTTCCATACCTGCTCTGAAATCTAGGAGGAGGTTCCCAAACTTCAACTCTTGCCTTCTCCACACCCGCAGGCCCAACAATATGTGAAAGCTGCCAAGGCTTGGAGCTTGCACCCTCTGAAGCCACAGCCTGAGCTATACCTTGGCCTCTTTTAGCCACAGCTGGAGCTGGAGTGGCTGGGACACAGGGGACCATGTCCTGAGGCTGCACAGAGCAGCTAGACCCTGGGCCTGGCCCATGAAACCACTGTTTTTGCCTAGACCTCCAGGTCTGTGATGGGAGGGACTGCCGTGAATGTCTCTAAAATGCCCTGAAGACACTTTCCCCATTGTCTTGGCCATTAAAATTTGGTTCCTCTTTACTTAAATTTCTGCAGCAGGCTTGAATTTCTCCTCAGAAAATGGGTGTTTCTTTTCTACCACATGGCCGGGCTGCAAATTTTCCAAATTATTATGCTTTGCTTCCCTTTTAAATGTAAGTTCCAGTTTCAGATCTCTTTGTTCACAAATATGAGTGGACACTTTTAGAAACAGCCAGGTCACTTCTTGAATGCTTTGCTGCTTAGAAATTTCTTCTGCCAGATACCCTGAATCATCTCTCTCAAGTTCAAAGTTCCACAGATCTCTAGAGCAGGGGCAAAATGCTGCCAGTCTCTTTGCTAAAGGAGAGCAAGAATGACCTTTGTTCCAGTTCCCAATACGTTTCTCATCTCCATCTGAGACCACCTCAGCCTGGACTTCATTATCCATATCACTGTCAGCATTTTAGTCAAAACCATTCAACAAGTCTCTAGGAAGTTCCAAATTTTCCCACATCTTCCTGTCTTCTTTTCAGCCCTCCAGACTGTTCCAACCTCTGCCTGTTACCCAGTTCCAAAGTTGCTTCCATATTTTCAGGTATCTTTATAGCAGTGCCCCACTTTCCTGGTACCAATTTTCTGCATTAGTCCATTTTCACACTGCTGTAAAGAACTACCTGAGACTAGGTAATTTATGAAGAAAAGAGGTTTAATCGACTCACAGTTCTGCAGACTTAACAGAAAGCATGACTGGGAGGCCTCAGAAAACTTAAAATCATAGTGGAAGGTGAAGGGGAAGCAAGGACCCTCTTCACATTGTGACAGGAAAGAGAGAGCACACAGAGGAAAGTGCCACACACTTTTAAACAATCAGATCTCATGAGAACTCACTATTACCAGAACAGCAAGGGGGAAATCTGTCCCCCTCTCCCCCGCCCCCCCGCCACCACCGTAATCCAGTCACCTCCCACCAGGCCCCTCCTCCAATTCAACATGAGATTTGGGCAGGGACACAAATCCAAACCATATAAAAGTCCTAGATAATGAACAGGAACTTTACCAGGATTAAATTATTAGTGAATTACCAAGTTGAATTATCACAATGCAGTAAGTTCTATCTTATGCCAATACCCAAAGCTCCTGTACTGAAGAGCTGTGACTCCCATTTTAGAGAGTCTTTCAGTTTCAAAGAACGTTTGAGTGGGAGAGCTTGGGAACTACAGAACCCAGGGAACCTGCTGGTCCTACCACTACACTGGTGAGGTATATATTAAAGGAGAGAGTCCCTTAACATCTCAGCAGATACAGCCTAATAGGGCAAATCCTGTGTGGTTTATTGAAGAACTTATTTTTACCTTATGGTGTGCTGTGTACATACCAGAGCAAGTGAACTTTAAAGTGTGCCTTATTTAGATAATAGTTTAGGTTTTTCTGCCCTACATGCTGTTAAAAGGAGTAACCATGAGATTGTGAGGAGTCGGTTTGATGGCAATAAGCAAGGGTTAGAAATAAAATGTCTATGTTCTGAGGTATTCTCAAGGTTTCTACGGGTTAGTGTGTCTGATCTTATTTGCCTTTTTAAATATAAATTATTGGGGAGAGGTAGTACATATTGAAAACTGAGTTTGCAGATAACCTTAAAGTGTTAGCAAAATATCAAGAGGAAGTCAGCAGATATTAATCAAGCACCATTGTAGGGCTATGGGTTGTTTTGGAGCTAGTGATCAAGACAAAAGTTCTTACCCTCAAAAAACTTATACTCTGTTGGGGAAACATAGACAATAAAGACCTAAGTAAGATTACTTAAAGATTAATACATGCAATCTAGAAATTGGTTAATTGAGTCTGACTATCCCTGCTTTGCCAGTGTGCTCAGGGAAAGCTTCTCTGAAGAGGAGACACTTTTGCTCAGAGAAATTGGAAAAGCTCTCCAGGTTTGCCAGCCGCTGTTCTGGGTATTGCTTCAGCTGTTAGTGTCAGTAGCATTATTTGTGCTCATGCACATACACATACTTATCTTTTTTTACATCCTTCGTACTTCCTTTTTTGTTTGTTTGGTTTGTTTTTGTTTTGTTTTGTTTTTGTTTTTTTGAGACAGAGTCTCGCTCTGATCTGATCTGATCTTGGCTCACTGCAACCTCCGCCTCCCAGGTTCAAGTGATTCTCCTGCCTTAGCCTCCCAAGTAGCTGGAACTACAGCTGCATGCCACTACGCCCGGCTAATTTTTTTGCACTTTTAGTAGAGACAGGATTTCACCATGTTGGGCAGGCTGGTCTCGAGCTCCTGACCTCAGGTGATCCACCCACCTTGGCCTCCCAAAGTGTTGGGATTACAGATGTGAGCCACTGCGCCCAGCCTATCCTTTGTACTTCTGATTGTTCTTTTCTGTCAGCTAAGACCCTAGAGAATGTACTGAATTGCTCTCCTGGCTCCCTTTTTAAATGGTTCTTCATAAGAAAATATGTGTCTGAAGACCTGACACAGAGTGGAAATGGTTATAGAATCTGGTCCTCAAGCTCTTACCAAGAGGGTCAACAGAGGGATGGCAAGTAGAATTTCAAACTTTAGATTCTGCTGTCAGCTTTTTTCCCCCAGTAGGCTGTAGTGGTGGGGCTGGAAGGACACTCTGGCTGTTCTTTTCCCTGGCTTTCTTTCTGGAGGGGGCTGCTTAGAGGTTTTGGGTTCAGTACCTTCAAGGATGCTCTTTTGAACCCAATTGTATTTCCCTGTCTTTAGGTTTCAGCCCCAGCACAGAAACAGAAAATGCATTTGGAGGACACAGCAGCTCTGGGTGCAACAAAGGAATCCCCTCCTACGTCACCCCTCAGTGGGGGCTCAGCCCCTGGAGCCCACCAGGTGCCTCCTTATGACCCAGGGACACACCACCTCCCCAATGGGGACTTCGGTACTTATCTCCCCAGTTTTGGCCTTAAGTCATGCCTCCCTTCTCTCCTGTGGAGTCTCTTTTCCTTTATCTGCCCATCTCCTACTCCATGGAATCCCTCATTGCCCTGCTGTATGTTCTCCTTCCCTAGTGACCCTGTTTGTTCCTTTTGCTTATTCTGTAATCATTCATGTAGTTAGTAAGTTTTTATCAAGGACATATCATAGGAAAGGCACTGTCAGAGACCAGAGGGATGTAGTACATCTATTGTCACTGATTTCAAAGAGCTTGCTATCTAGGTGGTAGGACAAGTTAGTCATGTGTAAGAAGAGGCAACCTCATACGATGCATGTGAATGATATCTGTCCTCAAGCATTTGATCCTGTCACAAATGAGCAATGTGGGCCTTGGAAAAACTGATCGCTGGGTAAAAAGCAAGATCATTGTGGGCTGGAACTGGTAAGGGATGCTTCATGAAGGAGGTAGCAGTGTATTGGGCAGTAAAAATGTGGAAGAATTTTGAAGGGGAGAAAAAAGTAGTGGGCATGCCATTAGAAGATACAACAAGGACCCTAAGCTGGGGTTTCCTTGAGCCCTAATTGAGCTGGAGTTAGGGAAGACCGTATTTGGGAACCTGGGCCTTGTTTGTACGGGACCTTGAGATTGAGGCAGGAATATTTTGGGAGTCAGAGGATAATGTGTTAGAAATAGTATTTCAGGAGGATTACTCTGGCACAGGTGAGCATTATGGATTGAAGGGGAAGGAACTTTAGTTAAAGGCTGGTGCAGTAGAATAGATGTGAGGCAATTAATGCCTGAAGTGCAAAGAGAGGAATGGGCAAGGATAAATATGAAAAATGTTATCATGGAAACATCCATGGAACTTGAGTTTGAAAGGAGAGGCAGGGGAATTAGACTGTTTTGGCCAATGATGGAATCATTGGAGAAATAGAGAAATCTGAAAGAAAGGTGATAAGAACATTTTATTTATTTATTTAATGTTATTTATTTATTCTTTTAAGACAGATAGGGTCTCGCACTGTCACCCAGACTGGAGTACAATGGCACAATCATAATAGCTCACTGTAGCCTTGAACTCCTGGGCTCAAGAAATCCTCCCACCATGGCCTCTTAGAACTACAGGCATGCCACCATGACCAGCTTTTTTTTTTAAACTTTGTATAGAAATGGGATCTCCTGCTGGGAGCAGTGGCACACACACCTGTAATCTCAGCACTTCGGGAGGCTAAGGCAGGTGGATCACTTGAGGTCAGGAGTTTGAGACCAGCCTGGCCAACATGATGAATCCCTTCCTACTAAAAATACAAAAATTAGCCAGGTGTGGTGGCAGGTACTTGTAATCCCAGCTACTCCAGAGGCTGAGGCATAAGAATTGCTTGAACCTGGGAGGCAGAGGTTTCAGTGAGCCATGATCATGCCACTGCACTCCAGCAGAGTGAGACTCTGTCGAGAGAGAGAGAGAGAGAGAGAGAGAGAGAAAGGAAGGAAGGAAAGGAAGGAAGGAAAGGAAGGAAGGAAGGAAAGGAAGGAAGGAAGGAAGGAAGGAAGGAAGGAAGGAAGGAAGGAAGGAAGGAAGGAAGGAAATTGAAAGAAAGAGACAGAAAGAAAGAGGAAAGGAAAGGAAAAGAAAAGAGAAGGGGAAGGTAAGGGAAGAGTGAAGGAAGGGAAGGGAAGAGTGAAGGAAGAAAAAGAGGTCTCCTTATGTTGCCCATGCTGGTCTTGAACTCCTAGCCTCAAGCCAGCCTCCCACCTTAGCCTAGAACATCCATCCATTCTAGACACTGAACTTAAGATGTTGCAGGACCCCCAAGTGAAATGTCCCATAGGCAACAGGAGGCATGTGGTAGGGGTCTAGGGGAGAAGTAAGAATTGTGACAGTGGTATTAAAGCAATGAGAGTTGGTCAGATTGCTGACGGAAAGAACAAGGAAGCACTGGGGCCTGAGTTTTAAGGGGTCTATAATGAGAGGGCAGAAGCAGGAAGAGGAACCAGGGCATGAGGAACCACAACTGTGAGGGGAAAATCAGGGCTGGCTGGTGCTAGGGAAGCCATGGGAGAGAGAGTGTGGCCAGAATAGCTTCCTTGAAAAAGGTTGATGAGAGTGAGGGCTTGGAGGAACACCCAGTTCTCAGCTTGATACGGGACCTTGTACTGTGCCCTCCAGGGAAAATTCACAGCACTCTTGGGATAATGCCTTATGGAAGAGGTTAAGAGTCAGTGTGTGTGGAGGTGCCTGGGTTCTCTTGAATCCACTTATTGGGAATATAGATCTTATGGGAGCCAGAAGCAGGGCTTGTCCCACTCATAGCTTTCTTTCCTCCCTCAGCTCAATGTGCTTCTCCAGTTCCTACCCTTCCTCAAGTAGGGAACTCAGGACCTCGGATGGTCAGGCCCCAGGTGAGCTTGGTTCTTTGTGTTTTTACCATGTCCCCATTAGTCTGGTCCAGGAATGGCTAGAGGTCTCACCCCCAGGACTCTGCCCCATCTAAGACTGTTCCTGTGACTCTCCTGCCTCATTGCTTCCCCTGGAGGTAATGGACTCTATCTTGCGCTGGACTTGTCCTTTTGGGGTGTCATCTCAGCTCCTCTCTCCCATGCTTTTGCCCATGAAGACCCCATACCCTGTGCCCTCTGTACCCCTGATGACTCTGCCCCTCAGGCTGTGAATGTTCCTGAGCGATTGAAGCTTGTCATTCCAGGATACTGTGGCATTTGAGGACCTTTCTGTGGGCTATACTCAGAAGAAATGGAAATGTCCCGCACTCAGTCAGAGAGCCCTGCAGTGGAACATGATGCTGGAAAATGACTGCAGCATGGCCTCCTTGGGTAATGATTCTGTTTCCCAGTCACTTAGAGTCTGCATGCTGCACATTCTCTTTTCTATATTCCTTGTCTCTTTAAACTTTTTACTATGAAAATGTCCAAACATAGATAAACTAGAGTGAATAATATAGGGACCCTGTTTGCATTCATCACTGAGATTCAACAATGATCAGCATTCTCTTCACCTCATTATGAATTGATATAGTGTGATTTAGGTAGGACTTCTTAGTTGTAAGGAGTAGAGAGCCACTCAAGTTATTGTTAAATAAGGAGCTGTGAGTCATAGGCTTAAAGGAATGAGAACCTGGAAGAAACAGATCAGCTAGACCAGACTGTGGAAAGCAGGGCCTTGACCCTGGGAGCCTGAACAGCAAAAGCAAATGCATGTTGATGCCCATGTTCCGGTGTGAATGTAATGCAGCTGCTCGCAGTGTATCTGTTTTCTCTCTGCTTGTCCTCCTCCTGCTGCCCATTTTCTTCGCTGTGAATCTTTTGTCCTTTTCATGGCTCTTTTCTAATTGTACTTTCTGTTCTTTTATACTTGTTGCTTGCTGTATCTCTCAATGGCTTGGCTTCTCTCCATGCACCACTTCAGCTTCCACTGCTACTCGTAAGTACCTTAATTTTGCCCTACCTCCAGTTCCAAATTTCCTCAGAGATGGACTTCCATTGCTATAGCCATTACCCATCATCTCATTTGGGCAGAGCTTTGGCCCAGGCCACAGCAGAGGCTGAAGCCTAACCTACAGATAAGCTGCCATTGAGTCTAGTACCTGGTGCCAGTCCAATCACCTGTGGCCCATCATGGGATGCTCAGGGTCACCTGGCACAAAGCGTGGTTGCCTAAGCATCCCTCTCTGCAAACACTGGGGCAGAGCAGTTTCCTGAAAGGGCTTCTTGGAAAGGCAGATCCTGTGGTTGATGAGTTTATCATATAAGATCTGTTCTTTTTGTACACTTTTCTTATCATACCTCCATAATAGAAATTTCCAGTCAATTCACTCTCATTTTTTTCCCTGTCTCTTTCTTACGTTTGGCTTGAGGTATTTGCCAGCCTCCTCTCTCCCAACATGTTTTCTGATAACAATGGAACCATGCAATGTTATGGTTGGAAGGGATCTTAGAGTTCATCACTTTACTAAGGCGACACAGCACGAGAGTAACTTTTGTAAGATCACAGCATGCTTTGCAATCTGGTTTTTTACTTTCCAATGACCCTTCTGACTTGGTTGTGCTGGCTTAGTATCTTTTTTCCATCCATCTTCACTGACCATCTTCCCCTTTCTTGTTTTTCTATCCCTAGGGAAAAAATGAGCTATTAATATTTCCCATTTTGCTCTTGTTCTCAATGTGTCATCTCATTTCTTAACCATAATGTGACTTTTTTTCAGGTACGTTAGCTGTTAATGATTCTGTTTCTTAAACAGGATAAGAAATGGGTAAAAGTTGTTGTCTTCTTTCTTTTGGCAGCAGGTGAGAACATGATGAAGGGTTCAGAGTTGACTCCAAAGCAGGAAATTTTTAAAGGATCAGAGTCATCTAACAAGATATCAGGGGGACTCTTTGGGATGGTTCCTGGGGGAGCAGAGACTGGAGGTGTTTGTGAAGATACTTCCAAAGAGTTAGAAGGACAAACCTCAGATGAAGAAGGGAGCAAGCTAGAAAATGATTTCTTGGAAATAACAGATGAAGATAAGAAAAAATCCACAAAAGACAGATACGACAAATATAAGGAAGTTGGGGAACATCCACATCTGTCTTCCAGTCCTGCTGAACATGAAGGAGTTTTAAAGGGACAGAAATCCTATCGATGTGATGAATGTGGCAAAACTTTCAATCGGAGTTCTCACCTTATTGGCCATCAGAGAATCCACACTGGAGAGAAACCCTATGAGTGTAATGAGTGTGGGAAGACCTTCAGGCAAACCTCCCAGCTCATTGTTCATCTCAGAACCCACACAGGGGAAAAACCCTATGAATGCAATGAGTGTGGAAAGGCGTATAGGCACAGCTCCCATCTCATTCAACATCAGAGACTCCATAATGGGGAGAAACCCTATAAATGTAATGAATGTGCAAAAGCCTTTACTCAGAGTTCCCGACTCATTGACCACCAGAGAACCCATACTGGGGAGAAACCTTATGAATGCAATGAGTGTGGAGAGGCATTCATTCGAAGTAAAAGTCTTGTTCGACATCAGGTTCTGCACACTGGTAAGAAACCTTACAAATGTAATGAGTGTGGGAGAGCTTTCTGTTCCAATAGAAATCTCATTGACCATCAGAGAACCCACACTGGAGAGAAGCCTTATGAGTGTAGTGAATGTGGCAGAGCCTTCAGTCGGAGTAAATGTCTTATTCGACATCAGAGCCTCCACACTGGCGAAAAGCCATACAAATGTAGTGAATGTGGGAAAGCCTTCAATCAGAACTCGCAACTCGTTGAGCATGAGCGAATTCATACTGGAGAAAAACCTTTTGAATGTAGCGAGTGTGGTAAGGCATTCGGTCTGAGTAAATGTCTTATTCGGCACCAGAGACTTCACACTGGTGAAAAGCCCTATAAATGCAATGAGTGTGGAAAATCCTTCAATCAAAACTCACATCTTATTATACACCAGAGAATTCACACTGGTGAGAAACCCTATGAATGTCATGAGTGTGGGAAGGTCTTCAGTTATAGCTCCAGCCTTATGGTACATCAGAGAACCCATACTGGGGAAAAACCCTATAAATGCAATGATTGTGGGAAAGCTTTTAGTGACAGCTCACAGCTTATTGTGCACCAGAGAGTCCACACTGGAGAGAAACCTTATGAATGTAGTGAATGTGGGAAAGCCTTTAGTCAGCGTTCCACTTTTAATCACCACCAGCGAACTCACACTGGAGAGAAGCCCTCAGGTCTGGCTTGGTCAGTTTCTTGAGGTATGATTCACTGAGACAGAGAGCAAGGACCTTTGAGTTAAGCTTTCTTTATAAGAAGGATGCTCTTAGTGGTTTCCCAGAGCCAATAGTCACAGTGGACCATTTCCTACTTGCTTTTCCTTGGATCACTAAGGTGGGAGACTAGGAGTAACTTATTTCAGTTCTTACCCATTATTAGGAAGGTAAGGACTACACATGTCATTTAATTGTAGATTTCCTTTTTTTTCTTTACTTTTAAATTTTAACTTTTAAAATCTATTTCATTTCTTAGTTATGCATCTCATAATCAGACTCCACACTTTTCAAGGACAGAGATAATATCTTCTCTATTCTATTCTACTTCCTACATTTCACCATTTATACAAAGTCATTCAACAAGGTTGATTCATGCCTTTCTGCCTCTTGGCTATGGCCCTCCCCATCTACTCTTTAAACTTTAATCTATAGCCTTTCATCAATTTCATTCCCTATCTAGAAAACATTTTCTTCTGTTTACTAATCTTTGTCCCTCACAATTTTTGAAATCCGTCTCATCTCTGAAATAGTTTCTTTTCAAGTACTTTTTTATTTTTCTTCAACTTCTCTTGATTTGACCTCAGTGCTTTGAATTCACTGGTGCTATAATATGTAACTTGTTAAATTGCCTTGTAAATTTTGCACGTCTGTATACTTCTATACCAACTTATTGTAGGCTCTTTGAGGTCAGGTAGGTATTTCTTTCCCATATAGATAGTATTTTGTACATACCAGTTGTTAAATAAATAATTTTAAAAATCTCAACTGTCACATTGAATTATCCTTAAAGTTTGCACGATCTTTCTCCCCTCCCCAGCTGGACCAGCTGATTGTAAAGATGGAAGTCCATCTCATCATAGAATATCACATACCTAGATCTTACTGATATCTTTTGCATATACTCCTCGAAGTCTTACTACTGTTACTTCATCCTCAAAATGCAAATGGATTTGTGTGTGTGTGTGTGTGTGTGTATGTATGTGAAAGAGAGTGTGTGTGTGAATGTGTGTGTATCTAGGTATTGGGCTGGGCAATCATATCCCACTGATATGGACTTTCCCTCCGTGCTGAGTCTAGTTCTGAATTTCCTAACTGTACCCTGCTTCCTAAATCAACAGATTAAGAACTGTGTCAAAATTTACTGCACAGAAGACTTGACTTTCATAGCAGTGGTATAGATGATTGAAAGTCCAGCTAGCCACATTCCCTGATGCTTGGAATTCACTATGACTAGACTTGTGGCAAGATAATAGATTCACAGTAATCTGTTTTCCTTATCAACTAGTCCTATCTACCTACAACTGCCATCTTAATTTAAAGATGAGAGCTGTACCTTTAATTATCATAATTGTCTTCTGGACCATCTTTCATTCCCTGAAGACATAAGAAAAGAAATCTCAGAAGATTTTCTCTTCTTCTGCCATCACATGTCAGTTCATGAGCTTGAACAACTTTTCCCTTCCACCCTTGCAATATGTCCCAGATCTGGGGGACCTTTGCCTCTGGTGTCCACCCCCTTCTCTTTCCATCCCCTAAACTTAACAGGTTTACAGGATCCACAGTGTGACAGAGTAGAGGAGGAGGCTAGAGGAACCATGTGAGTTATATAATCTGGAAGGGAGATTTTTTGAGGTGTGGTGTATGTTTTAACAAAGAAGAAAGAGTGGAGTTGAGGCATAAGAAAATAAGATTAGATGTGATTCTAGGGCGATATCTCAGGCAAGTTTAGAAAGGAGTCCTGAAAACATTGAACCCAGGACAGAACTAAAAATTTGCCACTTATGAATATATATTTTAGATTTGTTTTCAACGATATGTTTAGTATGTGTTTCTGTTTTCCTTTAGAAGATATGCAGATAGGACTTTTTCATTGTTTTAGTTTGGAAGCTCCCAGATCCCAGGGACAAGCCCAACCCTATATGAGAACATAGGTCCAGCCCTCCACCCTGAGCTGGACATTTCTGGTTAAGTCTTCAATAGAATGATCCTGCTTATTGGATGTTGCAGTTTTACCTTCTGGTTCTTGTCTGCTCATCACCTACCACACTAACACTTTAGAGGTTGGGAACCTGCACTAGTCATAACTAAGGTAGGAATAGTAGGGAAAAAAAAGAGTAGATATAGGGAATACTACACCAATGTGGTGTAGTTGTCATTAAACATTGCCTTGACATCCTTAAAAGCCTCAGGCTTTTGGATGGAGGAAAATTGGCTGCATTTGAAAGCCATACCTCAAATTACATTGGTTATTGCTAGTATAAACTTTAATTTTAAAAATTTTAATCTGGATGATTATGTTGCTGAATTATTTTTAGTTTTAATTATTTTTTGGTTTCATTTTCTAGGTATATAATAAATTAGTGGCTCCTTTAGCTTTAAATTTTCTTTTTTTTTCTTGGAGACAGGGTCTCACTTCCTTGCCCAGGCTGGAATACAGTGCTGTGATCATGGCTCACTGCAGCCTCAACTTTCCAGGCTCAGGTGATTCTCCCACTTCAGCCTCCCAAGCAGCTGGGACTACAGGCACATGCCACCATGCCCAGCTAATCTTTTGGTATTTTTTGTAGAGATGTGTTTTCACTATGTTGCCCAGGCTGGTCTCGAACCCCTGGGCTCAAGTGATCCGCCTGTCTTGGCCTACCAAAGTGCTAAGATTACAGGTATGAGCTGGCCTTATTTTCAATCTTATGCCACTAATGTTGTGCATTAGCAAGAAATTCCAGAAATGTTGAGTAGTAGATAACAGGTCTTCTATGTCTTGTTCTTAAATCTCGGGAGGGATGTTTTTAGTATTTCACATTTTCATTTGCAGTCATTGTTGGATATTGATAAATATTCTGTTGCATTTAGGAAGTTTCCTTCTAATCTTATTTCTAGAGGAAGCAGGGTAATATAGTGGTTAACAACACAGGTTTGGGCTGGGCACGGTGGCATGTGCCTATAATCCCAGCACTTTGGGAGGCTGAGGCGGGCAGATCACTTGAGGTCAGGAGTTCGAGACCAGCCTGGCCAACATGGCAAAACCCTGTCTGTATTAAAAATACAAAAATTAGCTGGGTGTTGTGGCAGGCACCTGTAATCCCAGCTACTTGGGAGGCTGAGGGAGGAGAACTGCTTGAACCTGGGAGGCGGAGACTTCAGTGAGCCAAGATCGTACCATTGTACTCTAGCCTACGTGACAAGAGCAAGACTTCATCTCAAAAGAAAAAAATAAAACCATGTGTTTGTGCCCAGCAAGCTAGGTTCAAATTCTGGATCCAGTCAGGTGTGGTGGTTCACACCTGTAATCCCAGTGCTTTGGGAGGTGAAGGCAGGAGGATCACTTGAGGTCAGGAGTTTCAGACCAGCCTGGGCAACACGTCAAGACCCTGTCCCTAAATAAATAAAAAAATATTAGTTGGGTGTATTGGTGCATGCCTTTAGTCCTAGCTACTCAGGAGGCTGAGGCAGGAGTATTGCCCGAGCCTGGGAGGTCATGGCTCCAGTGAGCTATCATTGCACCACTGCACTCCAGCCTGGGCAACAGAGCGAGACTCCATCTCAAAAAAAAAAAAAAAAAAAAAAAAAAAATCTGCATGTCCACCACTTTGTTAGGTGTGTAACTGTGGGAAAATCACCTAGCTTCCTTGTGTCTCAGCTCTTCCATCTATAAAGTGGAGCTACTTCATAGCGTTGCAAGGATTAAATTAGTATGTGTAAGGTACTTAAAACAGTGCTTGGCACCTAGTATATACTGTAATAAATATTATATTAAAGTTTTATTAGGAATAGTTGCTAAGTTCTATCAAGTTATAAAAATCTAAAAGTTCCCAAATAATTGAATTTTCTTGTATTCCTGGGATAAATCTATTTATTTATTTATTTATTTATTTATTTAGAGACAGAGTTTCGCTCTTGTTGCCCAGGCTGGAGTGCAATGGCACGATCTTGGCTCACTGCAACCTCCGCCTCCAAGGTTCAAGCGATTCTCCTGCCTCAGCCTCCTGAGTAGCTGGGATTACAGGCATGTGCCATCATGCCAGGCTAGTTTTGTATTTTTAGTAGAGACAGGGTTTCTCCATGTTGGTCAGGCTGGTCTCGAATTCCCAACCTCAGGTGATCCAACCACCTCGGCCTCACAAGGTGCTGGGATTACCAGCGTGAGCCACTGCGCCTGGCCTTTTTTTTTTTTTTAAGTTCAGAAGTAGATTCAATGTGCCAATGTTTTGCTGGCTGTGCAAAATGAATTTGGAAGTTTTTTTTCTTTTATTACGCTGGAAGAGTGTGTGTAATATAGCAGTTATTCCTTGAAGGCTAGCTAGAAATGACACATCATATATACATACTTTTTTTACTGGTGTTTGGATGTGTCAGGGTAGAGGGACTTATTTTAGCATCCTCGCAGATTTTTTTCAATGGTTTTGTTCTTCAGGTTTTCTACTTCTGTGTAAATTTTTCTAATATATATCTGGAAATCATATTTACTATTCTGTCAAACATTGGCATAAAGTTACACCTAGTATTCTGTAAGATTATTTTCCTCTGTTCTGTATATGTAATTAGACCTCCTTTTCCATATATAGTCATTCCTCCGTATCCACAGGGAATTGGTTCCAGGATGCCCCTACCTCGGATATTGAAGCCCTCAGATGCTCCCTTACAGTCAGCCCTCCATATCCTCAGAATATGTGGATGCAGAACCCACAAATACAGGGGGCCAACTATATAATGTTTTACATTTTGGTTTACTTTCAGTTTTGTTTGTTTGTTTGTTTGTTTACTTTCAGGATTACTGAAGGCAGTGCATTTTGTTTCTCTTTTTGAATTTCAGTTTTTTTGAATTTTTTTTCATATGTTCTTTTACTGCCTTAAGTTGCCGAGGCTTTGCATTGCCTTCACATGCATTTGCTTTTTCCTCATTAGTGAATGATGAATGCAGTCTTAATATTTGTCTGCAAATAGGGAAAGTGGATTTCCTTTTACATTCCAAGTAGGTGCTGTTAAAACTGTCCCTTTAGATCTGAAGCTAGAAGGCTAGTTGTAAATTTACGTAACTATGCACTTCAGCAGTAGAAAAGCAGCTTCACATTTTGCTAAGCTGTTTGAAAATTTTTCACTCAGGGCCAGCATTTATATCTAGCTTTCTTTTTGGCTCAGCCTCCAGGCTAGTTATCCAGCGGAGCCTCCTTCCAAGTTCTCTGTCTCATTGGAAATAGCTTGGTTGTGAAAGAACTGAATGTGGAAAACCCTTCAGTCACAAGTCATTACTCCACATTGGAAACAAAATCTTTTTTTTTTTTTTTTTTAAGTGACAGGGTCTCACTCTCACCCATTCTGGAGTGCAGTGGTGTGATCATGGCTTATTGCAACCTCAACTTCCTAGGTTCAAGGGATCTTTGCACCTCAGCCTCCTGAGTA
This sequence comes from Chlorocebus sabaeus, assembly GCF_047675955.1. Classification (NCBI taxonomy): domain Eukaryota; kingdom Metazoa; phylum Chordata; class Mammalia; order Primates; family Cercopithecidae; genus Chlorocebus; species Chlorocebus sabaeus. The sequence goes on along the minus strand of NC_132925.1, from coordinate 95,237,771 downwards.
GTTAGGACTACAGGCACATATCACCACACCTGGCTAATTTTAAAAATTTTTTATAGAGACAGGAGTCTTACTATGTTGCCTAGCCTAGACTTGAACCCCTGGCCTTAAGCAACCCTCCTGCTTTGGTCTCCCAAAGTGCTGGGATTACAGGTGTGAGCCACCATGCCCAGCCCAGATAACCCATTCTTAAGATATGTGAAAAACCATTCCGTTGTAGCAAACATCATACACAAGAGACTTTGTCTGACATCAGATAAATCATATGGGTTAGAGAAATTTTTGGTTTTTAGAGGTCAAGAAATCATTCATCATGAGCTTCCATATTTTGCACATATTTCTAAAAAATATTCCTGAAGTGGAAAAGTTTTGTTATACAACACATAGTTTCTGGTACATGAGGGAACCCACGAGAAAGGGTATCAGTAAACAGTGTTACAGAACTTCCAATTTAATATATATATATTTTTTAGTCAAACAGAATTCAAACCCAGGAGACAGTTTAGGTGGTCAGACATGGTAAAGGTGCTAGGAGTGGTATACTTACCCACTTATCTCTTAAACATGCAATGAAAATATTCTACAGCCAAACCCTTATCATAAACTCCAGCTCTGGTCATTCAGCTTCTGAATCCAGTAGGAAAGGTCAAGAGATGGTGGATGCTAACAAGTGATTGAGTACTGTTCCATGTTCAGAGACAGTTCTGTCAAGGTGTTGACCTTTTTCTGGAGTACTACAAAGCAAGCATTCCTGAAAACCTCTAGGGGTTAGGGACAGATTGTGAATTTGTCCATTGTGAATATGCACATGGTGGCACTATAAAAAAATTGAAAGTAAATCCCCTATCCCTAACATCAGGTCATGTTCTGCCCTGATGGGGACCAGTAGAATTTGCCATAGTTGGGTACAGGAAGGTGTTATGATTACAGCTGGCTCAAGAAACACCTAGTGGTGCTAGTACTTGATCCAGAATAGGACATTTTAGATTTATTATTCACCAAACCATAACAGTCCTCCACTGATATATGCACAGGGTCACTTTACCCAGGTGGATGCCAAGTAGGGTGAGATGCAGACTCCCTTTTAAGGCATGTGAGTGCTTTACGTGAAAACACAATAGGAGAGCAATGTATGATGGCCCACCTTTCTGGCCTATGGGTATTTCTGAAATTATACCTGGTTAAGAATTGTCAACTGACTAAAATCACAATGTTTTTTCCCCTATGATGGCACAGTCCACAAACTTAAAAAGGCCTGATCAGCTAGATGTTTATTTCATTTACCCAAATGAGTTAGAATTTCTTTGGCAGATAGATGTCATAATAAAGATGGCAATTGCTGAGTATTTAGGCAATTATGACACACAAAAAATACCCTGATTTCTGAGCAGTGACATTATACTTGATTGAATGAATAGATTTTTGTAGGAAAAAGTATGCTTGTGGATAAGAGCAATAGAAGCTGGATACAGGCAGGCTGGAATCTATTTTTAACATATATTCTAGTGACCCTTATGTTCTCTAAAATTTGAGAATGACTGGACTAGAATTTTGGGAGTAATCATTCCTCCCTGGGACCAGATGTGGGGTTAGCAGCTTGAATCAGAATGAATGGTCCCACCCACCTAAAGAGTAGGTAAAAGGGAAGAATAAGTAAGTTAAAGATCACAGTTCCCTTAATGTACATGAATATTCTTGTGTGCATGAATATTCTTGTGTGTGTGCGCGTGCGTGCGTGCGTGCGTGCGTGTGTGTGTGTATGACTGAGTTTTGCTCTTGTCACCCAGGCTGGAGTACAATGGCGCGGTCTTGGCTTACTTCAATCTCCGGCTCCCGAGTTCAAGTGATTCTCCTGCCTCAGGCTCCCGAGTAGCTGGGATTACAGGCACCTGCCACCAGGCCCAGCTAATTTTTGTATTTTTTAGTAGAGACAAGGTTTCACCATGTTGGCCAGGCTGGTCTCAAACTCCTGACTTCAGGTGATCCACCCGCCTTGGCCTCCCAAAGCGGTGGGATTACAGGCGTGAGTCACCACACCTAGCCTATTCTTTTTAAGTTTCTTGATGTAGTGGCAATAGTCTTGTGCTTTTCAGCACAGTGTCCTGAGTTCTACATCCCACATCAACTGAGGGTGTGAACTTGTGGAGGACTCATGTCCGAATCTCTTTTTCAATCTCTATACAATGTGGTGGAGTTGTGCCACCTACATGAGCCAATGGAGAAGAAAGCTCCTGGTATACTTTAAGTATTCAACAATATTAAATATTAAATATTTGTCAATTGATGAAGTACCTCAAAAGCTTGATTCTCAGACTCCTTCTTAGATAAATCATTCCCTAGATTGTCTCATCCTGTCCTGACAACTTCCAATTTTACATCTTTAGCTGTGATCTCTTCATGGAACTCCAGACTCCTATTCCAACTGCTTGTTTGGCATTTCCTCTTGGATGTTTAATTGGCATCTTTACCTTAACACATCCAAAACAATACTACTAATCCCTCTCCCTAAACCTGTTCCTTTCAAGCTACTCCATTTCTAAAAGACCATCCCATGCTAGTTGCTCAGATCAATAACCATGGAGTCATCAGTAACGAACATTCAATTTATTAGCAAATCATGCAGGCCATGCCTTCAAAATATATGCAGAACCATTTCTCCCTACCTCCATCACTTCTAAGCCTGTCCAAGCCACTATCATTCCTCATCTGGAATATTGTAATGGCCTCTTAATTTCCCTGCTTCTACTCTTACCCACCTTCAGACCGTTTTCAACAGGACAGCCAATGCAAACTAAAAATATAAGTCAAAGAGCAAAACTCATGCAAGGTTTATGTTAGAATGGCTAAGGACAGACAGCAAAGAATTCACAGAATTTATAGTAACAGGCTTCTTGGCTTCTTTCATGTCTCATAGCTTACACGTCTTTGAATATGTGGTAAGGGGAAAAAAGTTAGATCATGTCATTCCTCTGCCCCCAAGCCCTCCAACTGTTATGCAGAGCAAATCCAAAGCCCTTATCATAGTCTACAAGGTCCTAATGCGCACCTCTCCACCCGACTCCTGATTAAAGAATTTGCTTCTAATAGCCCACTATGGGAATACTCTTTCCCCAGATAGCCACATGCTTCAATGGCCCACTTCTGTCTCTGCCCTCCCTGTCATCTATAAAATAGTCCCACCACAATCTCCCTCTCTCCCCTTACTACTACGTTCTGCATATTTATTTATCATTGTCTCCTTTGACTTGAATGTAAACCCAATGGGGCAGAGAGTTCATTTTCTTCACTACGGTATCCGCAGCGCTTGGAACAGTGAGTGACATAGTAGGCACCCAAAACATCTTTTCATATGCTGCCAATAAACCATAGCTGATCCTGGCTTTGAGGCTGAATGACCCAGATTTGTGGAAGGAAAGATGACCTCTCTGCTCAGCAACCGGAGCTGGGGGTGTAACTTCAGGGAGTCTCAGCCTGGCCACCCAGTTGCTCGGTCTCTTTCCGCCCCAAGCAAGCACCCTGCCCAGCTTCCACCCTTTCCAGGGCCCTCCTCACATTGGCTGAAGTCGCCAAGCCCTTTCATCCAATGATAGGGCAAAGCCCGGAAGGGAGGCAGGGCCAGAACGCCGGCCGACCGCGCGGGGCTGCTGAGGGGTGGGGGGACTCCAACCCGCGGGCACAGAGATGTGGAAACCTCATGAAGCCTAGAAGGGCCGGAGGGAGAGGCTGGGAGTTAGCTAGGAGTTGCTGACGCAGTTCCTTCTGCGCTTTGTTCAAGATGTGGGTCTGGCGCTTTCGGTGAGGGGTGCTCTACAGCCTGACGTGGGGGGTCGGGCCGGGTCCTGGGAGCTTGTGGGAGACGCAGGCCGGGAGGCCAGGGATCCTCTGCGGCTGCCCACTTCTGAGATGGGCGCGGCTGCCCACTTCTGAGATGGGCGCGGCAGCCAAAGGGTCGTTGTGGGCCTCCCCCTTCTCTCGTTCACTGCTGCCGCTTTGTCTCGAGTCTAGTCTCCGACTCCTCGTAGCTGCTCGCTTGGACCAGGCTGGCCGTGGTGACAGCGCTGTGTCGTCCCCGCTCCTAAGCAGTGGGCTCTCCGGGTAACAGCGGTCGAGTCCTGCCTAGGCTCTCAGAGGACTCCAGAGCCCCTGAATATTTGACTCACATCACCAGTCCAATATCCCTCCCGTTACCAGTGAGGAACCTGGGGCCCAGAGAGGAGAACGGAGTCTTGCCCAAGGTTACTCATTCATTCATTCATTCGTTCAACAAATATTTATTGAGCACTAACCTAGTAGTGTGCTAGGTCCTGGAGTTATGGTTGTGTACGGGGCAGAACTAAATTCTAGTAGGGGAGAAATGGAACAAGCTTGAAGGGTTAGAAGCAGGGTCTGGGGATCTGGAGGGGGAAACACAAAACATATTTGAGGCTTAGTAATCCCAAGAAATGGGTAAACAGAAAAAAAGAAACATGCTTTTTGTAGTGCTCTTTTAAAGCCTTGTTTCTTTCTGTCTTCCTAAAGACACTTGACTCAGCAAAGTTCTCTCTCTCATCCCCCTTGTGCAGACTTTCTGTGGAAAGCTGGATTGCAAAGAAGTTCTCCACTGCACTGTATTTTGCAGTTAGATGAGAATATGGAAGCTTTTAGATATCAATGGAGTGGGTGAAAAGGGGAGGCTGTGGTGTGATGGAATTAGGATTTCCTGGAGACACAGAAGGCTTTTTAATCACTCACTAGCTATAGGACCCTGGGCAAGTCGTTCAATCCCTGGGAACTTCATTCCCTCATCTTTACACTGGAAATGATCCTTCTTACTGCCCACAGTTCTATAGGAAGGGAAGTTACCCAAAGATGGGACACTGCCCTGAGTGTCCACTTGGAGTTCAGGTCTCAGAGAACTCAGTCATTTATATCTGTTTACAGTGACTCAAGACCCTCTTAGGAACTTCTTCACTGAACTCAAGGAGGAGATCAGGCAAGATCTGTGCTGGGCAGATCCTTTGGATTGAGGTTGCTGTGCACAGGAATATGGGTGAGTCATTCCATTCTCTCCTGGGCAGGTGAGGCCTAGATTGTGAAGTTGGTCTGGGCACAGGAATCCTGCTTGTGGGCACCGGGGTTGAAAGGGAGATTTTCTCAGTGGTTATTTGTCAAATAGGAGAAAGGCACTGAAGTGGGCAGGGGGCCTCTGGACCTTGAGGAGTAGAGTTTTGTTTGAGATGGGAATAAGGGTGATGTAGTAGAACTCAAAATTGGGTGTCATGGGACTTGGATTTGAGTCCCAGTTTTCCTCTAATTTCCAAGTTTTCCTTCCGTGCATTTGGATGTAAGACTGGGTAGATTGGGAGGTGCCTTCCAGCTCTGACATACTGAGAGTCTCTGAATAGTGGGACCAGGTCAGTCTCTTAGGGAATTTAGTCCCTGGGATGGCTCTGTTGAGACAGAATTACCAAGAATGCAAACACACCATTATGGTGTTTCCCAGATAATATGAAGCACAACAAGGACAAACATGTAGAGGAGGGATGGTAGTAGTGATATGTGAATTTGGCTCTCAGCATCCCTAGGTGCACTCCAGGTGTTAGATAGAATCTTAAACTTGTTTAATTTACCATTTTAAATCAAACAACGCTGACTGAGCCGTCTTTGTGTCAGACACTGTGTGGTAGCTACAGGCAAATCTCACGGGATCTGCTATCTGAGGGTGTAGAGCTTAATGTATGCGTGTGAGGAATGACACAGACATACACACAAGCAATTCCAGTATAAGGCAAACTCTATATTATAGATTTGTTGTGGCATTTTTTTGGAATACAGAAATTTTTATGTGTCAGATATATCAGCTTTTTCACATGGTGTTAGCCTTTGTTTTATGCTTGAGGCTTAGGCCTTTCCCTGAGATCAAGTGGTCCCTTGATATTTTCTTCTAATTGTTTTTTTTCTTTCAGTGTTTACATTTCACTTATCCATGCCTTGAATTCATTTTCAGGTATTCCCTCTTATTCCTTACTCCATTGCACCTAATCAATAACCAAGGACCATATAACCATTGCTTAGAGGGACTTGAACAGGCAGATGATGCTGGTGAATTTAAAGGAAGACAGCCTCCAAGTAAAGCCTCTCTCTCTCTCTCTCTCTCTCTCTCTCTCTCTCTCTCTCTCTCTCTCTCTCTCTGTCTCTCTCAGTAGGAGTCTACCCTTTATGTATTTGTCACAACCTGATATGGATGGTGGTCCTAGGATTAGAAAACTTACCTACCAGTCTCAGAGATTTGTGGGTTAGAAATCTGCAGGGCCTTATCAGTCCTCATACATTCACTGGCTATCTGAGATTTTGCTTTTCTGTACAATTGTACAGATACCCCTAGTGTCCTACTGGCCCATGACCTCATGTTTCCCTCCAAACTTCCCCAGCCAAGACCCTACTTCCTTAGTACCTAGGAATTCTTCCAGGATGTCTGAGGGAATTTCCTATTCAATCAGGCAGAAGGGAGCAAACGGGTTTCTTTTTGATCAAACTCTCCTCATTTGGCCTTCTTTGATCTCCTGTCTGGTCCTGCTTCCTCCTCAGCTCCTCTATCACCACCCTGGGCTTTCTCACAATGCATTACTGTGCATTTCTCTTTCTCCCTACCTGCCCCTTTGTGTTAGGTTTTTCTTATGTTGCTATAAAGAAATACCAGCCGAGTGGGTGGCTCACGCCTGCAACCCCAGCACTTTGGGAGGCTGAGGCGGGCAGATCACCTGAGGTTGGGGGTTCAAGACCAGCCTGACCAACGTGAAGAAACCCTGTCTCTACTAAAAATACAAAAAATTAGCTGGGCGTGGTGGCGCATGCCTGTAATCCCAGCTACTCAGGAGGCTGAGGCAGGAGAATCACTTGAACCCAGGAGGCAGAGGTTGTGGTGAGCCAAGATCACACCATTGCACTCCAGCCTGGGCAACAAGAGCGAAACTTCGTCTCAGAAAAAAAAAGAAAAAGAAATACCTGCGACTGGGTAAATTGGTAAAGAAAAGAGTTTAAATTGATTCACGGTTCTGCAGACTGTACAGGAAGCATGGTGCCAGCATCTGTTCAGTTTCTGGGGAGGCCTCACGAAGCTTTTATGCATAGTGGAGAGTGAAATGGGAGGAGGCAGAGCATGGTGAGAGTAGGAGCAAGAGCAAGGCGGAGGGATACCACACACTTTTAAACAACATGATCTCACGAGAACTCACTCACTATCACAAGGGCAGAACCAAGAGGATGGCAATAAGCCATTCATGAGAAATCTACCCACATGATCCAGTCACCTCCCAACAGGCCCCACCTCCAACATAGAAGATTACATTTCACTGTGAGATTTGGAGGGAACATCTAAATGATATCACTCTTCTAACCCAAATCCCTTTCTCAGTAAGATTATCTGTTTTTTATTTTTTTAATGTATTTATTTATTTTGAGACAAGGTCTCACTGTCTGCCAGGCTGGAGTGTGGTGGCGTGATCATGGCTCACTGCAGCCTCAACCTCCCTCAGCCTCCCAAGTAGCTGGGACCACAGGCATGTGCCACCACACCTGGCTCACTTTTTAACATTTTTTTACCCAGGCTGATCAAACACCTGGGCTCAGGCAGACCTCCCACCTCACCCTACCAGAGTGCTGGGATTATAGAAGTGAGCCAGTGTGCTCAGCCCTCAGTAAGTTTATACATTTTCATGACTTCCTCTGTCCTTTCTGTCTTATCATTCTCAAATTTGCCTTCGTGATATATTCCTCTTCCCCTTGTCTAAAATGTTTCTGTGTGTCCCTATCTTGCTTAGTGACGCTACCATTCTTGGTATTCAGACATGGATCTGATGACCTTGGATTGTTTCCTTCAGTCCATCCTCTGTATTCAAAGGATATATGGATGTGTGCGTTATACATGTGGATGCGTTCCTGAAAATAGCTAGACTTCATTGTTCTCTGTTCTCTCATCTTGGATTAGGGTCTTGCTATCTTCTTCATTTGTTCATTCATTCAAAAACATGTATTGTGTACCTACAACACGCCAGACCCTCCACCCGTACTGCATTCCTAGTGTTGTCTCCTAATTCATTTCCCTTCCTTTTTTCTTTTTAACCCCCTCTAATCCATCTGGGCTAATCTTCCTAAAGAGTTCTTTTGCTAATTTCACTTTTGGGTAGGGTAATGCAAAATTTATTGTCCAAACAGGGATACTTTTGTGAGTTAAGTGGGCCACTATTAAATATGCAGGGATAGTAGGCTTAAGCTACCTCTATTCTGGGAAAACCAGGATGTATGATTGCCCTACTTGACATCTCTTGGATTCTTTACTTTCTATTTCCCTCAATTTACTCCCCATGGGTTATCCCAGCTGCCTCTCTCCTCTGTTTTCCATTTCATTAAGCTGAGAGAAACGTGAATGTTCTGGGAGGTGGTAGGAGAGGAACTGTGGGAACTAGGGGAAGTGCATGGTAATGCTTGAAAAACTATATTGTTAAGTGAGAAAAAGAAGGAAAATAACAAGAGTGGAAAATAGCAAGGTAGAAAAAAGAATATAGAATGGAGAAAGAAAATTAAGGATAGATTTCACTCTTCTGTTTAGAACCGGTTTCCCTTTGACCATCAGTTTATATCCATATTTTTCATCTTGTAATTTCAGTATTCTGGTTGGACTCACTTCAGGCAGCTTGATTCTTTCTTAATTTGTTCATTCCAACAACAAGTGTTAAGCACTTACCATGTGCCTGGGACTATTGTAGTGCTAGGAATACAGGGTAAGCAGGGTGGACAAAATCCCTGCCTACGTGAAGCTTATATAATATTATGATCTCCCATTTATTTTCATGTATATAAATTCTGTGCCTTTTTATTTTTATTTATTTATTTATTTATTTTGAGAAAACACTGCTTATTCTCCAGGGCTCAGCCTAAATTCTGCCTTTTTAAAATGCTTTTCTCCATCATTCCATGCCTTGGTAATTGCTCCCTCCCTCCCCTAGTCCCCTTCATCTCCTGCTTGCATAAATTGTAAATTTGAATTTGCTTTCTTATTGTTTTGCCATACTACTCCATTGTAAGCTCTTTAAAGGGAGTTATTTCATGCTTGTATTAGTCTGTTTGGGTTACCATAACAAAATGCCATAAACCAAGTGGCTTAAACAACAGAAACTTATTTTCTCACGGTTCTGGAGCCTAGAAGTGTGAGATCCATGTGCCTCGCCATTTCGGTTTCTGGTAGAGGGCTCTCATTCTGGCTTGTAGCTGGCCATCTTTTTGCTATGTATTCTCATGGCCTTTGTGTGCATGTGTATGGAGAGAGAGAGAGCATGTGAGAGAGCTTTTTTGTGTTTCTTTTTATAAACTCACTAATTTTGATGGATCAGGGCCCACCCTTATGACCTCATGTAACCTTAATTATCTCCTTAGAGGCCCCATCTCCAAATACAGTCACATTGGGGATTAGAGCTTTAATATGCAAATGTTAGGGGGACACAAACATTCAGTCCATAACAATGCTTCTTTAAATTTTCCCTGTGTTAGACCCAGAACAGGGATATATACAGAGTAGTGTACTCATTAGTTATGAGTTTAAGAAATGTATGAAGAAAAGAGAAGTTCCAGAGAAGATTAGAAATTGAAAAGAAATTCAGAAAAAACTATCAACTTTCTCACAGAACTTTGTAGGTGAGTTCACTTGTTCTCCTGCTCTGCATTGCAGTCTCCTGGCTTTGCACTGTTTTCTCCACTTGCTTCATTCTTTATGATTAGGAGAAGTAGCAGCAGCTGAATGTGTGTGAGCCCAGGATCCTGGCAAGAATCCACCCTCCCTCACCATTCTCTCATCCTATCCCTCATATCTTGGGCATGAGTTTGTGTGTATGTGCCTGTGAATAGAATCCGTGGCCACCTGCACTTCTGAGATGTGAACTTGAATATGTGCAGTTATCTTTTTGCCAATCTCGAGTACCACCATTTGCTATTTCCCTTCTCCAGAAAGTGTGACTCCATTTATCAGAAAGCTATGGGACAATGGGAATTGGTCAAACTTTTTTTTTTTTTTTTGAGACAAAGTCTTGCTCTTTTGCCTAGGCTGAAGTGCAGTGGCATAATCAGGGCTCACTGCAGCCTGGACCTCCTGGGCTCAAGCAATCCTCCCACCTCAGCCCCCTGAGTAACTGAGACTACAGGTGCACACCACCATGCCTAACTAATTTTTAAATTTTTTGTAGAGGTGTAGTCTCCCTGTCTTACCCTGGCTGGTCTCAAACTTTTGAGCCCAAGCAATTCTCCCATCTCAGCCTTGCAAAGTACTGGAATTACAGATGTGTGCCACCGTGCTCAGCCCATCAAACTTTTTTGAATAGCAACAAGCAATACTGCACAACAGTTGCACTTCTTCTGACCCAATTAACTCATTTGTAGAACTTTTGTCCTAGGAATATATTTTAATAGGAAGGAAATTTTGTGTGTATAAAGAGATTACGATAGCATTATTGATAGTAGTTAACTTCAAGGAACAACAGAAATGTCCAACACTAGCAAAATGGAAGGAAATTACAAGGAATTCACTGATCATATGAAGATTAAATAGCAATGTGGAAAAATATGCATCAAAATTAAGTGGAGGCCGGGCGCAGTGGCTCACGCCTGTAATCCCAGCACTTTGGGAGGCCGAGGCAGGCGGATTACCTGAGTTCAGGAGTTCAAGACCAACCTGGCCAACATGGCAAAACCCCATTTCTACTTGAAAAATACAAAAACTAGCCAGGTGCGGTGGCAGATGCCTGTAATCCCAGCTACTCAGGAGGCTGAGGCAGGGAGAGTTGCTTGAACCCAGGAAGTGGAGGTTGTAGTGAGCTGAGATTGCACCACTGCACTCTAGCCTGGGTGACAGAGCGAGACTCCGTCTCAAAAAAAAAAAAAAAAAAAAAAAAAAAGCGAGGCAGTGATTAGGGAGATGTTGATCAAAGGATACAAAACTTCTATTAGGAGGAATAATTTCAGGAAATCTATTGTATAACATGGTAATTATAGTTAATATCAACATATTTAGACTTGAAAAGTGCTAAGAGAGATTTTAAATGTTCTTACCACGAAAAAATAATAAGTATGTGAAGTAATGGATATGTTAATTAGCTTGATTTACCTGTTCCACGTGTAAACATTTATCAAAACATGTTGTATGCCATAAATATATAGGTACTTTTTTTATCAACTAAAAAATAAATAAATGAACTGCAAGAAGTAGGATGCGAAATAGTATCTACCATATATTTAAATTGTCTGACAATATATATATGGGCAAGTCTATAAAGGACCATAGTAAAGAAAATAGTCATGTGTTAGTATCATGTAGTTATCTTTTTGCTTATTTTACATCCCAACTCCCTCTAAGGTCTGCCATGGTTACCTGTATGTCCAGAGTTTCACATCAAACCAGTTGGGAAATCCCTGCTTATTCTGATATTTGGTTTCATGTATTGGCATCTCTTGGTTATGCTGCCCCTACTCTGATGCTTTTGCCATCCTTAAATACTTTACTATTATGCCATGCAAGGTCCTATCAGAGTTTCGTCTGCCATGCTTTAACTAACCTTCTTTCCCAATTTAGACTCTCAGATTCACCCCTTAAGTAGTCTCAGTCTGTCAGAGTGACAGCATGGTGAAAAGCAGACAGACTAAACTTGCATATAAAACTGGATCCAGCTACAGGCCAGCCCCTGTGAAGTAGGCTGTGATGTGACTAGGCTCAATATTGGAAGAATTGTGTCACCACTTAACAAGATAGGCCTTACATGCAAGGATGTAAACTGGGATCTAGTACCTGGACCTTGAGCAAAAGGTAAGTAAGTACAACCTACTTACAACCTAAGATAGAATCCTAGTTGCTATTCTATAAAACCATTTTGAGCACCTTTTACATATGAACTACAGTATCACTAGTACTAGGGGAATAGGTTAGCAAGAACTAAAAGCGAAACTGATCTAAAGTTCAGTCATCTTTCAGTTCACTTTTTCTAGGGCCAGATTATAGTTGAGCCTGCCATTAGGAGTTAGATGGCTCTGAGCTGGGCGCAGTGGCTCACGCCTGTAATCCCAGCACTTTGGGAGGCTGAGGCAGGTGGATTGCCTGAGGTCAGGAGTTCAAGACAGCCTGGCCAACATAGTGAAACCACATCTCTACTAAAAATACAAAAAATTACCTGGGCATGGTGGCGGGCGCCTGTAATCCCAGCTACTAGGGAGGCTGAGGCAGGAGAATCGCTTTAACCTGGGAAGCGGAGGTTGCAGTGAGCCGAGATCGGGCCATTGCACTCTAGCCGGGGGCAACAAGAGCAAAACTCCATCTCAAAAGAAAAAAAAAAAAAAGCAGCTAGATGGCTCCAATTCAGGGAGTAGAAGATGAGGCAGGAAGGAACTAGGGTGGATTTTATACGATTCATTGCTTATTCTGATCCTGGACCTATTGGGCTCCCCTCAGCCCTGGCTTTCCATAAGCCTTTACATTGGCTTCTATGTTTAACTTCATTTTTGTCATCTTTTTGATCTGTTCCCCTGCCCTTGAACACTTAACCCTTCCATATGTCTACCACATCTGGTCCGTGGATAGTTCTCCTTCCTCTGGTACAGAGAATAGGTGACATGTGCAATTTCTGTTTCTCCTGTCAGATGGTGAAACTGGGACTGAGGCGGAGTTAATTCCAAAGCATCATTCCTGAAAAGTACATACTTTCAAGAGAATTCCACAGAGACGTTGCCCAGGAAGTCAAAATTTAGAAGGCTCCTCTGAAGGGAAAGAGAAGACTAGAGAGGACACTGGTATGTTCCAAGCAGGAGAAAATGAGGAGAAAAACAAGAAATTTCAAACATAAGACAGTTAAAGACAATAAAGTACTCACAGAAGGGAGTGACCAAGAATCTGAAAAAGACAATAGTCAGTGCTATGACCCTGCAACAAACAAGAGAGTTCAGGCTGAAAAGAGACAGTATGTATGTACTGAGTGTGGGAAAGCCTTTAGTCAGAGTGCAAACCTCACGGTACATGAGCGAATCCACACGGGAGAGAAACCCTATAAGTGTAAGGAGTGTGGAAAAGCCTTCAGCCATAGCTCTAACCTTGTTGTTCATCGGAGAATCCACACTGGACTGAAGCCCTATACATGCAGTGAATGTGGAAAATCTTTCAGTGGAAAGTCACATCTTATTCGGCACCAGGGAATCCACAGTGGGGAGAAAACGTATGAATGTAAAGAGTGTGGGAAAGCCTTTAGTCGGAGTTCAGGCCTTATATCACATCACAGAGTTCACACTGGGGAGAAGCCCTATACTTGCATTGAGTGTGGGAAAGCCTTTAGCCGTAGTTCAAACCTTACTCAACATCGGCAAATGCACAGAGGAAAAAAAGTTTACAAATGTAAGGAGTGTGGGAAAACATGTGGTTCAAATACAAAGATTATGGACCATCAGAGAATTCACACTGGGGAGAAGCCTTATGAATGTGATGAGTGTGGAAAAGCTTTCATCTTAAGGAAAACCCTTAATGAACACCAGAGACTTCATCGTAGAGAGAAACCTTACAAATGTAATGAGTGTGGGAAGGCTTTTACTTCTAATCGAAACCTTGTTGATCATCAGAGAGTTCACACTGGAGAGAAACCCTATAAATGTAATGAATGTGGGAAAACCTTCAGGCAGACTTCTCAAGTTATTCTACACTTGAGAACCCACACTAAGGAGAAACCCTATAAATGTAGTGAGTGTGGGAAAGCCTATCGGTATAGCTCACAGCTTATTCAACACCAGAGAAAACATAGTGAGGAGAAAGAAACCTTGTAGGTAACAAATATTGTGGGTAGTAGGGCTGACTGCTGCTTTTCTAAAAAGTGGTTCTTTAGTATCAACTTTTTAAGTCTACTTCTAAGAATCATACAGGGAAAATAATTAGAAGTAGGCAAAGATTAATGAAAGGGATGTTCATGTCAGCATCATATATGACTGAAAGAAGAAAACCAGATTTTCAGCATTACAAGGTTGAAATGAATGATGAGCTATCCGTGTGATGGTTCTGCAGCCATTATAAACATTTTTAAAGACAATTTAATGCTATGGAGAAATGATTTGGATAAGATGGAAGATAAAACGATGACATACAATCCAAAATTAAAAAAAATATTTATGCATAGGAAAAACTGGGAAGGAAGTAAACCAAAATGTTAACAGTGATCATCTCTGGGTAATAGGATTATAGGTGACTTCTATTTTCTTCTGTGTACTTTTCTATGCTTTTTAGATTTTCTACATGAGAATATACTAATTTTATATTCAAGAAAAAAAGCACAGTATTTTTTAAATGCAATGAAGACATGCTCATTTTCACTCAGCAGTGTTATGAAAGGCACATAGTATATAGAGCCCGAAGCCCTGGGATTACGCCCTGACATTGGCATTTAGCAGCAGTGGAACCGCAAGCAAGTCCCTTCCTTTTAGAGCATGTTTCCTGTTTAGTAAAATCATAAACACCAATCCTTTGTCTTTTTTAGTTTTAAGACAAGCTGACGTTAGAGTTGTCAACAAAATATATAATAACACTGTTAGGTTAAAAGAACACAGCAAAAATTCACTGAACCCTCCTTTCCCACAGTTGTGGAAGGATCTGCAGATGATGGAAAACAACCTAGGCTTCATCTTTTCAATATATGTCTAGACAACCAGAAAAAACTGAAATTGAAACAATTGTAGACTCAAAAACATTAGATACATATAAAACTAGTGGGAGACACTGCCTTCACATGGTATAGAGAGCTGAAAGGCTAAAAGAACAAACTTTGGAGTTGGAGAGATCCATGTTCTAACCCCAGTTCTGCCATGAACTAGCTTATCAGTTTTGGACAAGTCACTTAACTGCTCTGAGCCTCAGACCTGTGTGTAAAAAAGGAATAATTACCTACCTTACAAGGTTGTTGTAAGGATTAAGTGAGTAATGCATGAAATATGTGGTAAGCCAGACAGATGGTAAATGATAAAATCTTAAGTATAGGACATTGGAGCAGTGTTTCTAAACACTTTAGGGAGAGTGATTAAAGAGAATTTTTGTGTAAGGTAGTACTTGGGATATTTTCAGATGTAATGAACGGAATACCAAGTACTAGCAGCCTAGACCTTAAGAACATTGATTGATTGCTTAAGGGGAAATCTAGAGGTAAGCAGTGCTATGTTTGGTTTGGCAGCTCAGCACTTCATCAAACTTCTCTCTTAACTCCATAATTTTCAGCATATTGATTTTCATTTTTTCATAACCTCATGATGGCAAGACAGTGGCCACAACTGCATCTTGCCTTCACACAACTCCTTCAAATTGGGAAGTGGAAAAGGAGCTGAGGCGTTCTCATCTGGTTTGTTCCTTCTGTCACTGAGAAAAATCACCCTGAAGAAGGGAGGGAGGGGTGTTGAGCAATCAGTACAACAGATGTTTTCTATCTTCCTCTGCCTTTCTTTATGACCAGCCCTCCTTGAAGGTCTCAGCCTATCTTCCACCAATATTTAAAACATTTTAAATGCTTAGCTCAAAGTCAATCTGGAATACTTAGAATCTCCCTATTTTTAACCCAGCCATTCCTCTGGGTATACAGTGAATCCCTAAGCCCACTGCTGTCTGTCTTATGCACATAGTGAATTATTGTTTGGGGAATTTTTGATAATACATTATTTAGTCCTCCCACTACAATACAAGAAAATTGGGTGTCAGTGAAGTTAGGTGACTGGCCACTAAGTTGTCAGAGCCAGGATTTGAGCTCAGATCTGACTTTGAAATTCATGCTTTCTTCATTATACCAAAGTGCCTCTGCCCACCATGGTGGTTCTGTAATGCGAGTGGGAGACCAGTTGGCATTTTCCCGGGTAGCTGCCTCTATGAAAGGTGATTGTATCTAACAATTATTTGACCATGGTTTTATAGGGAAGATGCTATCAGTGTTCTGTGAATGAGATTTATGGCCTATCTCTGTACCTCGTAATTTAGTTTTAAGGCATATATATTTCTTTTTGCTGTTACTGGAAAGAAAGAAGTGAAGGGTGAAGGTCGTATATTTGTATTAAAAAAATTACTTACTTTGTCCTATTTTGATAGGATAGTGGTTTGCACATAATTTGTGATATAATAGTCCTTTGTGTGGTCATTGCAAGCAGGGTTTGGAGGGCCTGGGACAGATTTGCAGCATTCATGGGACAAACCTGGTATATCATTCCTGAGCAGAATTGTTGATGCTTTATATATTGCTGAGCAGATATTCTCTGACCAAAACATTTTTTCATCACCAGGTCATAGTGCCTAAAACTTTCTTTAGATAGGCTTTCTTTTTTGTCTTAGAAGACTTTATGATCTTCAACAGTATATATCTTCAAGGAAGGATATGATGCCATCTCATACCTAGAGATCTGAATATAGGAGAGCTTTATATTTCTTGCCCCAGGCAAGTGAGGATTATAGTCCCTTGAGGAGGCCATCACCCATCTTCTAGGCTAATACCTGCCTTGAGCTGTGGGAATAAACATTTGACAACAGGTCCCTGCATCCTTTCAGATAAACATTCTGCTATAATTTGAACTGATCACTCACCTTTCTCTAGGAGTCTCCCAGGGCTACCAACTTTTACCTCAGTCAGAATTTAGGCATGCAGCTCTTACCATCCTTTCAAGCCCTTTCATAATACCCTCTGGAAACCAGGAACTGTCTCTTTGAATGTGTTTTTTTGTTTGTTTGTTTGTTTTGAGACAGAATCTCGCACTGTCGCCCATGCTGGAGTGCAGTGGTGCGATCTTAGCTCTCAGCTCACTGCAACCTCCAGCTCCCAGGTTCAAGCAATTCTCCTGCCTCAGCCTTCCGAGTAGCTGAGATTACAGGCACCTGCCACCACGCCTGGCTAATTTTGTATTTTTAGTAGAGATAGGGTTTCACCGTGTTGGCCAGGCTGATCTTGAACTCCTGAACTCAGGAGATCTGCCTTCCTCGGCCTCCCAAAGTGCTGGGATTACAGGTGTGAACCACCGCGCCTGGCTTTATTTATTTATTTATTTATTTATTTATTTATTTATTTATTTATTTATGAGATTGACTTTTGCTCTTGTCGCCCAGGCCGGAGTGCAATGGCACGATCTTGGCTCACTGCAACCTCTGCCTCCTGGGTTCAAGCGGTTCTCCTGCCTCAGCCTCCCGAGTAGCTGTGATTACACGTGCCTGCCACCACACCTGGCTAATTTTTTGTATTTTTAGTAGATACGGGGTTTCACCATGTTGGTCAGGCTGGTCTTGAATGAATGTGTTTTCTTCACATTCTTGTTCCAATGGAAACCTGGCTGTTCCCCAAGGGCAGTCCTTAGTCTGCATTCCTCAGTTGCTAGTTTATGTGTCTCTCAAGTCATGTACCTCTCTGTACTGCCATTTCTTCTCTCTTCATCTTAGCTCTAATCAGTCCTGCTTGCATACACCTGTAGTCCTAGGTACTCAGGAGGCTGAGGTGGGAGGATCACTTGAGCCCAGGAGTTCATTGTTACAGTGAGCTATGATCATGACTCTGCACTGCAGCCTAGGCCACGGAGCAAGACTCTGTCTCAAAAACAGAACAAAGCAAAACAAAAAAACCACAAAAACCCAACCCAGTGCTTTTGAAATACACATCACTAAACTACTGTGTATTGCTCATTCTTGTTATTTGGTTTCTTGTCTACTCACATTTATTCACTTATGATTTTAGTACCCTGAATATCCTGAGGAATATAAAGAGGCAATAATTTTAGCCACAGACATCCTGGTTATATAGAATTGCTCCTGTGTAGAATCAAAATATATATGCTCTTTTTAGTTGAGAGGAAAATACGAAAATCTCATTTTATATAGCCTTGATTAGAGGGCAATATGTAAGACAAAGAATTCTGCTTAGAGAGGAAAGTGTCGCCCTGGACTTAGAAATCTTTTTTCATGGATGGTATGTCCTGTGTTAGGCCTTACTTGGAAGAAAATTGAAGTAAAAAACAGCTTTAAGTAGCTGAGTAATTAGGATTAATTAGTAGCTGTTGAATCTAAATCCCTTAAGACTAAATTTCATTGCGGCTCTGTACCCTCAGCAAGACTTCCTTTCTTGATTGTTTTTCCCTTTAATATAAAATTTAAAAGAAGCCCATATTGTCAAGTTGTTTTTAGTCACTAGACTGTCTTTAATAGCCTCTGATGTTACAAAACTGGAGTCATGAAATTGTTTTCACAGGAAATAGTGATAATTCCTTCAATAAACATCTGCTATTCTTACAAATATCACTCATTTTTTTTTTCTTTTTGCTTACTTTCTTTGTTCAGAGTGGGAAAAAAATAGTTCAATCTGCTTTTCTTTAAGTAGCTATATTAGGGTTCTTTCTCCAGAAGGATGGAATAAATAGGATGTATGTATATATAAAAGGAATTTTACTAGGGAGAATTGGCTTAAGGCAAAGTCCCACCATAGACCATCTGCAAGCTGCAAAAGAGAGAAGCTGGTAGTGTGGCTCAGTCCCAGTCTGAAAGCCTCAAAACCAAGGAAACTAAAGTGTAGCCTCAGTCTGAGGCCAGAGGCCCTAGAACCTCTAGGAGGCTGCTGGTGCAAGTCCCACAGTCCAAAGACCGAAGAACCTAGAATGTCTAAAGGCAGGAAGAGAGGAAGCAAAGCCCTTGGCATGGGAAGAGACAGGAGACCCAGCAAGCTTCTCATCCCCCTTCTTGTGCCTGCTTTCTTCTAGCTGTGCTGGCAGCTGACTAGGTGGTGCCCACTGACATTGAGGGTGGGTCTTCCTCTCCCAGTCCACTGACTGAAATGTCATCCTTTTCTGTCATCACAGACACTCAAAGAAACAGTGCTTCCACAGCCATCTAGGCATCTCAGAATCCAGTCAAGTTGACACCTAATATTAACCATCATAGTGGCTGTTTTTAGAATAAAGAAGTGATTCTGGCTGGTTTCTCATTCAAACACTACAAGAAGTTTGTAATTTTCAGACTAGTAATACATAAGTAAGCACTCTAGTTATTAGAAATTTTCCTTCTGTTATTTTTTGAGAGGGCTATGTGCCATACCCTCTCTCTGGCCACATACGTGCTTCATACCCCCACTACTATGCAGACCTCAGATGGCTGTGTAAAAACCAGCCATGTTCTCTGAAGTCCCTCTCTGCTCCAGAAGGTAGGTTTGAGAGGGTAAAAAAGAGATGGCAGACTCCTTTCTGTGCAGCATAGTTACAGGACCTGACTAGTTCCCACTCCTCCCTCTGATTATTTCAAATCCAGATGGCACAATTTGACTGTATGGATTACAGATATATAAAGGCTGTAACCAGTCTCCGAAACCAAGGCTAGTGGACTCCAAGTTTGGGATTCACAAGAGGTACTTTTATACCTACAGATAAATTTCCCGGGCCCACCAAATGAGCATATCTATAGTGGGGCCTTGGAATTTATATAAAATGAAACTTTGCAATGGGGATCAGAGAAAATTTTCCATTAGGAGCCTTGAGATTTTTTCTTTTTCTTTTTTGTAGAGAAGGAATCTCACTATGTTGCCTTGCCCAGGCTGATCTTGAGCTCCTGACCTCAAGCAATCCTCCCACCTTGGTCTCCCAAAGTACTGAGATTACAGGTGTGAGCCACTGTGTCCAGCCCAGGAGCCTTGACTCTTTACATGACTGTTTTTAAACTGATTATCCATTTTCCTTTGGAAGAACAGAAGACTCTTCCCACAGAAGATTTGTGACAAATTACAAAATTATTGAGACTTATACCAAAGTTTGTACAATCATATGACAAATTAGCAGTTAACTGAGTCAGAAAGAAAATGCTGTCACATTTGCAGTTAGTTTAACCACAGAATTTAGCATGTTTTTAAAAAGTAGAATAGGCCAGATGTGGTGGCTTACGCCTGTAATCCCAGCACGTTGGGAGGCCAAGGCAGGTGGATCACTTGAAGTCAGGAGTTTGAGACCAGCCTGGCTAACATGGTGAAACCCCGTTTACTAAAAAAGTACAAAAATTAGCTGGGCGTGGTGGCGCATGCCTGTAATCCCGGCTACTTGGGAGCCTGAGGCAGGAGAATCACTTGAACCTGAGAGGCAGAGGTTGCAGTGAGCAGAGATTGTGCCACTGCACTCCAGCCTGGGTGATAGAGACTCCATCTCAATAAATAAATAAATAAGAATAAAATAACATGGCAAGCTGGGTATTCATAAAGCCCTTTGGCTACAAGCACACAGAAATGCTGAATAAAATTTAAACATCCTTTTGAAGTATATTCAAGAAAGTGAAATAAATCCTTAGAGCCAGAAATGAAGATGAAATGGAAGTTAGAAAGGTAAGTGTGTGGATGGTGTCTTTGGTTGCCAAGAAGCAGTTTGGTGATTTGATATCCAATGGACTTGAATTTTATCAGCCATGCAAGAAGAGGATTTGAGTCCTTGGGCTTGCAAGAGGTGGAAAGTTGGAACTGAGTTCTCCACAAGAAGCCCAGATATTTACAGGGCTACACCCTCAGTGAAGGTATGCATTAGAAAAAAGCCAGCAGCAATGCAAGACAGCAAGGAGGATTGTGGGATTTGTCCTGGGCTTTAAGTGGGTGAGGTAGATTAAAGCTGAGGATAGTTCCCGGAGAAGGCTGACATTTGAGGGCTTTTGGCCTGCCCCTCTGAAGAGGAATCCAGACAGTGTGGCACAATGCCTTCTGCACAGAACATGTTGTAATTAAGATAGAAGTTAAATTAAAATACATTTGGAAATTAATGCATTTCTAAATAATTCCTGAAGAAGAAAACTTAATTTAAAAAAGGGGAAATACTTAGACATGAAGAAAACTGAAGGACAGTCTTCTATTTCTGGTCATAGAAGAGTTACAGGAACCGGAATTACACTCCTGCTTGAAATAATCCCAAATAAAATAGATGAAATAATGACTTTTAAGACATTGGGCATCAACAACGAAATATGATCATCTCTGATAGATGGGAAACAAATGAGATAAGCCCTACAAATGTCCTAACTTACTGTCCTGAGAGAGTTACCAGACAGCTGCACAGGGATGGGAGACCCAGGTGTAGCTGTCTGATGAAATTCCTGAGTTGAAGAGACAGCTGAGAATCTAAGGAGACCAAGGCAGATAGAGTTCACAAGACAGAATTCTGGAGGAGAGGGACCTGCACAGAGAATTCTGAGGATCTGTGAAGGGTCCCCTAGGATACTTAGCAGAGTACTGATTAGCATATGAGGAAAAGTTATCCGAGACCAAAGAAAGAACGATCCCAAAGGATTAGAGGGAATGGTGCCAGGCATAGAAACATGGCCAGGAATAGTGTCTCTTCTCACAAACTGGACTGAAAACACTGCATTGCTTTGTGCATTGAGTAGAATACTCAGAAGGGACTGTCTCAGTAGGGGAGAACAGTAAGCCACAGAATAAATCTGAAGAAAACTACTGTATAATTAAATTGCTCAAAACATTCAAAAAGAAAATGCCCAGAGGACAAAGACATTGTGTATGGAAAAGAAGACGGGGATCACAACAGATTTCTCACTGGATACGATGCAACCATGAAGACAGTGGAGCAGCATGTTTAAAGTACTGAAAGAAAAAAACTAGTAATCTCAGCTATTCTGGAGGTTGAGGTGGGATGATCACTTGAATGCAGGAACTCAAGGCTGCAGTGAGCCATGATCACACCACTGCACTCCAGCCTGGACAACAGAGTAAGCCAAACTAGAATTTCAGACCGGTGAAAATATTGTTCAAGAACAAAGGCAAAACACATTTGCAGCCATTAAAAAGCTAAAATAATGGATCAGTCGCAGACCTGCACTACAAGAAATGTTAAAGTAAGTCTTGTAGGCAAAAGAAAAATGACACCTGATGGAAATATGGATTTTTCCCAACCTTGGCCTTACTGACATTTTGAACCAGATAATTTTTGTGGTGGGGGCTGTCCTAGCATTCTAGGATGTTTAGCAACATCAATGGCTTTTACCCCCACTCATGACAATTAAAAATGTCTCTCAATATTGTTCCCAAATGAGAACCACTGCTATATGCCACTGCTGTACAGGAAGTAGTAATAATACCACTTGAAGGTAGACGAATAAGCCAAAGACATAGCACTGTAAATCCTGAAGCAGTCATTAAAAAACAAATAATTATAGCTGATCAAAAAAGTTATTGGCCAGGTGCAGTGGCTCATGCCTGTAATCCCAACACTTTGGGAGGCTAAGGCAAGCAAATCACTTGAGCTCAGGAGTTCAAGACCAGCCTGGGCAACATGGCAAAACCCCATCTCTACAAAAAATAATATATATATATATCTGGGCATGGTGGCACATGCCTGTCATCCCAGCTATTCTGGAGGCTGAGGTGGGATGATCACTCGAGCCCGGGAAGTTGAGGCTGCAGTGAGCCATAATCACACTGCAGCACTCCAGCCTGGGCAACAGAACAAAATTCTGTCTCAATAATAATACAAAGAAGAAAGAAAGAAAAGCAAAAAAGGTTATATCCAGGCATAGTGGCTAACAACTGTAATCCCAGTACTTTGGGAGGCCAAGGTGGGAAGATTGCTTGAGGCCAGGAGTTCAAGACTCGCCTGGGTAACACAGTGAGACCCTGTTTCTACAAAAAAAAAAAAAAAAAGAAAGAAAAAAATAGATAATTTAGCTAGACATGTGGTGCATGCCTGTAGTCCTAGCTACTTGGGAGGCTGGCATGAAAGGATCACTGAGCCCAGGAGTCCGAGGCTACAGTGAGCTATAATCACACCACTGCCTTCCAATCTGGGTGACAGAGCAAGTCCCCATCTCAAAAAAATTATGGAACGTTGTTAAAACATTAGCCGAGGGAAATTATAGCACTAAATATCTACATTAGAAAATGGTATCATAGACTGTATCTAGACAAAAAAAAAAAAAAAAAAAAAAGAGTAGCTGGGTGTGGTGGTGCATACCTACAATCCCAGCTGCTTGGGAGGCTGAGGTGGGAGAATTACTTGAGCCCAGGAGTTCAAATGCAGTCTGGGCAAAATAGTGGAACCCTATGCCAGTGTTAAAAAAAATAATAAAGGAAAAGAGTAAAGTTTAAGAAACGAGAATAAAAAGAGCAAAGTAATGCCAAAGTAAACAGAAGAAATAACAATGATCAAAATGGGAACCTATAAAATAGAAAACAAGAAAACAATAGAGAAAATCAAGTCAAAAGTGGTTTTTAGAAAATAAATAAAATGCATAAGCTTCTAGTAGGACTGATCAGGAAAAAAAGGAAAAGGGACACAAAAGTATCAATATTGGGATTAAAAGAGGTGACATCACTATGGGTTCTACACCAATTAAAGGATAATGGGGGAATGTTATAAACAACTTTATGCCAATAACTTTAATAATTTAGATCAAATGGCCAGTTCCCTGACAGACACAAACTACCAATACTCACTTTAGGAAAAAAATAGATAACCTGAATAGCGCTATAACTATAAAAAATAACTAAAACATTTCCCCCACAGACACAGAAATCTAGGCTCAGCATCACATGAAGTTAAAAAACTTCTGCACAGCAAAGAAAACCATCAACAAAGTGAAGAAACAACCCACAGATTGGGAGAAAATATTTACAAACTACCCATCTGACAAGCGATTAATCACCAGAATGTATAACAAGCTCAAACAACTCTATAGAAAACAAATCTGATAATTTCATTTTAAAATAAGCAAAATATTTGAGTAGACATTTCTCAAAAAAAGACATACAAATGGCAAAAATGCATATGAAAAGGTGCCCAACATCATTGATCATCAGAGAAATGCAAATCCAAACTACAATGAGATATCATCTCAGCCCAGTTAAAATGGCCTATTCCCAAAAGACAGGTGATAACAAATGTTGGTGAGGATGTGGAGAAAAAGGAACCCTTATACACTGTTGATGGGAATGTGAATTAGTACAACCACTATGGAGAACAGTTTAGAGGTTCTGACAAAAACTAAAAATAAGGCTACCATATGATCTAGCAGTCCCACACTGTTGGGCATATACCTAAAACAAGGGAGATTGGTACATTGAAGAGGTATTTGTACTACTCTGTTGCAGTACTTTTCACATAGCCAAGATTTGGAAGCAACCTAAGTGTCCATCAGCAGATGGATGGATAAAGACAATGTGGTACTTATACACAGTGGAATACTATTCAGCTATTAAAAAAAAAAAAATGAGATCCTGTTATTTGCAACAACATGGATGGAACCAGAGGTCATTATGTGAAATAATCCAGGCACAGAAAGACAAACATCGTATGTTTTTATTTGTGGGATCCAAAAATCAAAGCAATTGAACTCATGGGGATAGAGAGTAAAAGAATGGTTACCAGAAACTGGGGAGGGTAGTAGGGGGTGGGGATGGTGGGGATGGTTAATGGGTATTTTAAAAATAGAAAGAATGAATAAGACCTAGTATTTGATAACAGGGTGACTACAGTCAATAATAATTTAATAGTTTTTTTTTTTTTTTTTTTTTTTGACAGAGTCTCACTGTGTCACCCAGGCTGGAGTGTAGTGGCACGATCTCAGCTCACTGCAAGCTCTGCCTCCTAAGTTTATACCATTCTCCTGCCTCAGCCTCCTGAGTAGCTGGGACTACAGGCACCCACCACCATGCCCTGCTAATTTTTTGTAATTTTTTTTAGAAGAGATGGTGTTTCACTGTTTTAGCCAGGATGGTCTCGATATCCTGACCTCGTGATCCACCCGCCTTGGCCTCCCAAAGTGCTGGGATTACAGTCGTGAGCCACTGCACCCAGCTTACATATTTTAAAATGACTAGAAGAATGTGATTGGATTGTTTGTAACACAAAGAATAAATACTTCAGAGGATGGATACCCCATTTTCCACAATGTGATTATTACACATTGCATGCTTGGATCAAAGTATCTTCTATACCTTATTAATATACACACTTACTATGTACCCATAAAAATTAAAAATTCAAAAAAATCTAAACCTAGGTGGCTTCACTGGTAAATTTTATCAGACGTTTAAGGAAGAAATAATACTAACTTTATACAAGATCCTGCAGAAAATTGAGTATGAGGAAATATTTTCCAACTCATTCTGTGAGGCCAGCATTAACCAGATCCAATACAATAAAAGTGTTACAATAAAAGTACAGACCAATAGCCTTCACAAACTTAAATGCAAAAATCCTAAATGAAATTTTAGCAAATTAAAGCCATATGAAATTTTAGTAAATTACTATCCAATAATTGGATAATACATCAGGAACAAAGGAATTTTTTCAAAAAAATGCAAGGTTGGCTTTGTATTTGAAAATTGATCAGTGTAAATCACCATATTAACAAGCTAAGAATGAAAAATCATGGTCACTATAATGGTGTAGAATAAGCTTTTGACAAAATCCAACATCTGTCCTTGATTTTGAAATGTTAAACCCCTCAGCAAATTAGGGGTAAATGAGATCCTAAATCTGATTTGAAAGTATCTACAAAAATTTTATAGTTGGTATCACACTTAATGGTGAAAGACTGAGCATTCCTCCTGAGATCAGGAACAAGACAAAGTGCTTTCATCACTTCTTCTACTCAATAGTGTACTGCAGGTTCTAGCCAGGGCAGTTAAATAAAATAAGTAAATAAATAAATAAATGGCATACAGGTTGGAAAGAACAAAGTAAAATTGTCCTTTGTAGACAACACAACTCGCTATGTATAAAATCCAATTAAATCTCTTTTAAAAGCTACTAGAACTAATAAGTGAGTTTAGGAAGGTTGCAGGACACATAACTTTATAAAAATCAATTTGATTTTTATATACTAACAATGAACAATTTGAAATAAAAATTTAAATAATGATATCATTTATAATAGCATTAAAATATGAAATACAGTAATATGACAAAAATGCAAAATAGCTACATTAAGTACTATAAAACATTGGTGAGAGAAATTAAAGAAGACCTAACTAAATGGAAATCTACATTGTTCGTGGATCAAAGTATGCAATATGGTTAATGTGTCAATTGTCCACAAACTGAACTATAGACTCAAATCCATCTCAATCAAAATCCTAGTAGTTGTGTGTGTGTGTGTGTTTTGTTAAAATTAAAAAGTTGTCTCTGAATTCTGGATGAAAATGCAAAGAACTTAAAGAGTAGCCAAAACGAATCAGAAAAATATAAAAAAATTCGGAGGGCTAACCTGATTTTTAAATGTATGTAGAACTACTGCAGTCAAGACAGTGTAGTTTTGGCATAGTGATAGAAAAATAGATAAATGGAAGAGAATAAAAAATTCAGAAATAGATCCACATATATATGAGCAACTGATTTTTGACAAGTGTTCAAAGGCAATCAGTGGATAAATGGTATCTTTCCAACAAATCATATTGAAATAATTGGATATCCCTATGTAAAAATATTAACTTTGATCAATATCTCCCAATATATTAAAAATTGATCAATAATGAATAATATACCTCAGTAGGAAACCTAAAACAATGAAAATTCTAGAATAAATCAGGAGAAATTGTGTCATCTTGTATTAGACAAACACTTCTTACATATGACACCAAAGGTATGATTCACAAAAGAACAATTTGATAAAATGGATGTCATCAAAGTAAAAGATCTGCTTTTTGAATAGTACTGTTAGGAAAATGACAAAACAAGCCACGATCTGGAAAAAATATGAATACAACGTATACCTGATAAAGGATTTGTATCCAAACGTATCAAAATCCAACAATAAGGAAGCAAATAACTCAGTAAAATAATGTGTAAAGATCTGAATGGACACATCACTGAAGAAGACGTTCAGATGGCAAATAAGCACTGGAAAAGATGTTCAACATCGTTGGTTTTTAGGGTAATGCAAATTACAACCACAGGGAGATACCACTACACCCCAATTAGAATGATGAAAATTAGTAAGATAGTTCACATCACATGTTGGCAAGTATGTGGAGGAACTAGAACTTTCAAACGTCTAGGCAGAAATGTAAAGTAGTGTAACAACTGCGGAAAACAGGTTGGCTGTTGTTTAAAAAGTTAAACGAGGATTTGACAATGAATTATTGGCTATGACACCAAAAGCACAGGCAATAAAAGTAAAGCCAGGTGCGATGGTTCACGCCTGTAATCCCAGCACTTTGGGAGGCCTAGGAGGTTGGATCACTTGAGATCAGGAGTTTGAAACCACCTGACCAATGTGGCAAAACCCCGTCTCTACTAAAAACACAAAAATTAGCCAGGCATGGTGGCGTGTGCCTGTACTCCCAGCTACTCAGGAGGCTGAGGGAGGACAATCCCTCGAACCTGGGAGGTGGAGGTTGCAGTGAGCTGAGATTGTGCCACTGCACTCCAGCCTGGGCATCAGAGCGAGCCTCCATCTCGGAAAAAAAAAAGTAAAAATAGATAAACTATACTACATCAAAATTTAAAACTTCTGTGCACTAAAGGACATAATCAGACTGAAAAGGCAACCTATGGAATGGGAGAAAATATTTGCAATTAAACATTTGATGAGTAGTTGATATCCAGAATATATAAATAACTGCTACAATTCAATAACAACTACTTAAAAAATGAGCAAAAGACTTAGACATTTCTCCAATGATATGCAGATGGCCAACAAGCATATGAAAAAATGCTCGATATCATTAATAATTAGAGAAGTAAAAATCAAAACCACAATGAGAGGTCATCTCACACCGTTATGATAGCAATTATCAAAAACAAAACAACAACAACAAAAAAGAAAATAATAAGCATTGATGAGAATGTGCAGAATTGGTACCTTTGTGCACTGTTGGTGAGGATGTAAAATGGCACAGCTGCTACATAAAACAGTATCGCAGTTTCTCAAAAAATTAAAAACAGGTTGGGTATAGAGACTCATGCCTGTAATCCCAGCACTTTGGGAGGCTGAGGCAGTTGGATTGATTGAGCCCTGGAGTTCGAGACCAGCCTGGGCAACATGGCAAGACCCTGTCTCTATAAAAAATACAAAAATTAACCGAGCATGGTAGCGCATACCTGTAGTCCCAGCTAGTCAGGAGGCTGAGGCAGATGGATTGATTGAGCCTGGGAGGTCGAGGCTGCAGTGAGCTGGGATCACACCACTACACTTCAGCCTGGGTGACAGAGTGGGACCCTGTCTCAATAAAACATTAATTAATTCAATTAAATAAAAATTAAAATAGAATTACCATACAATCCAGCAACCCCACTTCTAGGTATATATTCATAAGAATTGAAAACAGGATCTCTAAGAGATATTTGCACATTCATGTTTATAGTAGCATTACTAACAATAGCAAGAGGTGGAAGAAATCCAAATGTCCATCAGTAGAGGCATGGATAAACAAAATGCCATATATACATGCAATGGAATATTATTCAGCCTTAAAAAAGAAGGCAATTCAGCCGGGCACGGTAGCTCACGCCTGTAATCCCAGCACTTTGGGAGGCCAAGGCGGGCGAAACACGAGGTCAAGAGATCAAGACCATCCTGGCTAACATGGTGAAACCCTGTCTCTACTAAAAACACAAAAATTAGCTGGGCATGGTGGCACACGCCCAGCTACTAGGGAGGCTGAGGCAGAAGAATCGCTTGAACCTGGGAGGTGGAGGCTGCAGTGAGCCGAGATCGTGCCACTGCACTCGGGCTTGGTGACAGAGCAAGACTCTGTCTCAAAAAAAAAAAAAAAAAAAAAGGCAATTCTATCATACGCTACAATGTGGATGAATCTTAAGACATTATGCTAAGTGAAATAAACCGGTCACACAGAAACAAAGACTACAATTCCACTTCTAAGACGTATCTAAAGTAGTGAAACTCATAAAAACAGAAAGTAGAATGTTGATTGCCAAGGGCTTGGGGAATGGGGAAATAGTGAGTTGTTTAATGGGTATAGAGATTCAGTTTTGCAAGATGAAAAAGTTCTGGAGGTTGTATAGCACTGTAAATATACTTAATACCACTTAACTGTAGACTTAAAAATAATTAACATGGTAAATTTTATGTTTTGCATTTTTTACCACAATTAAAATTTAAAGTCTTCTAAAATAAAAAATAAAAAAAAAAACTATTCTTGAAAAGGAACCCCAAATTAATTAGATCAGTCTGTAGAGCAATTTTAGCCTCAGGATATTGTAGAAAACAACAGAACAATCATCTGGCAATTGGTGGTGCTTAATAGCTGGGTTTGATAAGAGAAAGAGACAATGTGAATCTTGATAAATCCACTCTCTTTGTTGGGTGACAATGTGTATGCCCAAGGCTGAGCCCTCTATGGAACAATGTTAGAGGCTTCACATTTGGTAGTGTTGGTGATAGACTTCACTAAATTAATCTAGCCAGTCACTAAAGAAATAAACAAGCAAATGAAAATACAAAGCCCAGGAAAGAGGGGAGCAGTACCTAGAGTTGCCATAATATGTTATCTAAAATATTCTGTTTCCAATAAAAAATGATAAGACATGCAAAGACACAGGAAAGTCGGATCCTGTGCAGTTAAAGTAGTGAAGTTAGTATGCCTGTGACTGATACCCTTAGAAAGGTCTACTCTCAAGGCTGGTTAGCATCTGGGAACCTGGATGTTGAGAGATTTTGCACCATTCCCTGATAAGAATGGATCACTATACCTAAATTGTTTGTGCAAACAATATGGTTTATGCTGAATACCTACTTTTTTCTGGGAGTTTAGAATTTTAGTACATGCCAGGCAGAGTGTACATATGTGACCAGCCCACACTAAAAATTCTCAAATTGAATCTCTAGTCCATTTCCTAGTACACAACATTTTATACTTGTAGCAATTTGTTGCTGGAGGAATTAAGCATGTCCTTCGTAATTCCACTGGGAAAGGAGTCTTCGAACTTACCCCTGGTACCCTCTAGAATTCACCCTATGAGCCTTTTCTCTGTGCTGATTTTACTTTGAATTCTTTTGATGTAGTAAATCATGGGTATGTGTATGAATCTATGCTGAATCTTGTGAATCATTGAACCTAAAGGTGACCTGGGGTATCGTTAGCTAGAGTAAACAAAGAAATAGGAGAAGACTAAAATAAAAAATGAAAAAGGAGCCATTACAGTTTTACAGCTGTTACCACAGAAGCACAAAGGATCAATGGAGACTATTCTAAACAACTATATGCCAACAAATTAGAAACCCTTGAGGAAATGGATAAATTTCCAGATACATACAACCTACCAAGATTGAACCAGGAAGAAATAGAAAATATGAACAGACCAATCATGAGTAATTAGAGTGAATCAATAATAAAAAAAAATCAACAACAACAAAAAGCCTAGGACTGGATAACTTTATTGCTGCATTCTACCAAACTTTTGTGTTTTTTTTAGAGTCGGTCCTATTATGTTCCCCACGCTAGATTCAAACTCCTGGACACAAGCCATCCTCCTGCCTCAGCCTCCTGGGTAGCTGGGGCTACAGACATGTGTCTTTGGACCTAGAATACCAAACTTTAAAAAAATTTTTTTAGAGAAAGGATCGTGCTCTGTTGCACAGGTTGGAGTGCCATGGTGTGATCACTATAATCTCAAACTCCGGGGCTAAAGTGATCCACCTGCCAAGGAGGATCCCAAGTAGTCAGGATTACAGGCATGCACCACCATGCACGGCTAATTTTTTTTTTGTTGTTGTTGTTGTAGGGACATGGTCTCTATATTATACTGGCTGGTCTCAAACTCCTGCCCTCAGACAATCCTCCCACCTCAGCCTCCCAAAGTGCTGGGATTACAGGCATGAGCCACCATGTCTGACCTCCAAACTTTAAAAAAACTAACGGCAACTGTTTTCAAACTATTCCAAAACACTGAAGATGAGAGAATTTTTCTAATTCTTTCTACAAGGCCAGCATTACCCAGATACCAGGGTAAAATTGGGAAAGAACAAAACAAAAAAAGAATACTACAGGCCAGTATCCCTGATGAACATAGGGGCAATAGTCTTCAACAAAATACTAGCAAATAAAATCTAACCAAAAGATAATAGACCATGATCAAAAAGATAATAGACCATGATCAAGTGGGATTTAACCCAGGGATACAAGGATGTTTCAACATACGCAAATCAATAAATGTGATACATCACATAAACAGAATGAAGAACAAAAACATATGATCATCTCAACAGATGCAGAAAAAGCATTTGATGAAATTCTATATCCCCTTATGATAAAAACCCTAAACAAACTAGGCATAGAAGGAACATAGTTCAGCACAATAAAGGCCAAATATAACAGACAAACTCATAACTAACATCAAACTGAATAGGGAAAAGCTGAGAGCTCTTAAGAATTGGAGCAAAACAAGGATGTTCACATTCACCTTTCTTATTCAACGTAGTACTGGAAGTCCTAGCCAGAGTAATTGGGCAAGAGAAAGAAATAAAGGGCATTCAGATTGGAAAAGAGGAAGTCAAATTGTCCTTTCAGAAAACGTGTATTCAAAATTCTAAAGATTCCAGTAAAATATTCTTTGAACTGATAAACAAATTTAGCAATGGTGCAGGGTACAAAATCAACACAGAAAAAACTGTAGCATTTCCATACACCAATAATGAACTGGATGACAAAGAAATCAAGAAAGCAATCCTATTTACAATAGCCCTCCCCCTGCAAAAAAAAAAAAAACAAAAACAAAACAAAACAGAAATGAAGGAAGTGAAATACCTGCACAATGAAAACTATCAAACATTGATGAAATAAATTAAAGAGGACACAAACAAATAAAAAGGCATCCCATGCTCATGATCAGAAGAATATGCCCATACTACCCAAAGCAACTTACAGGTTAAATGCAGTCCCCGTAAAAATATTGGTGACATTCTTCACAGAAAAAGAAAACAATCCTAAAATTTGTATGGCACTACAGAAGACACCAAATAGCCAAATCAGTACTTAGCAAGGAAAAACAGAGTTGGAGGTGTGACAGTACCTGAATTGAAAATATACTACAAAGCTATAGTAACCAAAACAGTATGATATATAGACAAATGGAACAGAATAAAGGACCCAGAAATATATCTATGTATTTACAGTCAACTGATTTTCAACAAAGGAACCAGGAACATACATTGGAGAAAGGATGCCCTCTTCAATAAATGGTGCTGGAAAAACTGGATATACATATGTAGAAAAATGAAACTAGATCCCTATCTATCCCCATATACAAAAATATACTCAACATCGATTAAAGCCTTAAATGTAAGGCCTGAAACTATAAAACTACTAGAAGAAAACATAGGAGAGATGCTTTAGGACATTGGTCTAGGCAAAGATTTTATGGATAAGATTTCAAAAGCACAGGCAACAAAATAAAAAGAAATACAAATTGGACAGTATTAAACTAAAAAAAACTCTACATAGCAAAATAAATAGTCAATGGAGTGGATAGACAATCTATACAGTGGGAGAAAATATTTGCAAATTCCTAATCTGACAAGGGACTAATATCCAGAATATACCAGGAGCTCAAACAACTCAACAACAAAAACCCAAATCCAATAAAAGTGGGCAAAGGATCTAAATAGATATTTCTTAAAAGAAGACCTGCAAATGGCCAATAAATACATGAAAAAATGGTCAACATCACTAACCATCAGGGAAATGCAAATCAATACCACAATGAGATATGATCTCACTCCAGTTAGAATGGCTATTATCAAAAAGACAAAAAATAAGAAATGCTGGAGAGCATTCGAAGGTAATTTTTGTTTGTTTGTTTGTTTGTTTTTGAGACAGAGTCTCACTCTGTCACCCAGGCTGGAGTGCAGTGGCGAGATCTCAGCTCACTGCAAGCTCCACCTCCCAGGTTCATGCCATTCTCCTGCCTCAGTCTCCCAAGTAGCTGGGACTATAGGCGCTGGCCACCACACCAAGCCAATTTTTTCTTTTTTTTTTTTTTGTATTTTTAGTAGAGACGGGGTTTCACCATGTTAGACAGGAAAATCTTGATCTCCTGACCTCGTGATCTGCCCACCTCGGCCTCCCAAAGTGCTGGGATTATAGGCGTGAGCCACCGTGCCCGGCCTTTTTTTTTTTTTTTTTTTTTTTTTTTTTTGAGATGGAGTTTTGCTCTTGTCGCCCAGGCTGGAGCACAATGGCACAATCTCAGCTCACTGCAACCTCCGCCTCCTGGGTTCAAGTGATTCTCCTGCCTCAGCCTCCTGAGTAGCTGGGATTACAGGCGCCTGCCAACAGGCCCAGCTAATTTTTTGTATTTTTCGTAGAGACAGGGTTTCACCATGTTGGCCAGGCTGGTCTCAAACTCCTGACCTCAGGTGATCCACCCACCTTGGTCTCCCAAAGTGCTGGGCTTACAGGCGTGAACCACTGCACCCAGCTTGAAAGGAATTTTTATATGCCTTTGGTGGAAATGTAAATTAGTACAGCCATTATGGAAAACAGTGTGAAGGTTTCTCAAAAAAATTAAAAATAAGGTTACTATATGATACAGTAATCCCTTTACTGAATATTTAGCCAAAGGAAGGATATCTAAATATCAAAGGAATACTTTTTCCTCTATGCTTATTATAGAACTATAATATTCACAATTGCTAAGAGATAAAATCAACCCAGCGTCCATCAATGGATAAATGGATAAAGAAAATGTGGCATACATGCACAATGAAATACTATGCAGTCATAAAAAGAATAAAATCCTATGATTTGTGGCAACATGGATGAGCCTGAAGGACATTATGTTGAGCAAAATAAGCACAGAAAGATAAATACTACATGTTCTCTCTTACATGTGGGAGGTAAAAATAATTCAGAGCTCATGCAAGTAGAAAACAGAATTGTGGATATTGGAGCCTATGGAAGGTAATGGAGGGGAGGGATGGGGAAACATTGGTTAATAGACACAACATTATTGTTAGGAGGAAGGAGTTCTGGTGTTCTGCAGCACCATAGGGTGAACATAGTTAACTAGAAATTACTGTATATTTTTAAAAAGATAGAAGAGAGGATTTTGCATGTTCACAACACAAAGAAATGATAAATGTTTCAGGTAATGGATATGCTAATTACCCTGATTTGGTCATTACACATTGTATATACATATAAAAATACCACCCTGTGTCCTATAAATATGTACAATTATTATGTGCCAACTAAAAATGAAAAAATTTGTTCTCGCCCTTTCCACTGAAAATACCTAGAAACAAAGATCTACCGGGAGCAGTGAGCACCCTTTACACCAAGATTGCCGTCCTGAAACACCATTTCCCTTTAAAGGGAACTAGGGCCCTTTGAAAAAGTGGTTGATTCTATGATTGGGGCAGAAAATGCACAATCCCAGCATTTTGGGAGGCCAAGGTAGGAGGATCACTTGAGCTCAGGAGTTTGAGACCAGCATGGGCAACATAGTGAGACCTCATCTCTACTAAAAATTTTAGACCAGGCACGGTGGCTCACGCCTGTAATCCCAGCACTTTGGGAGGCCGAGGCGGGCAGATCACGAGGTCAGGAGATCAAGAGCATCCTGGCTAACATGGTGAAACCTGTCTCTATAAAAATACAAGAAATTAGCCAGGCATGGTGGCGGGTGCCTGTAGTCCCAGCTACTCGGGAGGCTGAGGAAGGAGAATGGCATGAACCTGGGAGGTGGAGCTTGCAGTGAGCCGAGATTGCACCACTGCACTCCAGCCTGGGCAACAGAACAAGACTCTGTCTCAAAAAAAAAATTTTTTTTTTAATTTTTTAAAGTTAGCTGGGCATAGTGGTGCATGCCTATAGTCCCAGCTACTTAAGAGGCTGAGGCAGCAGGATCACTTGAGCCCAGGAATTCAAGGCTTCAGTAAGCCATGATCATGTCACTGCACTCCAGGCTGGGGCAGAGTGAGGCCCTGTCTAAAAAATAAATAAATAAATAAATAAATAAATAAAAATAAAATGAATGGTTTCATAATAATAAGATAAAGAGAACAAAAAAAGTAAAATGGTAGACATAAATCCAACTATATCTTCTTCCAGTTGAAATGTGGGCTAAAAAGAAAACCCTATATCAATAATAAAATTAAATGTGAATAGATTAATTGATCCAATCAAAAAGCAAATATTGTCAGACTGGATAAAAAAACACGATCCAATTATATGCTGTTTACAGGAAACACACTTTAGTTTCAAAGATACAAAGAGATTAAAAGTAAAAGGATGGAAAAAGATGCATCTTGCAAATAGCAACCATAAGAAAGCTTGAGGGGCTGGGCACGGTGGCTCACACCTGTAATCCCAGCACTTTGGGAGGCCAAGGCAGGCAGATCACGAGGTCAGGAGATTGAGACCATCCTGTCTAACATGGTGAAACCCCGTCTCTACTAAAAACACAAAAAAAATGAGCTGGGCGTGGTAGTGGGCGCCTGTAGTCCCAGCTACTTGGGAGGCTGAGGCAGGAGAATGGCATGAACCCAGGAGGTGGAGCTTGCAGTGAGCTGAGATCATGCCACTGCACTCCAGCCTAGGCAACAGAGAAAGACTTCGTCTCAAAAAAAAAAAAGAAAAAGAAAAAAGAAAGCTTGAGTGGTTATATTACAAGACAAACTGGACTTTAAAACCAAAAAAAGATACTATTTCAGATTAAAAAGGGCATTTTTTAACAATACAGGGATCAATTCATCAGGAAGATATAACAATTTAAAATGTATATGCAGCTACTGCGATACCTCCAAAATACATTAAACAAACACTGAAAGAGATGTGCAGGGAAACAGACAATTCAAACAATAATAATTGGAGGCTTCAATACCCCACTTTCAGTAATAGTTAGAATACTAGAAAGAAGATCAACAAGGAAATAGAGGACTTGAACCCTATTAACCAACTAGGCCTAATATAGCCCTGGAATTAGCCCTGGCCTAATATGCCACTGAAGAATAGCAGAATATACCTTCCTCTCAAGCACATATGGAACATTCTCCAGGACAAATCATATATGAGGTTAAAAAAAAAAAAAAAAAACAAAACCTTAATACAGCAGAAGGATTTAAGTAATACAACGTATGTTCTCTGACCTAATGTAACTTAACTGCATCCCCCCACTCCCTAGAATAGTTACAGGAATAAAAACTATTCTGTCTCCAACAAGGTAAAATGGAAAATATCTGAGGTACAGTTATTACTAGGCATGTAAACAAATAGGAAAATACAACCTGTATTGATGAGAAAAATCAATTATTCAAAACTGACCTAGAATTGATACAAAGAATCAACAAACAAGGATATTAATGCAGTTATTATAACTATATATTATATAAGCAAAAATCAAGGGGAAAGATTGAACTTGTTTAGCAGACACAAAAGATACTAAAAAGATTAAAATTCAGCCAGGCCTGGTGGCCCACGCCTGTAATCCCAGCAGTTTGGGAGGCCAAGGTGGGTGGATCACGAGGTCAGGAGATCAAGACCATCCTGGCTAACATGGTGAAACACCATCTCTACTAAAAATACAAAAAATTAGCCGAGTGTGGTGGTGGGCACCTGTAGTCCCAGCTACCTGGGAGGCTGAGGCAGGAGAATGGCATGAACCCAGGAGTGAGCCGAGATCATGCCACTGCACTCCAGCCTGGGTAACAGAGTGAGACTCCATCTCAAAAAAAAAAAAAAAAAAAAAAAAAAAATTCGATTTCTAGAGATAAAAATGTCTGACATAAAAATATCTATTGGATGGAAAATTCTAGCTGAATGTCTTATAATACTCATTCATTCATAGGGTTTCACTCCAGTATAGGTTTTCTGATGGCCATTGAGGTATGCACACTGATTGAAAGCTTTGCCATATTCATCACATTAGTAGGATTTTTGTCACATCAGAACTCCTAATGTATAGCAAGACTGGAGGACATAGGAGGATTCCCCCAAATCCCTTATCTTCATCACATTTATCTTTTGTAGGTTTGAAACAATTCTTGTGTGTTACTCAATAAATTCCTCCTAGTCAGCTCCTTTCTTCATTCAAGGGTAATTCTTCTAACTTCTTGAAAGTGTCTTCACAGGCATCTCTAGTTTCTGGTTTCCCTACGAATCAACACTTAGAACCCTCTTACTAGCTGGGGGCATGATAGTATTCATCTGTAGGCCCAGCTGCTTGGGAGGCTGAGGCAGGAGGATTGCTGGAGCCCAGGAGTTCAAGGCTGCACTGAGCTATGATTGTGCCACTATGACAGTGAGACCTCATATCTCTTAAAAGAAAGAAAGAATCCTCTTTGTGTTCCATCAGATAACTCTGATCCTTTTATTTCCCACTTCATAGTCAAGTCTATTCTGTTCTCATCTGCTGTCAAAAGAAAACAGAAAACAGTTTTACTCGTTTTTTTTTCTTGTGGAAACAGTATCATCAAGAGACCTTTAAAAAAAAATCATATTATGGGTGTAGAATGACATGACATATTTAGAACAAGAGTGAAATGTTAGTAGCTCAACTTTTTCTTCATGGGCAGGAAAAAAAAAGAGGTGGGAAGTTTATCGGAGGAGGGTAAAAGAAGATATCAGGGACAAACAGATATTGAGCCATCACAACCAAGTTAGAAGGCCAACTGGAGGGCAAGTGACCAGTTTACAAAGGATGGTGTGGTCTTACAGAGTTAAGATCTTTAGTAAAATGATGAACTGTAGGTTCATTTCCAACCATAACATTGTATGGTTCCATAGTTCTCTGAAAAGATGTTGCAGAGAGAGGGATAGCAAACATCTCAAGTCAAATATGGGAGAAGGCAGAGTAATTATAGTCATGATTACTAAACATGAATATGTTGGTTCCTTTTAATTATCCTGCAGAGTATGGCCTGAGGCCAAAACTCTGCCCAAACACAGACAATATTTAATGACTCTACCAATTGGAATCCCTTTCTAAGGAAATTGAATTGGAAGTAGGGCAAAAATGAGGAAATTAAGAACAGGAGCTGAAGCAGAAATTATGGACGAAGAGAAGCCACATCATTAGGAGCAGTGAGTATGAGGGGACAGAAATTGTAATAAGAAGGACTAATGAAGGGGACAGAAGATTCAGAGTGAAGAAGCTGGATAGTGGTGGGAAGTAGAGAAATAGAAAACAAATGCTGGGAGCAGCTGGGTTGCATTTACAGTGGAACACTGGCACAAAGATTCATTTACTTTTGCTGCTTTGGCTCCTGGACTACCCTGCATCAAGGCACAGTCTCTGGGAGGCCCAGTTTTCCACCATCTGGTCTAGCCTGGAGCTTGCATCTCTTCCCATAGTGGTGAGAACTTCCAACTCACAATTCCCCTCTGGCTAAGATCCTCCATTTTCCTCATTAGTGTATGATTCAGGAAGACAAGATATGCTAAATAGCTCATTGTCTGTGTATCTGTGTAAAGGCCTATCTACTTAGAAAGTTAAGGATTGGCTTCTGGAGCCTCCTCTGGAAAAAGATAATTAGTCTTCAACCAGACTAATAAATGGGTGTTCACAAAATTGGGCATTGTCAAATCCCCCAACCTTGTTTGAATTTAAAAGGTTGATTATAAGTTTAGGTTTTTCCAACAGCAGAGCCTGAGACAAGGATGTAGGTGGAGTAGATTATTTTGAAGGTGATCTCAAGGAGCAAGAGGGAGTGAGCAGGAAGGGTAAGATGGGGAAAGTCAAAAGCCAACAAAGAGTAAGTTATTGAGCTGGGTCCACTGTGGGCAACTAAGGCTCATTTTCACTAGGGGCCCTCTAAGGGCCCATGTAGAACATAGCTCAGACTTTTCTTGTCAAAGGACAGGATGTTGGGGCATTTATGAACCAATTCTTATTTATCATTCTTTCAGGTTTGCCTGAGGGGATGTTTTTCTCATCCACTTCTTCCAGTTTGTGCCTAAGACCTGGCTGAACAGGCTTCCGAACTTCTAGAGGAAGCCTTCAACAAAATAGCCTAAGATGTTATGGTGTGTGCTTGAGACACGACTCTGTCAGGATGGCTACATCCATTCTCC
The DNA here is from genome assembly GCF_047675955.1 of Chlorocebus sabaeus. Taxonomy (NCBI): domain Eukaryota; kingdom Metazoa; phylum Chordata; class Mammalia; order Primates; family Cercopithecidae; genus Chlorocebus; species Chlorocebus sabaeus. The sequence goes on along the minus strand of NC_132925.1, from coordinate 95,198,775 downwards.
TACAGCTGCACGAAAATCAGAGGTGGGCATAGGTGACTGTGGTAGAGAATACACATCTGTTTTAGGTAATAAGCAGACACTTATTTTACTATGCTTTTAATATCAAAGAATTATAGTGTTTTAAAATATGCCCTTTACCTATGTAGTAACTACTTCCGTTGTTTTCCAATACCCAAAAGTAAAGTATCTACAGAATATCTTGGACTGGGAAGGGCCTCAATTACATTTGTTCTACTACCCAGACACCCAGACACCTCTAAGGCTAGGAGATACTAGACTAACTTTAGAATTACCACTTTTGGGCCTCTCTAGAGTAGAATGTATTCGAAAGTCATGACCTTCTACATAAAAGTTCAGGTGGGTATAAGCCAAGATAGCAGGCCTCCCTGCCTCCCACCCCCAACGATGATCAAAGCCTTGGATGGATTCCCAGTAGACACAGCGTATTAATGCTTGCTTGCATTCAAATTAGCATGAGTTGTCCAAGGCCCGACCACAGCTAAAGTATTCAGGAGGCTGAAGACACTCTTCATGGTGGCTGTCCTGACTTTTCTCCCCCTTTTCCCTACCTGTGTCTTGCCTCAGACTCCTGAATGATTTTCTTGCTTCTGGGTGTACAAAAGCCCAAATATAGTGGTGGAAACAGCACTTGCCTTGGATTTCAAAGCCTCACTGGTTATTAGGAAGGTATTTTAACAAATTACTTAAACTTACTCACCCTTAGTTTCAGTATCATCAAAACTGTGACAATATTATCTGTCTCAAAGGGTTCATGTAAGGAGCAAATGAAATTAACCATGTGAAAGAGGCTGACACATAGCAAGTAATTTTTATATGCTTTTTTTCCCTAATATTCTGGCTTTGCCTCACTGTTTTGGTTTGAACTCTAGCTTAATTCAACTGAAATGTTCTGTGATTGCCAGTTATATACTGCTGAAAATTATGTGTGTGTGTGCAGGTATGTGTGTGTGTGTGTGTGTGTGTTGGGGGTGGGATGCAGAAAGTGCAGCTGGGTACATTTTGGCACTAGTAAAGACCTCTATCAGGGGTCAATGATCTTTTGATTCATTGTAGCATCACCAGCCTAGTAATAGAGGGCTGGCTTAGAAACCAATTTGGAATAACCTGAGATTTTCATTTTCATCTAGCCCTTGAGAAAGGCTACAGAAAGACCAAAGCAGATCCCCCAGTATCCCACTTCCTTTCCTTTCCTACTAGGGCCATAACCACCCCTTTAGCCTTTCAGATTCTAAGGCTCCCGTCAAAGCCACAGGCACCCCAAGCTCAGGTCCTCTGATTTTATGCTCCCTCTACTCCTACCAACGACTATGTACCTTTTCCAGCCTCTCCAGATCGGCGTCCGATGAGGGTAAAAGGATAGGCAATGGGATTTCTACCTCCCTCCAAATTGCAAATATGGCTGTTCTGTCTTCCCTCAAGCTTTCCAGTCTGGACTGGATTTACCCCTCTCTGCTCCCAGCATGGTTGGCCTTTCACAGGTGGCCTGTCCCCATCTCCAACTTTCCCTTTGCTGTGACTCCCTCATTTCTACAAGGTCCCTCTCTGAGGATGTAAAGATAAAGGGGTGAGGTTGTCCAAGATAGACATTGAGATCTGAAATGGATCCTTTTGAGTGACACTGGCCTAATCTAACCACTGTGGATGCCCTTCAGTGCCTAGAAAATCTTTAAATAACTAATGCCCTGAACTGTATTTGGAAGAATCCATATGTGATAGTTCATTTTACATGTTAACTTGAATGGGCCATAGTGTGCCCAGATATTTGGTTAAACATTATTCTGAGTGTCTGTGGAGGTATTTCTGGATGAGATTAACATCTGAATCTGTAGACTGATTGCCCTTTTTAACATGAGTGAGCCTCATCCAAACCATTGGAGATGTGAGTCGAAGGAAGACTGAGAAAGGGAGAATTTCCTCTTTCTGACTGTCTTCTGGCTGGGACATTGGTCTTCTCCCACTTTTGGTAATATGGTTTAGATCTCTGTCCCCACCCAAATCTCATGTCAAATTGTAATTCCCAGTGTTGGAGGTGGGGCCTGATGGGAGGTGATTGGATCATAGGGATGGATTTGCCCCTTGGCTCTGTGTTGAGATAGTGAGTGAGACCTGGTTGTTTAGAAGTGTGTAGCACCTCCCTCCTCCCCCTAGCCTTGGGCCTTCTGCTGCCACATAAGACATCTGCTCCCCCATTGCCTTCTCCCAGGAGCTCCTTGAGGCCTCCCCAGAAGCAGATGCTACCATGATTCCTATACAGCCTGCAGAACTGTGAGCCAATTAAACCTCTTTTCTTTATAAAGTGCCCAATCTCAGGCATTTCTTTATAGCAGTGCGAGGACAGACTTAACACATTTGGATTCAGACTAGGACTCAGACTGTAAGTTACACCAGCAGCTTTTCTGCTTCTCAGGGCTATAGTTCTTGGACTACAACTATACCTTCAGCTCTCCTGGGTCTTCAGATCGCATGTCTTGAGATTTCTTAGCCATATATATTATATACATGTAATCCTTGGTCATAGGTCAATCACATTCCAATTTGCATTAAAAACAATTCTGGCAAAGTGGGGTTTTATAGAAAGATGAGAAATACAAACGTTCCATTCGGACTGGGATTTCCATTTTAGTAGATCAATAATCTAAGATCTTAACCTATCTTGAAATGTCAGTCCTCTGCTTCCAGCCTCTTCTCATATGCCTATCTCAAACCCATTTATTTCTTGTTTGCTTGTTTTTTTTCCTCTGTACATTTGGGAATTCTAATTACCAGGAATGTGTGTGTATGTAAAACAAAGGCTATGTGTTGTATTATACCACTATCTCAGAGCTCTGGCCCACTTTAAACAGGTTTTGTATAGTTCCACCTTGGTCAAAGATAGGGTGTTCCTTTCTATCACCATCATTCCACAAGGTTACCAAGTCTTTCATCTTGGGGCAGAGGTTAGGGTGCTTCAAGTTCTCTGTCAGATGGGCAGAATCTCAGGGCACAAACTGAGTGACAAAACTGAGGCTCTGGGCTGGCCACTGGCAATTGGTAGTCCTTACTAGCTGACAACTCTTTGGTGACATGCTTCCAGGCCATTGCTTAGTAGGAGTGCGAATGATTACAGGCTCACTGGTCAGTGGTCCATAGTCTAGTTGGTCATTTTGGCTCCTCCCATTCCTTTCTTCTTTCTTAGCAAGGCAAGAATGTTTTTCACCTTACTAAAGACTTCTAATGGCCTAACTCACTATAGTCTTTGTCCCTTTTGTTTCCAGTCCCATAGTGTGTAACTCTTGTCTACCTAGGTAGGGCAGGGGAGGAGAAGGGAGCCTTGGTTTACAAGTAAAATTATAATTTAGTGTGGGGCAATCACATTGATCAATATTTCAAAATCTACTCATTCATGCTTTGTAACCCATAAAGTACTATTTCCTTCTCTTTCTACTTGATTGGTGGCTGCTTCTCAGTCTCCTTTGTTGGGTCCTCCTTACCCTTTTTGATGTCATCCATCCAGGATGGCTAGATAGTAGAAAAGAAAGTTGGCTGGCACAGTGGCTCACACCTGTAATCCTAGCACTTTGGAAGGCCAAGGCAGGTGGATTGCCTGAGCTGAGGAGTTTGAGACCAGCCTGGATAACATGGTGAAACCCCATCTCTACTAAAATACAAAAAATTAGCTGGGTGTGGTGGCATGCACCTGTAATCCCAGCTACTCAGGAGGCTGAGGCAAGAATCACTTGAACCCGGGAGGTGGAGGTTGTAGTGAGCTGAGACTGGGCCACTGCACTCCAGCCTGGGCGACAGAGTGAGACTCCATCCAAAAAAAAAGAGAGAAAGAAAATAAAGTTTTATTCACATCAGTTTACAAACTCGGAGAGATAGTCTCTGGCTTGAACTGAAAGTGGTGCTCTCTCTAAAGAACAAAGAGAAGGTTAGAGATTTTACAAAAAAGAGGAATGTTACATATTGCTCTTTGAGAAAGTCCATTGGCACTAATAAGGGTGTGGAAAGCTGGTGAGCAACTGCACTGGGCAAAAATTAGTCCTAGAGTTGCAGCAAGTTATCTCAGAAGCTATAGATAAAACTGGTTTGGGCTTATAATAAGCAATTTCGGCAGTCAAGCTTACAGAGAACAACATTCCTGGAGCAATGTTTTGTACCCTGAGTGCTTCCCCCAGCTAATTTCTTGACTTTGTTTTATTAGATACAACAAGAATGACCCAATTCTTATGATCAGCTTTCACATTTCTTAGCATTTACCACCACCTGACACATTTTTATATTTGTTTTCTGTTTACCCCACTAGAAATGTAAGCTCCATGAGAACAGAGACTTTACCACTTTATTTATGTCCTTAGTGCCCAGAACAGTATTTGGCACATGGCAAGTACTCAGTAGTTGAATGAATGAATGAATGAATCAATCAATCAATCAATCAATCAAGGCTGAAGTTTAAGTATGTTGTTTAATGAATGCCAGGAGAGAACATAAAGAAATAAACAGAATAAGCCTGGCACGGTGGCTCACACCTGTAATTCCAGCACTTTGGAAGGCAGAGGTGGGTGGATCACTGGAGGTCAGGAGTTGGAGACCAGCCTGGCCAACATGGTGAAACCCCGTCTCTACTAAAAATACAAAAAAATTAGTCAGGCATGGTGGCACGTGCCTGTAATCCCAGCTGCTCAGGAGGCTGAGGCAGGAGAATCGCTTGAACCTGGGAGGTGGAAGTTGCAGTGAGCCAAGACTGTGCCACTGCACTCCAGCCTGGGAAACAAAAGCGAAACTCCATCTCAAAAAAAAAAAAAAAGACATAAACAGAATAACAAGAACCTTGCTCATTCAATAAACATTCATCTACGACCTATGTGGCTTCAGCTTTGTACTAGGTGCTAAATACATGGGATCCATGCAGACATGGCCTTTGCCCTGTTGGAGACTTGTTCCAACCATAGTCCCATATAGGGGTGTCAATTCCAGAAGTCCAAACCTAAGAGACTGAAGACCAAAGAGAGGATCAGAGTTCCAGTTTCCTTTATACATACCTCACTTTACCCAGGGTGATGGACAGCTAGAATAACCTCCTCTTTCAGGGGAGAGATGTCCCTACCATTTGCACATTACCTTGCACCTTCAACTTGGTTACTATTTAATATCATAGCTCCAATATGTCATCATGTGTGCAAGAGATACACCACAGTAAGCGAATTCACAAGAGGGTGATTTATAAGCCATGTTATTATTTATTATGAGAAATAATGTTATTATGAGAACTGCATAGGTTCAAGAAGAGACCAGAAAAGTCACCTACCAGATCATTCAGACATGAAGGTTACTCCCCATCAACCTCAATTGAAATGCAAATCAAAACAGAAATGTCCAACTCTCTTAGGAGGCAACAAGCATCCTGAGACCCTGGGTCCTGTCTTTCATCTCTGCATCCTTCCGGTCTGAAACAGCGGCCAGTTCTTGTTTGATGTAAGGAATAGTAGTACCCAAGGGCTCAGGAGTTCCGCCTCTCTTCTCCAGCTCTAGGAAAAGAAACGAACCATAGAGATGTGGCTTCCTAGAGATCCGGGATGAGGGGCGGGGTGCAACCGGAAGTCGCAGTATCCTCGGCTCGGCCATTATTCTGTGCCTCGGCTGCCGCAAGGGCTAGTTCCTGTGTCATCTCCTAGCGGCCTGGCGCCGAGGCGGCGGTACCCAAGGCTGGAGCCGCAGCGGGAGCCCCCGGTGAGCGGGGTGGGCTCGAGGGCGGGTGGGCGTGCAGGGAAGGCGACCCGGGACGCGGGCCTGAGCTTGCTGGGACTGCACAGCCCTCGGTAGCCCCTCCCGGGCCCTGACCCCCGGCACGGTCCGTCCCCAGCTCCGTGTTGGGGGTCGGCGTCGTGGCCTCGGCTGGGCACGCAGCCGGCCCGGAGAAGGTACTGAGGACAGCAGCTCCGAGTCTGTGTGTGTCTGTGGACGAGTGCTCCTGTCTAACGGACTCCACTGGCGCTTTGAGAAGAGCTGCCTCAGCAGCCTGCGCCCGCAGCTCAGGCCTTTCTGCTCTTCCTCAGTTTTCTCTGAGGCTAATGCACAGAAACATTCTGAGGCTTCCCTATACCCGTGGCGCCCAGACTCCTGAGGACGGATTTTTGTTTGTTTGTTTTAAGGGATGGAGCAATTTTAGTTTTTTTAGTCTTTTAGTTTTGTAATATAATGGTATTTAAAAATCAAACTTGAAACCACCCATACCACCATTACTTCAGGCAATACATTTTCATCCAAAGTACTAAGACCGTAAACTCAGAATAAATGCTGGCCTTACGCGCGCGCGCACACACCCACCCACACACACGCACACTCATTGCCAACCTGTCAGCGACGATTGTTACTAGTTTTCTCTTTTTGCAGCTTGCCAGATTAAAGCTTTGTCGTGGACTGGTGTTTGGAAACCGTTGTTTTAGAACAGTAGTTGTTTGGGTTTCATAAGTCTCTTCGTAGATGGAATCGTTTTGGACTTCTGGAATTAGAGTCCCTGAATTCAGAATTTGCTCCCATATCTCAACTAGCTAAGTGGCTTTGAGTGGATTCGCTCCTCTGATCCTTTTGTTCTTTCAACTTCTGCCTTGAAAACCTTTTGTGAGACGCAAATAAAATGTATGTGTAAGAATTTGTTATTTTTATGTTATTTGAAAATTATTCGAAATTCTTTTTAAAAATTCCTTTCCATTACCCCCAGATCAGTTACCAAGGACTGCCAAGTTTTTCTCAATTACCTTATCCCTACTGGGGGATGAGTAAGTTCCTACTTCGTTTAGAACTTAAGTCATGTGTTTATTACAAAAACCTAACTGATCTTTCTTGATATCCAGTCCCCTCACCCCCACCATTCCTCACTAATAGAATCCTGACACAACTAGACTCTCCTCATGCTCAGAGTGGAATAGGTCTTTCTAATTTTGGTACAACACCCAGAAGTCGTAAAAGATTGACTGCATGGCAAAAAACACTTTAAGCAGTCACATGGCACATATAGTCACAAAGACACTTGACAAACTGAGAAAAATTTGCAGCTGCCATTGTAAACAGAGGACTAATTTTCCTGTGATAAAAGTGTGTACAAATTAACAAGACCCAATACCTCAATAGAAACATGGGCAAAATATATGAATAGTTACTTGAAAAAATATACAAGTGACTCAATCAATATATTAATTCATTCAAAATGGAACTTAAAAATTTGGCAAAGAGCACACAACTTTGAGAACCGTATTGGTGAAAGTGAGGAAAGGCACTTCCATACAACTGTTGTTGATGGAGGTATAAATTATAAATTGGTACAATCCTAATGAGGTCAAATTGGTAGTATCAGAATTATACATGCATATACATTTTGACTCAGCAATTCTGTTTCAAGGAATTTTTCTTCTATATGCCTACACACATCCAAACTGATGTATGCCCAGGATTATTCATGATAATATTGTTGGTAATAAGAAATGATTGAAAACTACCCAAACATTCCATCAGTGCTGGCATGAATAAATTATGATACATCTATGCATCCATAAAAATGTGGAGAAGGACTGTGTATTGACAGGAAATATCTCTAAGACATGGTATTATTGAGAAGAGGAAAATGTAGCATGTCATTCATGGTGTCCTACCATTTGTGAAAATAAAGGAACTAGATAACGATATATGTACACACACATATGCAGAAATAACTGGAAAGATAAGAAGCTAACAGAGAAGGAAACTTTACACAGTATTCATTTTATAATTTTAAATTTCGAACCAAGCTAATATATTACTATTTTTAAAAATAAGGAAAAATGTAAAGTAAAACCTTTTTAATGCTTAAATGTAAGTAAAACTGCTTCACTTACAGGACAGGATCATCTCCTCAGAATACTGCCTCTCAAGAGCAGTAGTTAGAATTTAACTTCTGTTTACCTCTCTGCTCTACTCCTACACTCTTGCCTCTGAAGTTCACTTTCCTTCTCTGGTCTTCCTTCACAGAGTTATGTGTCCTCCCTTGCTTTTGAAAATAGAGTTTCTTTCTTCCTGGAATGGTTTTCCTCATAGTCCAATGATCCTTTTATTTTTCCTTAAAAGCCCAGTCCAAAATTACCTTTCATGGCTGGGTGCGGTGGCTCATGCCTGTATCCCAGCACTTTGGGAGGCCGAGGCGGGCAGATCACGAGGTCAAGAAATTGAGACCATCCTGGCCAACATTGCGAAACCCCATCTCTACCAAAAATACAAAAATTACCTGGGCATGGTGGTACGAGCCTGTAGTCCCAGCTACCTGGGAGGCTGAGACAGGAAAATTGCTTGAACCCATGAAGCAGAGGTTGCTTTGAGCCGAGATCATGCCACTGTACTCCAGCCTGGGTGACAGAGTGAGACTCCATCTCAAAAAAAAAAAAAAAAATTACCTTTCGTGAATCCTTTCTGTAGTTTTATGTTCTCCTATTACTTGTACTTAAACATTATATTGAAATTATGTTTATATTTCTGACTCCCCTATTTGTTATAAGCAAGCTGTCTTTAAGGGTCTATGTGTTCAAATAAAGAGGATGCTTTCATATGCTTTCTGATGGTGATGTAACTATTATAACCTTAAAAGCTTAAAAATGTTTGTATCCTTTAGCCCAACAATTTTCTCCTAAGAGTTTATCCTGAAGAAATAAGCAGAGATGTAACTAAAAATTTGTTAGCAAGGATAGCCATTGTGACCTTATTAATAATTAGAGAAAGTTAGAATTAATCTATGATAATTAAATTATGATAAGGACTTAGTTCAGAATAATAGCAGTGATTGTTTTCTGGTTTTGTGTGTTTTCTGGTTTTATAAATTTTTGGTTTTATAATTAGAAAAATGTGTTATTTCTAAAGAACAGATGATTTCTAGAGAGCAAGTCTAAGTTCTGTATAATAAAACCTTATTCATATTTATCCATCTATGGGACTAGATGTGAAAGGAAAAGAAAAAATGGGAAATTTATCCAAATATTTTGATTAACAGAATGAACAATTTTCAGAGAATTAAAGGCATATAGAGCAAAACTACACAGAACTTAATTCATCCTTTCTTTGTTAATTGAGGAGGTGGTTAGGATTTTATCTCATATGTATCATGATTAATGATTACTTGTTAACTCTGCGGAACACAGGAAAGAGTGCTAGTTACGGAAGGGTAATAAGTAACATTTAAACCCATATACCAGGCACTGTTCAAAAACTTGAAATGTATTATACATCAAATTCTCATCACAACCCCATGAGGTAGGGACTGTTACTATCCCTATTTTACAGGTTAAGAAACTAAGGTTCAGAAGTGAGGTACTTGTTCCAGGTTGCACAGGAGTAGTCAGGTGCTCATTGTTAGAGTGGTAAAGAGTCTATTGTAATTAGATGAAGGGATCCTATGAATAAAGACCAAAGGAAGTTCATATGTTTGGTTTCAGCAGTCGTGCAGGTAACATGAGGGTCTGTGTCCCAGAGCCTTAGGCAGGGGGTTTCTGTCAGAGGAAGCACTCTCTAGAAACCTGGGACCTTGTACTGACAAAGGTTCTCTCTATTACGGGGAGCTGACTGGGGGCTGTAAAGCTCAGTTGTTTCTCTGGGCTAACTTTAACAATGATTTCTTGAGATCTTGTAGATGATACTCTCCAAGCTCTAAGGAAGAAGTCAAGCATTAAGGAGACCTGGACTGGAGAGGAGCATTTTTCAAAAAACAACAATGACAAGAGAAAATTGGGCCCACAATGCTCTGAGACAAGAGGGCCTTGTGAAGGGGAAGGATGATACCTGGAAATGGGGAACCAGCTTCCAAGGAAGCAGCTCCTCTGTTTGGGAGACCTCCCACCTACACTTTAGACAATTACGTTACCATGAGACATCTGGACCCCAGGAGGCCCTGAGCCGGCTCAGGGAACTCTGTCGCCGGTGGCTGAGACCAGAAGCACGCACCAAGGCACAGATCGTGGAGCTGCTGGTGCTGGAGCAGTTTCTGAGCATCCTGCCTGGGGAGATTCGGACCTGGGTACAGCTCCATCACCCTGGAAGTGGCGAGGAGGCTGTGGCCCTGGTAGAGGAGCTGCAGAAAGACCTTGATGGACCAGCAATACAAGTGAGAAAGGCAGAGAGGGGCGATGGGTGTTGGGATGAAAGGAAGGAAAGAATTGAGGCTGGGCTAGAGGGTGATCCTGTGATTTTCATTAAAAATTAATAGCACACTAGCAACCCTAACGATAATTAAAGCAGGCCCATGAGTATTCAGACCATAGAATATGTCTGTAGAGAAACGGGTTTATGTTTAGGTCTTTGGGTCCAACTCAGAAGCAGCATAAAAACATTGACTCTGTTTTGTCCCCTGGGTAGTGCTTGCTAATGCTGAGTTTGGATCAAGAACCTGAAGAAGAAATGTTGAAAAGTTTTTCCCTAAACAGAAGCCTATGTATTGTTTCTATAATTCTGTTTGGAATGGTAATGAACACCTAGAGTATAAAAGGCAATAGCAGGCCAGGCACAGTGGCTCATGTCTGTAATCCCAGCACTTTGGAAGGCTGAAGTAGGAGGATCACTTGAGGCCAGGAGTTCAAGACCAGCCTGGACAACATGGGAAGACCCCATCTCTACAAAAAAATTAAAAATTAGCCAGGTGTATTGGCAAGTGCCTGAACTCCCAGCTACTTAGAAGGCTGAGGTGGGAGGATCACTTGAACCCAGGAGGTTGAGGCAGCAGTGAGCTATGATTATACCATTGCCCTCCAGCCTGGGTGATAGAGTGAGATCGTGTTTTTAAATACATACATACATACATAAAATGGCAGTAGTATAACAAGAATGAAGCTTTCCAAATCTTGGTAAGATCTCTTGTGTGCCCTACTAGGGATCTGCAAGCCAAGGGACTGCGCTAAGATATTTGCTTCTGATAAGATTTATATCCTTGACCATTAGATTGGAATCTTAATGTAGCATCTCATGTGTGTGAGATTTCTTTCTGTACATCTGTAGCTCACTAAAAACATTTCTGTATAAGACATCTGAATCATAACCCAAACTTGGGTGTGGCACTAAGGATGGGCCTGTTTGTTTTAATCATAATGTGGAAAATTTTAGAGCTATATATTTCATTGCAAATTACTAATACATCCTCATTTGAGAGAGAAGGAAACTGAGGCAGACGTCTAGCTGGCCTCAAAACCCAAGTGCCTTGGTGCCAATTTTAGTGTTAGTTGTATTTGAGCACAAAGGGTTAGGTAAAGGGGTCAATAAGCAGATGGTAAATAAGTAGAAGAGATGTGACTGAAGTCCAATCTAAAACTAAGTCTGAAGCTAAAATCCATGCTCTTAATTACTGCTTATTACTTCCCATTCCCTCCTTAACCCACACCCAGGTCTGGCTTCTGTTCCCACCGTTCTGTACAGTCTCCTCTGGGAGAGGTCACCAGTGCCATGAGTGGGGCTCGAGGGCAGCTCCATTGTTCTCAATGCAAAGCTTTACTGCTGTTTTGATGCTCCATACTTGAGGTGGGTCTCTCTGATCTCACAGTTCTAGATCGTGGGCAGAAAGAGGTCCACAGTGCTTAGGTGAGTCCATTTTCTTAAGGAACAAGAAGAACCAGCTTATTTTACTTGTTTCCAGGTTCCAGTCCTTGTCCAGGATCAGGACACTCTCCAGAAGGCGGTGAGTGCCCCAGGAACAACACTTTCTCCTGTACTTCCTGGCAGCCACATAGCAGCTGAAATTTGCCTGCATCCTCCTACTGACCTAGTGGCATTCAACCTCCAGGATCCTCAGCATGGTATTTACTCAGTGCTCTGGGCTTTGGGCTGTTCCAGGACCCTTTCTGTGGCTCATCCCCCTACTTCTGGGAAGTTGCTTCCTCTGCTACCCTGTCTAGGAATCTCTTACAGTGCCAATTTCTTTTTGCTGTTCCTGCTGTTCTCTTTTTCTTTCTTGGGCCCCTCTGATCTTGTATCCACTCTTTTTGTTTGTTTGTTTGGTTTTTTGAGACAGAGTTTCGCTCTGTCGCCCAGGCTGGGGTGCAATGGCGCAATCTCAATCTCGATCTCGGCTCACTGCAACCTCTGCCTCCCGGGTTCAAGCCATTCTCCTGCCTCAGCCTCCCGAGTAGCTGGGACTATAGGCACGCACCACCACGCCCAGCTAATTTTTTTGTATTTTTAATAGAGACAGGGTTTCACCATGTTTGCCAGGATGGTCTCAATCTCTTGACCTCGTGATCCTCCTGCCTCGGCTTCCCAAAGTGCTGGGATTACAGACGTGAGCCACTGCGCCCAGCCTTGTATCCATTCTTATTCCTACACTTTTTGTTATTCCAGCTCTGCAAGTGGGGGTCACTCAGAAAAAGTTTGTAGGTCCCATACGCAGCTTTTTCTCCTTCCTCAGATTCTCCTGCCCCTGAAGCTTCTGCCCTTTCCCAGGAAGAGAACCCAAGAAATCAATTAATGGCACTTATGCTCCTAACAGCCCAGCCCCAGGTAAGGTTTGCATCCTCTTTCCTTCCCAACTGCACAGCCTAACTGTGGCTGAAGTGCCCTCTCTCATCCTTGTCCTTCGATGTCCAGTCAGTTCCCATTTCTAAATCAAGGTCTATGCTATTGGAAGACAGACTTTACATGTGATCTCCTTATGTCTCCCTGATGTCTATTGTGCACTCACGGCCTCACAGTGTATTCCTTCACCAGAAGTGAAGGGAACCTTTCCACAGGCAACTTCCTGGGCATTGGTAATCTCACACACACCTGTTATTTCAGGAGTTGGTGATGTTCGAGGAGGTGTCTGTATGCTTCACTTCAGAGGAATGGGCATGTCTGGGCCCAATCCAGAGGGCCTTGTACTGGGATGTGATGCTGGAGAATTATGGAAATGTGACCTCTCTAGGTAAGGACACTTCTTTCTGTGATGCTTATCTTTATTTTCCCTTTATTTGTTTTCTGATTATAAAAGTAGCATATACTTATTTTGGAAAACACCAAATATTACAAAGAAGAAAAAAAACCTTCCTTAACATCGCTATTTCCAGATAACTATTATCATTTTGATATATTACATTTCTGTTTTTTCTATATGTTTGAGGGATTTTTTACATTGTTCAAATGTGTGTGTGTGTCTGTGTACAGTTTTATAGCTTGCTTTCCTTGTGTGTGTTCTCACATGTTACAAACTCTTTGCAGTTATTATCTATATTGGCTATATGATTTGTACCATAATTCAGTCAGCCATTTCCTTATTTTGAATAATTGCTATAATAATCATCTGTCTCTGTGCCTAAGGCCTTCTAAAATGTTTTATTATTTTTAGAGGTACAATTACTGGGCATAAGTGTTTGAATGGCTTTAAGGCTCTTGCTTCATATTGCCAAATTACTTTCTGTAGCGATCCCTGTTCTCTCTGTTCTTAGCAGTGATGTATAAGAACACTCCTTTTGCTCTGCCTTCATTTGTACTGAGTAATCCCACAATTCTAAATTGTTGCTAATATAATTTTAAAATTATATATTCTAAAATAGATTTATTTGATAAATAATAAAAGAGTATTTTAAAAATTTTTGTTAGCCATTTTTGCTTCCAGCAAACGTTAAATACCTATCGTGGTACAGCTGTGAAAATGATGTGACTCTGCCCTTAAATAGCTTACGATGGTTTAGGAGTTTATTACAGGAATATTAACTATGCAAGGCAGAGTAAAATAATTGGTACAAGAGTGGCATAAACCTGGTGTGATGGAAATGCAGAAAACAGGGCAATAAGTTTCATTCCTGGGGATTAGGAAAGGCCATAAAAGAGGTAGCATTTATACTAGAACTTGAAGAAAAGTGTAGAATTCTGTTTGGAGAAATCAACATTCAGAACTGGGTAATCAGCCACAGGAACTAATTTTGACTGAAATACAGATTTAAAGTATCAGTTTGAATGGCTGCAGAGTATTGCATGGTCCGTGTATCATGCTTTACTTTGACAGCTTTATGTTTCTGAATGTTTCTATTCAAGAACATTACATAACATTCCATTTTTTCTGTACTGCCTTTGTATGTGTCAGACATGTTTTAAAATCGCCTAGATCTTGCATATTTCTGTTAATATTTATTCTTTGGAATTGGAGTCTTTTCTGATATTTTCTAATTGTCATTTGCATATATGAAAGTACTGGTTTTTTGTATATTAATTTTGTACCTAGCAACTTTATTATTTTATTGTCTTTAATAATTTATACTGTATATTTTCACACTTTTGAGACTGTATCCTTTAGTATCTCAGCAGTGGCAGTGGTGGGTCAAACAGTCTGTAGATTTTATACTTTGATACATATTCGCAAATTATTTTCTACCAATGATACTTGAATTAAACTCCCGCAGAAAGAGCACACAGGAGAGCCAGTTTCCCCTGGATATGCTCATGATTTGGTCAGTCTTTTAATTAAATCTTTGCTAGGTAGATAAAGAATACCATCTTTTGTTTGTTTGTTTTTCATGTTTTCATTATTAGTGTGATTGAAGTCTCTTCATATGTTTACTCGTCATTTTACTCCTATTCATACACTTCATATATATAGAACTACTGCTAATGCTTTGTCAGTTGTTGCATATGTTTTTCCCATTTGTTTGCCTTTCAATATTATTTATTAATTTTTTTTTAAGGCTTAGAAAACCTTTTATGTTGTCAAACTTAGGAGTATTTTCCTGTATGGTCTTACTGGTCTTTTTCCTCATAAAAATATTTTTTAAACCCACCTGTATTTTCTTTTTTTTTTTTTTTGAGATGGAGTTTCACTTGTTGGCCAGGCTGTAGTGCAATGGCGTGATCTCAGCTCACTGCAACCTCTGCCTCCTGGGTTAAAGCGATTCTCCTGCCTCAGCCTCCCAAGTAGCTGGGACTACAGGCACCCACCACCATGCTCAGCTAATTTTTGTATTTTTAGTAGAGACAGGATTTTGCCATGTTGGTCAGGCTGGTCTTAAACTCCTGACCTCAGGTGATCCACCTGCCTCAGCCTCCCAAAGTGCTGGGATTACAGGCGTGAGCCACCGTGCCCAGCTGTATTTTCTTAAGATATTTTTATCATTTTATTTTGATATTTAAACTTTAATCCATCTTGATATTTATCAATTTATCTTGATATATAGAATGACATAGACATCTCATGGAGGGGGTTTTGTTGTTTTTTGAGATGGCAGCCTCACTACGCTGCCCAGGCTGGCCTCAAACTCCTGGCGTCAAGCAAACCTCCCACCCTAGCCTCCCAAGTAGCTGGGACTCTAGGTATGCACCACCCTCCTAGCTTGTTTTTTAACCCAAGTGGCTTTCAGTAGTTCCAAAGGTATTTATTCGGTAATCAATCTTTTCTAAAAATTTTAAAATAGACTATATGGATTAATTGGCTAATTTTATGAAACATACTCACTGTGGACCCATACCTCATGCTGTACACTAAAATAAATTCCAGATAGGTCTAAGAGTTAAACTAAAAATAAATAAATAAATAAAGTAATGTAGTTGCTTGATTATTCCAGCTCTTTGAAGAAAAAGAAACTTGAACGTACTTTAATAAATTTTAAAAAAAAACATGCACTTCAATGTTGGGGCTTTGGGCAAGCAGATGCCCAGTGTTTATCTCCACTGACTTAGTAACTCTGATTTGAGGGGGATACATCAAAGAAATGGTTCAAAAAGAGGAAATAAAAGTCATATGTGTAAAAATAGTCCCAGGTGACTATGATGGTTAAAAGTTGGGCAAAACAAATTCCCTAAGATAAAGTACTAAGCAGAGCATGGTGTTTTGACCTAATAGTATATTATGACACTATCAAATATTATGACAACTCTGTGTACCCAATTTTCATGCATCGATAAACTGTGGTAGAAAAGCAGACTCCCAGATAACTTGTACATACTACTTCAGTGTGTAAAATGTTTGTGTATGTTTCTTTAGGAGATTGGACTAAAATTTGAAGGAAAGTACTAAGAAATATTGAGTACCTCCTGTGTCAGGCTTAGCCCCTGCCTTAAAGTACATTCAAATTGGAGAGATAGACATTTCCACTTATAATTACAATATAATTTGGCACATTCTGTATAATAAAAGTATGCATAAGTTTATGTGAGCCCATAGGAGCCTGGGAATGATGGAAGGATTGGGACAGTGGGAGGAGGAGATGGATGGTTCCCAGTTCCTCCACCAGGAGGGAAAGATTTATAGCAGTTTTACTGAGGTATATTTAACATGCCATAAAATTCACCATTTAAAGTGTACAGTTCAGTGGTTGTGTATTCACAGAGTTGTGCAACCATCCACAGTCATTGAAAAACATTTTCTGCCAGGCGTGGTGGCTCACACCTGTAATCACAACACTTTGGGAGGCCGAGGCGGGCGGATCATGAGGTCAGGAGATCGAGACCATCCTGGCTAACACAGTGAAACCCCGTCTCTACTAAAAATACAAAAAAAATTAGCCAGATGGCGGGTGCCTGTTGTCCCAGCTACTCGAGAGGCTGAGGTGGGAGAATGGCGTGAACCCGGGAGACGGAGCTTGCAGTGAGCCGAGATCGTGCCACTGCACTCCAGCCTGGGCGACAGAGTGAGACTCCATCTCAAAGAAAACAAAAAAAATTTCATCAACCCTTCAGCAGTCCACCTTCATTTCACCTAACTCATTCCTCCAATCCAGCCCTAGCAGGCACCAATCTGCTTTCTACCTCTATAGATTTGTGTATTTGAAACATTTCATATAAATGGAATCATGCAATATGTGGTCATTTGTGATTGGCTTCCTTTACTTAGCATAGTGTTTTAAGGCTCATCCATGTTGTATCAGGTATCAGTTCTTTATTCTTTTTATTGCCAGATATTCCATTGAATGGATATATCTCCATTTATCAGTTGATTAACACTTAGGTACTTCCACTTTTGGTCCATTATGAATAATGCTGCTGTGAACATTTGTGTACAATTTTTTGTGTGGATGTAAGTTTTCATTTCTACCTAGGAGTAGAATTGCTAGGTCTTATGATAACTCTGTATTTAATCATTTGAGGAACTTCCAGACTGTTTTCCAAAGCAATTGCACCATTTTACACTCCTACCAGCAGTGTATAAGGGTTCCAGTTTCTCTACATCATCCCTAACACTTGATATTATCTGTCTTTTTTATTTTAACTATCCTAGTGGGTTTGAAATGATATCTCACTCTGATTTTGATGTGCATTTCCCTGATGGTTAGTGATGTCGAGCAACTTTTTATGTTCTTATTGACTATATGTATGTCTTTGGAGAAAACTGTCTATTCACATTCTTTGTCTATATTTTAACTGGGTTATGTGTCTTTTTATTACTAAGTTGTAAGAGTTCTTTATATATTCCATATATAAGTCCCTTAACAGATATATGACTTATAAATATATTCTCCCATTCTGTGGGGTCTTGCCCTGTTGCCCAGGCTGGAGTGTAGTGGTGCGATCATAGCTTATTGCAGCCTTGAACTCCTGGGCTCAAGCGATCCTCTCACCTCAGCCTCCCGAGTAGCTGGGATTACAAATGCACCCCATCAGCCTGGCTAATTTTAAAATTTTTTGTAGAGACAGAGTCTTACTGTGTTGCCCAAGCTGGTCTTGAACTCCTGGCCTCAAGCGATCTTCCTGCCTCAGCCTCCCCAAGTGCTGGCATTATAGGCATGAGCCACTGGGCCTGGTGACTTTTCCCTTACTTGATGGTATCCTTTCAAGGACAAAGTCATTAATTTTGATGAGTTCCAGTTTTTTTTTTTTTTTTTCTTTTGTTGCTTCTGCTTTTGGTGTCCTATCTAAGAAACCGTCACTAATCTAGGGCCGGGAAGATTTATGTCTATGTTTTCTTTTAAGTTTTAGCTCTTCCATTTCAGTCTTTTATCCATTTTGAGTTAATTTTTGTATATAGTATGAGATAAGGATCCATCTTCATTCTTTTGCATATGGCACCATTTATCCCAGGCACCATTTGTTGAAAAGACTGTGCTTTCCCCATTGCATTGTTTTGGCACCCTTTTAAAAAAAACCAGTTGATTATAAATATGAGGGTTTATTTCTAAAGTCTCAATTCTAGTCCTTTGATCTATATGTCTACCTTATGTCAGTATCACCCTCTCTTACTATTTTGGCTTCATAGTACATTTTGAAATAAAAAGGTGTGAGTCCTCCAACTATGTTCTTTTTCAAGATTGTTTTAGCTACTCTAGGTCTCTTGACTTTCCATCTAATTTTGATATCAGCTGGTCAATATCTTTGAAGAAACAAGCTGAGATTTTAATAGGGATTGCAATGAATCTGCAGATCAGTTTGAGGAGTACTGCCATTTATTAATGTTAAATCTTTTAATCTGTGAACATGAGGTGTCTTTCCATTTATTTAAGCCGTGAGCTTCTTTCAATAATGTTTTGTAGTTTTCAGAATATAAGTTTTTCACTTCTTTTGTTAAATTTATCCTGATCTTGTTTCTGAGACTATTATTAATGTTTTATTAATTTCCTTTGTGGATTATTTAATACTAATGGATAGAAATACCATTTTTTTTTTTTAATGAGATGGAGTTTTATACGTTTCTGAGGCTGACCTTGAGCTCCTGGGCTCAAGCATTCCTCAGCCTAAACCTACTGAGTAGCTGGGACTACAGGTGTCTGCCACCATGTCAGACTGATTTTTATATGTTGAGCTTGTATCCTGCAATCTTGCTGTACTTATTTATTAGTTTTAATAGTTTTTTAGTGATTTCTAAGGATTGTCTATATGCAAAATTTTGTCATCTGCAAATAGAGATAATTTTACTTCTTCCTTTACAATCTGGATGCCTTTTCTTTCTTTCTCTTACGTAATTGCTCTGGCTAGAACCTCCAGTACATGTTGACTAGAAGTGGCAAGAGCAGATAGCCTTTTCTTGTTCTCAGAGAGAACCCATTCAGTCTTCCAATAATTTATTTTAATTTTTTTCAACAGGGTCTTACTCTGTTGCCCAGGCTAAAGTGCAGTGGTGTGATCACGGCTCACTACATCTTCAACTTCCTGGGCTGAAGTAATCCTCCTAATCCCCTTATCTCAGCCTCCCACATATCTAGGACCACAGGCACACACCAAGCTAATTATTTGTTTTTATTTTTATTTTATTTTTTTCTGTAGAGACAGTGGCTCACCATGTTCCCCAAGCTGGTCTCAAACTCTCGGCCTCAAGTGATCCACCTAGCTTGGCTTGCCAAAGCACTGGGATTACAGGCATGAGCCACTGTGCCTGGCCAGAATTCCCTTTCTATTCCTACTTTGTTGAGTGTTTTTATCACTATGGAGTGTTTTATCTATTGACATGATGATGTGGTTTTTGTTTTTCATTTTGTTGATATGGTGTATTACATTAATTGGTTTCCTAGTATTATACCAACATTATTTTCCTGTGATAAATCTCACCTGATCATGGTGTATAATTCTTTTTATGTCCTGCTAGATTTGGTTAGTTAGCATTTTGTTGAGGATTTTTATGTTTGTATTAATAAGCTATATTTATCTATAATTCTCTTTTTTGTGATGGTTATGTCTGGTTTTGCTATCAGGGCAATACCAGCTTCATAGAATTCGTTGGGAAATGTTTCTGTTTATTGGAAGAATTTGTGAAGAAATGGTATTCTTTTAAGGTTTGGTAGAATTTGCCAGTGAAACAACCTGGGCCTGGGCTTTTTGTGTGTGGGCAAGGGGTGGGGGTAATTTTTTTTTTTTTTAATTACTGATTCAATTTCTTTCCCTGCTGTAGACCTACTCAGATTTTCCTTTTCTTCTTGAGTCAGTTTTAGTAGTTTGTGGCTTTCTAGGAATTTACCTATTTCTTCTAAGTTGTCTTAATTTATTGGCACAGTATCATTGGTAGTATCATTTATACTCCTTTTTATTTTTTTAAGATCAATGTTAACGTCCAGAGAGTGACTTTAGAGCTTAGTTTTAAAGGGTATAGGTACGGGCTTGGATAGTGACTTGGAAAGAGGAAGAGCAATTCAGGAAGAGGAAAGGACACGGGCAGTGATAGGCAAGAAATGACATGTTTGGGCAGCTGCATGTAGTTCACTGTGGCTACAGTCTAGGGGCGTAAGAGGTACTGACATTAATAGATACCAGAAAAATAGGCAGTGGGTGAAGGTATCCTTTTGACTCCACTGGTTATTTCTGCTTTGTCCTGTAGGCAATGAAGAGTTAGGTGTTTTGAGCAGGTAAGTGACATGATCAAATTTACATATTGGAAAGATCATTGACAGAAGGTACGCATGAATTGGAGCAGATGAAAGGCAGGGAGTGTTAGAGGTAGGAAGGCCTGTGTCTCTTTCTTGCAGGCTTCATTCACCAAACATTATGGAAAGTAACCAGCTCCCCCTATCATTCTGACATTTTTCTACAAAGTCTTAAAAAGCTCAAGAGGCCCATATATAGTCTGATTCCTAAGCTAAAAACATTAAATAGTTTAACCAGCTAATTAGCTACTAATATAAGAGTTCCTAATTTCTTAACCATTTTCCATCTCAGTTTAACTACTTGTAACACTTCATTTCCTTAAAGCTTGTTTCATTATATAGAAGCAGCTCCCTCTCTCCACCAGCATTCTTCTTGTCTTTGTTTTTCATTTGTTTTGTTCTTGTTTTGTTTTGTTTTGAGATGGAGTCTTGCTCTGTCACCCAGGCTGGAATGCAGTGGTGTGATCTCGACTCACTGCAACCTCCACCTCCCAGGTTCAAGTGATTCTCCTGCCTCAGCCTCCTGAGTAGCTGGGATTACAGGTGTGCACCACCATGCCCAGCTAATTTTTGTATTTTTAGTAGAGACAGGGTTTCACCATGTTGGCCAGGCTGGTCTCAAACTCCTGACCTTAAGTGATCTGCCCTCCTCAGCCTCCCAGAGTACTGGAATTACAGGCATGAGCCACCGTGCCCGGCCTCTCCTTATGTTTGAAACCTCACTGTGAATAAGGAAACTGAAGTACCAGCATTGGATAGGCCTAAGACACATACCCATCCCTGCAGCCAGGTGGTTGGGTAGTGTGATTGGCAGTCCTGCCTGAGTCCTAGAGAGAAGGGCAGTTGAGATGAGATATGAGGGCCTGACCTAAGAATGTCTGTAGTTCAAGTTAATATTTATTGGATCTTTGCCATCCTCATCCTCTCATAAACTTAAAGAAATGTATAATGAAATAAAATGGCTGCACTCTTATCTTCTCTCGCTGTTTAGATAGAAGAAAAGTATTGTTATATGCAAAGAGAAGATGATGTTACTGTTATTCACATAACTTATTAGACAGTTTGGGGGAACTGGCTCATAATTTCTCTCACACTTGGGTAGCTTGAAAGTAAACTTCCAAAACATTTTCATACTGTTCGTATTTTAAAATATTTGAGACTATTGGAGTAGATAGGAACCTTGGAGATTAGTTCAGCCTCATCATTTTACAGATCATTTTCATACTTTTCTTCTATTTTCCCTTTTCTTTCTGTATTTCTTCTTTTATGTTTTATGTGTAATTAAGGGAGTTCATAACGGACCTTTTTAAAATGAATTTAAAATTTTCCATTTCTTAATTTTAAATGGAGTAGGAGTTATATATAAATTCTAAGGATTAAGTTGCTTTTCGATGGATTTCTTTTCTGTTGGTTAATTGCTTTCAACCAGTTAAAAAGTATTCATGCCTTTGACTTTTCAAAAATTAAAAATTGCCTTTCAGAGTCCTTACATATATTTTCCTTCCCTTAAAGTTTCCATCTTTCTAACACAAAGAAAATAAAAAAGAAAGTTACTTGTAATACAAATGGTTCTTGCTCTTCTATCCAAGTTCCTTAGATATGAACCACCTCCATAAGATCCTATGTTTTCTCTCTGGTTTTCCTTGCTTCTGTTTTCTCAGCATTATTTGTATTTTTCCATCTGCTTCCTGAAGACAAAGCACTTAAAAATGTCTCAACCTGAGTTGTATGTTAATCCATTTACAACTTGTCAGTGTAGCATTATTCTTTGTACCTTCATTTAATGAAAAGTTTCTCCTTTTTGTATACATATTAAAGTGTGCCTTCCTAGAATGTTTTAAAGTCATTTGAAGATCCTATTCTTCCAAACACAGGGACATGGTAACATTTGCATTTTTAATTCCTTTTACCAGAATGGGAGACCATGACTGAGAATGAGGAGGTGACATCAAAGCCAAGTAGTTCTCAAAGAGCAGACTCTCATAAAGGAACATCAAAAAGACTTCAAGGAAGTGTTCCCCAGGTCCTTGATTTTGAAGAAGAGTGTGAATGGCAAGTTTTGGCAAGTCAGTGGGGAAATGAAACAGATGAAAGGGCAGATACAGTGAAGAAAGGTTCCCTGTGTGAACGAGACAAGAAGAAAAGGACTCCACCAGAGAAACAAGGCCAAAAGTGGAAGGAATTTGGAGACAGCTTGACTTTCGGTTCAGCTATTTCTGAAACTTTAATAGGTACTGAAGGAAAGAAGTTTTATAAATGTGATATATGTTGTAAGCATTTTAATAAAATCTCCCATCTTATAAACCATCGGAGAATCCACACTGGTGAGAAACCTCATAAATGTAAGGAATGTGGAAAAGGCTTTATTCAGCGTTCGAGCCTTCTAATGCATTTACGGAACCATTCAGGGGAGAAACCTTATAAATGTAATGAATGTGGGAAAGCATTTTCTCAAAGTGCTTACCTTCTAAACCATCAGAGGATCCACACTGGGGAGAAACCTTATAAGTGTAAGGAGTGTGGAAAGGGCTTCTATAGACACTCAGGCCTAATTATACATCTAAGGCGCCATTCAGGGGAGAGACCTTATAAGTGTAATGAATGTGGGAAAGTTTTTTCTCAGAATGCTTACCTCATTGACCATCAGAGGCTCCACAAAGGGGAAGAACCTTATAAATGTAACAAGTGTCAGAAAGCTTTCATTCTGAAGAAGAGCCTCATTCTGCACCAGAGAATCCACTCTGGGGAAAAACCCTATAAATGTGATGAATGTGGAAAGACCTTTGCTCAGACCACTTACCTTATTGACCATCAGCGACTCCACAGTGCAGAGAACCCTTACAAGTGTAAAGAATGTGGAAAAGTTTTCATTCGAAGTAAAAGCCTCCTCTTACATCAGAGAGTCCACACAGAAAAGAAAACCTTTGGTTGTAAAAAGTGTGGGAAGATTTTCAGTTCTAAGTCAAACTTCCTTGACCATAAGAGGATGCACAGCAGAGAGAAACCTTATAAATGCACTGAATGTGGGAAAGCCTTTACTCAAAGTGCTTACCTTTTTGACCACCAGAGACTCCACAATGGGGAGAAGCCCTATGAATGTAATGAATGTGGGAAAGTTTTTATTCTGAAGAAGAGCCTCATTTTACATCAAAGGTTCCACACTGGAGAGAATCTCTATGAATGTAAAGATTGTGGCAAGGTCTTCGGTTCAAACAGAAACCTCATTGACCATGAGAGACTCCACAATGGGGAGAAGCCATATGAATGTCAAGAGTGTGGGAAAACCTTTATTATGAGCAAAAGTTTTATGGTCCATCAGAAACTCCATACACAAGAGAAAGCCTACAAATGTGAAGATTGTGGGAAGGCTTTCAGTTACAATTCAAGCCTGCTTGTACATCGGAGAATCCACACTGGAGAAAAACCCTTTGAATGTGGTGAGTGTGGAAGAGCTTTCAGTTCAAACAGAAACCTCATTGAGCATAAGAGAATCCACAGTGGTGAGAAACCCTATGAGTGTGATGAGTGTGGCAAATGCTTCATTCTGAAGAAAAGCCTCATTGGACATCAGAGAATTCACACGAGGGAAAAATCTTATAAATGCAATGACTGTGGGAAAGTCTTCAGTTACCGCTCAAACCTTATAGCCCATCAGAGGATCCACACTGGCGAGAAGCCCTATGCATGCAATGAGTGTGGAAAAGGTTTTACCTACAACAGAAACCTAATTGAACATCAAAGAATTCACAGTGGAGAAAAAACCTACGAATGTCTTATATGTAGGAAAGTCCTTACCTCTAGTAGAAATCTTATGGTACATCAAAGAATCCACACTGGAGAGAAACCTTATAAATGTAATGAGTGTGGGAAAGACTTTAGTCAGAATAAAAACCTTGTCGTACATCAGAGAATGCACACTGGGGAAAAACCTTATGAGTGTGAGAAGTGTAGGAAATCCTTCACTTCTAAGAGGAATTTAGTTGGCCACCAGAGAATTCACACAGGGGAGAAACCCTATGGGTGTAATGATTGTAGTAAAGTTTTTAGGCAAAGAAAAAACCTTACTGTACATCAGAAAATCCACACAGATGAAAAACCTTGTGAATGTGATGTGTCTGAAAAAGAATTCTGTCAGACTTCCAGCATTCATCTTCAACAGAAAATCCATACCATTGAGGAATTGTCTTGGCTACAAAACACCCATGAGTCCAAGATTGAGATTCAGAAAATCTAGTGTCATATATAAAATGGAATAGAATCCCTGCCTACTTAAGTAACTGTTGGACAAATGATACATATTTCTTCTAAGAAAAAAGTTTATTATTTACTCTTTAATAGACAAATGAGTAGCATATAGAAGAAAGTTAATAGGCCGGGCGTGGTGGCTCACACCTGTAATCTCAGCAGTTTGGGAGGCCGAAGCAAGTGGATCACCTGAGGTCAGGATTTCGAGCCCAGCTTGACCAACATAGTGAAACCCCATCTCTACTAAAATACAAAAATTATCCAGGCATGGGGGCACATGCCTGTAATCCCAGCTACTCAGGAGGCTGAGGCAGGAGAATCACTTGAACCCGGGAGGGCGGAGGTTGCAGTGAGCTGAGAGCATACCATTGCCCTCCAGCCTGGGCAACAAGAGCAAAACTCTGTCTGAAAAAATAAAAGAAAGTTCATCCCAACTTTCAAGTCTACAAAAACATAATTCAAATCTAATAACATAGTTGTAAATGACAGCAACAATATCTTTGTATTAAAAAGTAGACATGGGCTGGGTGCAGTGGCTCACTCCTGTAGTCCCAGGACTTTGGGAGGCCGAGGTGGGAAGATCACTTGAGCCCAGGAGTTGGAGACAAACTTGGGCAACATAGGGAGACCCATCTTTAGTAAATAAAAATAAATTTATTAATAAAATTAAAAATTTAATCATAAAAAGTGGACATTGGTTTTTAAAATGTGTATAGTATGCATTTTAAAGATAGCATCACTGCTATAGAAAACCTGAACAGACAGTATGATCCAGAATGTCAGGTGTGGAGTTGAGTGGACAAGAGTCTGCTGATGAGGACAACCTAAGAAGAGCACTGGATCTGGAATCAGAAGACCTACCTTTGATTCCTGGCTTTCCCTTAATGGCCATGTGATGTTATTAAGTCAGCCCTAAAGCCTCAGTTTCCTGTCAAATGTTGACATGATACCTACCTCACAGGGTGGTTGTGAGGGTTACGTGAAAGGATCTTTGTGAAAGTGCTTTTTGAAATCATTCAGTTGTCAATAAAGTTGGATAAAAGAGGTTATGGTCAAAGTTTAAAACATGGGATCACGAAAGTTTGTGTATTAAGTCAATATTAGAATGAGGGGGATTCTATGAACCTAAAAGATGCTCATTTTTGTAAGAGGAAGTATGGTGAATAGCTAACTGGAATTTAGTGCTGTAAGAATAATTTTTTAAGTTTACCTTTTAATAAGGGAGTTAATAGATTATATATCTAGTTTATGTGTATGGAAAAAAATGTTATGGCCAGCCATTAACAGTGATGCCAAGGAAAACAATTTATTTTCCAGCTTTTGAATTTGAAACTTAACAGATGTAGAGTGTTAAAATGGAAGGGCAGTGGTACCCTGCCTTCCCTATCCAGAGAGAAAAAATCCTTGACCGAGCAGTTGAGCTGATGATCCCCGCCACAGTCATTGTCAATTCTAATCAATATTTCATCATTGCTGTCAAATGATAGCCTGTTACTCATGAAACAGCATTCTGTCCCAGCACTAAATTTACTGGGTCATAAATTTTTCTTACGGAGCCAAACTCTTCACTGATTAAGCCAATGCAGTCAGTGCCCATTAACCCCTGTGAACCATTCTGTGTCCTTGAGTACATTTGTAGGTTTTAACTCAGTCTATATTCTTGAGTTGGTAATTTTTATGTTGTAATTCTCAAAGTTCTGTTTCTGTAGCTGGACCGTGAATAATATCTGAATATGAAGATTATGTTTTTTAATAATGTCAGAGTGGTATTTTGATTATCATAAATGTTACTAATTCAACCCCACATTTCTTGGGGGCTGGTTCCTCATTAGAATGAAAGGTAACCAAGAGTGAAAACTGGAAGGGGCCTAAGGCTTAAAGTCTTAAGACCTGGATGTGGGTCACGTTTTGCCATCTGCCTCAGAAAAAATCTCTTCAGTTCTTGGAGCCTTGAATTCCTCATCTGTCAAACAGGAGGAAGAATATCTACCTCACAAAGTTCTTATGAGATAATGAATATGAAAATGCTTCATCTATGTTGTAGAAGAATCACCCCAGCTTATATAATAATTGCAAAGGACATATGTAGTTTTAACAGTAGAGACTGCTGTCATTTGCCTCTTCAGCAAGTAACAAAATGTAACATTGCTTAGATTGAGACAGCCCACATAATGTGCCACCTCCTATGATGTAATAAGCTGAAAAATGTTCAACCTGAATTTTATTAAGCTTCTTGGACCTCATTGCCAGGTTACAGGAAATACAGGAGGCAGAGGAACAAATAAAAGACACCACGAGAAACAAATCCAGAACATGGAATATTGTATAAGAAAGCTGCCCTGGATTCTTCTTCAAAATATTATTATGATGAAAAAGAGGGGACTGAAAATTGTTCAAGCTGTCTGAGTCTACTGTGAGTTTATTATACCGTTCTCTGCTTTTGTGTATGTATGAAAATTTCCATATGAAAGGTATAAAACATGGAAGAGGAGGCTTGTTTTTAAAAGATGATACTAAAGAGCCATTAGATACTAAGAACCAGAAATAGACTCACATAAATGGCCAATTGATTTTTGACAGGGCAAAAGCAATTCAATGGAGGAGGGATAGCTTTTTCAGCAAATACTGTTGGAGCAATTGGATATCCATAGGCAGTAAACCAACAACTTCAGGACCCAGGACTGAGCTAAGAAGGCTCAGATGACTCAAAAGCATGCTCCAGCCTGGGCGACAGAGCGAGACTCCGTCTCAAAAAAAAAAAAAAAAAAGCATGCTCCTTGGAAGGAAAAAAAAAATGTTAAATTGGACTTCATCAAAATTAAGATAATTTGCTCTGTAAGAGACATTTTTACAAAGATGAAAAGATATTACAAGTTGGGAGAAAATATCTGCAAATCATATCCAACAAAGGATTTGTATGTAAACTACATAAAGAACTTTCAAAATTTAACAGTAATAAGTAAATACAATTAGAAAATAAAAGACATTTTACTGAAGTATACATAGCAAATAAGAAAATGAAAAAATGTTCAACATCATTAGGCATGAGGGAAATGCAAAGCAAAATCATGAGATATCACCACATTCCTATCAGAATAGCTAACTTTTTTTTTTTTAATGGTGGTAACTGTTGGCAAAATGCAGAGAAACAGGATCTGATACTGTTTCTCTGGAAATGTAAAATGGTATAGCCACTCTGGAATATAAATGAAATGTAAAATGGTATAGCCACTCTGGAATATAATTTGGCAGTTTCTTGTAAAACCAAACATGTATATGTCATGCCTCAGGAATTGCACTCCTGAGCATTTATCCCAGAGAAATGAAGACTTGCGTTCACACAAAAACGTGTATATGAATGCTCATAGCAGCTTTATTTGTAATGGTCAAAACCTGTAGGCAACCCATATATCCTTCCTTAGATGGTTAAAACAAATTGTGGTTTATGTATTACCATGGAATACTTGTTACTCTGCAATAAAATTGACAGACTTACTGATATCTGTAACAACTCAAATAAATTTCAAGAAAATTAATGCTGAGTGAAAATAATCACAAAAGGCCATATTGTGTATGAAAATGTTCATATAACATTCTCAAAATGATAAAACTATAGAGATGAAAAATGGATTAATGGTTGCCAAAGGTTAGGGATAGTGGGAGGGAAAATGGGGAGAGGGTTGGATGTAACTATAAAGAGGTAGCACCAGGAAAGTCTTTATGGTGATGGAACACTAGTGTATCTTGATTGTAGTGGTGGTTAGACAAATCCATAGGTGCTAAAAATGACAAAAGTATACACACATACTGTACCAATGTTGATTTCCTTTTTCATATTATGTAAGATGTAACCATGAGGGGAAAGTGGGTGAAGGGTGCTATCTTTGCATCTTCCTGTGAATCTGTCATTTCAAAATAAAAAGTAAAAACCAACAATGACAACCAAAACCCAAAACTAAAGAGCCATAACCAAATAAAGTGTGTGAAACTGATTTGAAAAAAAAGTTATACATGTTTTAAGACAATTGGGAAATTTGAATATGATTGGTTATTAGATGGTATTAGAGAATTTTTGTTAATGTTCTTACCTGTGACGGTGATGGTAGTTTGAAGAATATTCTTAATCTTAAAAGATGCATGTTGAAGTATTTGGAATGAATGTTCTGATGTTTACAACTTAAAAAAAATATTTTAAGTACGTATTGAGAGATCAGGCAAGCATAGCAAAATGTTCGTTGTTGAGTGCAGATGGAAAATACGGGTATTCAATGTGCCATACTTTCAACTTTTATGTACTCTTGATATTTTCAAAATAAAACATTTGAGGGGAAATTATCAGGGCTTTTTACAGATTAATGCTGTGTAGCTTCAGGCTCTTGGGTGCGCGCCTCGCCTGAGTGTTCTATCCCTGCTTGGGGATGCACCCCTCCCTGAGGCTCACTTAGAGCTTCCAACCGCACAATCCTCCTAAGCGTTTCGCCTCATGCCTGGTGTGGGGCGACACTGGACACCCATCGAGAGGAAAGCACCTCCGAGATTCCTAGAGAGGCCGGCTTGGCGACTTGGGGAGCCGGAAGCCCATCCCGAGACACTTCCTGTCCGGTCATTGTTCTCGTACCGATGGGAGCTGAGGTCCCGGTCAGCCGTCCTCATGCTGCAGAGCCAGTGAACTCAGGTCGGGCTTCTCAGCTGCGAACAGTGAGTGAGATCGAAGCGGGTGGGCACGAACGTCGAGGGAGAAAGAGGGGCTGTCCCAGGGACCATGGC